>NC_090934.1:1383843611-1384146641 GCF_040938575.1 Ambystoma mexicanum
TAGGAACAAAAGTATTCCCCCAGGTGAAAGATGACTGATACCCACTGATTTTATTCTAATTCCAACCCAGGTACGTACATCAGACTAGCACCCAAATTGTGTGCATGAAATCCGTTTAGAAAACTCACTTTAAGGAACTGTAAGACAAAATCTTGGGTAAACAGAAAATGTTTACAGCAAATATGTCCAATGCATGCAAGGATACAAAGAAAAACCTTGCACATTACTGTTTGCAAAATCATTTGCACCACACGAACTTCTGACGTCAGCATGTTTCAACTTTGCTCATCAGGATGCCCATTGGTCAACATTAATACGCCAAATATTATGGGTCACGAGGTACATTTGCAATTAACATTTAACATGAGAAGACCCTTGCACCTTTGTCGCACTGTATTTAGAATTCCAATCATGTGTGTTTATTGGATGTTTAACAGGCTAACACAAACTATACAAACATACAGAATGTAAAAAGAGGACATGTGGTCAAAATTAGTAGACACACATCATTTTCACAAGGCTGCAGTATTTCATTAATGCATACAAGTATAAAAAGATGTCACATTCTTCTGGTTTACTTCCACCTGGCTCACTCACTCATCTAAATGTTGTTAAAAAATAACATAAAAAGGGAAAAACGTCAAGGGACACTTAATTTGACTGCTTAGTCACAAACAAACATGGCAAAGCCAACACTTCTGTCTTATTCGTAAGCATAGATAATCATTTTGCCAGGCACTGCCATGAATGCACTTCCCGGACATGAGATAGTAAAAGCTGGCAAATGGTGGTATTACCTGGCATATGACAGCAGGTCATGGTAAATGCCTAGTTACTACCTATACACAGTTCTAACCTGCTGGCTTGGCCAATGCTTGTTTTAAACAGGACATCGCTTCCAGGAACAGACATAAATCAAGTAGTGAATTTACAGCTGAAATGAAGCCACTAACTCTCTGCCGTCGTCTTAGAAATAACACTAGCAGGCCAGGCGTTGATGCTACTGCTTGCTAGAGCTAGCTCAAGGGGATCCCAGGAGGGTGTCTTTTGGGTGAGATGGGGCAGGTACTGGGTGGGAATGGCCATAGGGATTAGCATGAATAGGTCGGTAAATAACCAAACAAAACTCACAAGCTGTGTGTCACTCCACTCGTCACATGTCCTCGCCAACATTTCATTTCTACACAAACTGCTTTTTAGTTTTCACTACCAGGTGGTGCTGCAGCTCTACCTATGAGTCAAAAGGATTGCATTGGAGTACAGATAGGAGGGAAGTGCGATATGAGGAAGGGGACACACCATTGTTCTTTTATTTGTGCAATAATTGCATTCTGAATGTATTTGAACGTACATTATGCAATTGTAATTTAGACTTCGGTGCATGGGAATCCTCTTTTTGATACGAGCATAAGACGTTGAAGTGAAACGTTCTGCTCTTTCAAGCTGTAAGTCACAGGTATGCCTATAACACGCTCTACTGATGATGCTCAATGAGGCCGAAAACATGTCTGGGGCAGTGGTAGAAGTGAACCAAAAAAAGTAGTGGAACTATGGTCTCGGCAGGGAAGAGGGTAGGCGGAAGCATAGTGCATGTAACAAGGTGTTGCAGCCGGGGCCTGCAATAGTCTAAGTGACGAGTGAATAAGGCTCCTATTACAAGTTTACACTTGCACAGGGACATGAATGGACAAATCCTCTACATAGAATGGTGTATATGGTTGTAAAAAGTAGTGGATTGGTAAACAGAGAAAAATAAAAGTAGTGGAACACCTCTCCCTACCGTTCCCGATCACTTCTATCACTGGTCTGCGGATGCTTCTGGTCTCCTGCCGAAGGTATGTGACTAAGCAGTTTGGGCTGGACTGACCCTTTGGGGGTGGGACCAAGCCTGATTTGCATATGCTCTTTCCCCTTTCCCTGATGGCGGGACAGGCAAAGAATGATGGTCCGGAGGGTGTCTCAGAGGTTCAGATTCATTCCAAACCTCCCAGCCATCACCTCTTTTGTTTTGCAAAAAACTCCCTTTGGGTGAATGTTCAAATCTTTTTAGTTACGATGCAATATCGAAATACGGGGCTCCCACTTTACAACATTTTAGGTGGGAGTATATTTTGTTAACTACATGCAATTTTGTTAATAGTAATGTATTCTGGCAAGAATTTGATAACGGTTTCCGAATGCCATTGTTGAAAAGCTAACTGCATTTCATTGTACTCTCACACATTTGCTTTGCAATTTCCAATATGTTTCTGTTTCCAGAAATGCAACATGTTCATGGTAAATGAGTGTAAAATACCTTATAAATGCCCAAGCTTTGGAAATCACACTCTGGCTGCTAATATCAAAATGTGGTTCAGCACAAACACCCACACCTAAGTTTAGATTTTAAAAGAGGAAGAGTAGTGTTGTTATCAACAATGGCTGCAGCGATCTCCCTCCTCTAACAGGAAGTGAAGCTGCACCCGGCAGAGAAGACTGGTTAGACCATAGTTTGGAACATTACCCCATGGGCAAAGTCATCAGCGTATATGATAAGATAGTTAGGACTACATTTAAATCGTTGCCCTGCTCAACGCTGCCTCCATTACTCCGTCAATGGAAGAAAGAGCCACAAAATTGACAGGACTACCTTTAATATTATTGGAAATTAACATAAGGCCTCAATGTCTCTGCTTATTTTGCTATATGCTTATTTTATATAGACAATTTATAAAAAAGAGTGTTAAGTCCATGATTGTTAGATTTGTATGGACTAGTGAGGACCCTAGGAGGATCCAGAAGTAGCTTTGGTGAGCATGAAAAAATAGGGTGCACTACGTCCTGATTTGAAGATATTATTATCGGTGTCCAGTCAAATGTTCGAAAATAAAAGATCGAATGACCATTTGATCGACAGTCAAATGGTCGGAAAAAAAAGGATATATATATATATATGTGTTGAAAAAGGAGGAGAGGGGCGCACTCCAGTTCCCTGCACAGTAAACCTTCTCAGCCACAGGTGTTCTCCTCCGACCGGTTTCTGTGCCAATACACGTCATCAGGGAGGCTGTCTTAACTTGCAGCTCACAGCAAGTGCAGGTGTTAACACTTAGTGATAATTCTGCTGCAAGGACTTCTGGTAGCTGTAGTCATCAGGTTTGCAAGGAACAGACTCACACCCAATCCCATAAATGGGGAAAGGGGGGGGGAGTAGCCTACAGTGAGGCACTCCAAAGTTGGGCATATATTACCCCGGTGCAGCACCCTATAAGATTTCTGAAGATTCCACCCTTCAGAAAACTTGCAAATGTGTTGAAAAAGGAGGAGAGGGGCGCACTCCAGTTCCCTGCACAGTAAACCTTCTCAGCCACAGGTGTTCTCCTCCGACCGGTTTCTGTGCCAATACACGTCATCAGGGAGGCTGTCTTAACTTGCAGCTCACAGCAAGTGCAGGTGTTAACACTTAGTGATAATTCTGCTGCAAGGACTTCTGGTAGCTGTAGTCATCAGGTTTGCAAGGAACAGACTCACACCCAATCCCATAAATGGGGAAAGGGGGGGGGAGTAGCCTACAGTGAGGCACTCCAAAGTTGGGCATATATTACCCCGGTGCAGCACCCTATAAGATTTCTGAAGATTCCACCCTTCAGAAAACTTGCAAATGTGTTGAAAAAGGAGGAGAGGGGCGCACTCCAGTTCCCTGCACAGTAAACCTTCTCAGCCACAGGTGTTCTCCTCCGACCGGTTGCTGTGCCAATACACGTCATCAGGGAGGCTGTCTTAACTTGCAGCTCACAGCAAGTGCAGGTGTTAACACTTAGTGATAATTCTGCTGCAAGGACTTCTGGTAGCTGTAGTCATCAGGTTTGCAAGGAACAGACTCACACCCAATCCCATAAATGGGGAAAGGGGGGGAGTAGCCTACAGTGAGGCACTCCAAAGTTGGGCATATATTACCCCGGTGCAGCACCCTATAAGATTTCTGAAGATTCCACCCTTCAGAAAACTTGCAAATGTGTTGAAAAAGGAGGAGAGGGGCGCACTCCAGTTCCCTGCACAGTAAACCTTCTCAGCCACAGGTGTTCTCCTCCGACCGGTTTCTGTGCCAATACACGTCATCAGGGAGGCTGTCTTAACTTGCAGCTCACAGCAAGTGCAGGTGTTAACACTTAGTGATAATTCTGCTGCAAGGACTTCTGGTAGCTGTAGTCATCAGGTTTGCAAGGAACAGACTCACACCCAATCCCATAAATGGGGAAAGGGGGGGGAGTAGCCTACAGTGAGGCACTCCAAAGTTGGGCATATATTACCCCGGTGCAGCACCCTATAAGATTTCTGAAGATTCCACCCTTCAGAAAACTTGCAAATGTGTTGAAAAAGGAGGAGAGGGGCGCACTCCAGTTCCCTGCACAGTAAACCTTCTCAGCCACAGGTGTTCTCCTCCGACCGGTTTCTGTGCCAATACACGTCATCAGGGAGGCTGTCTTAACTTGCAGCTCACAGCAAGTGCAGGTGTTAACACTTAGTGATAATTCTGCTGCAAGGACTTCTGGTAGCTGTAGTCATCAGGTTTGCAAGGAACAGACTCACACCCAATCCCATAAATGGGGAAAGGGGGGGGGAGTAGCCTACAGTGAGGCACTCCAAAGTTGGGCATATATTACCCCGGTGCAGCACCCTATAAGATTTCTGAAGATTCCACCCTTCAGAAAACTTGCAAATGTGTTGAAAAAGGAGGAGAGGGGCGCACTCCAGTTCCCTGCACAGTAAACCTTCTCAGCCACAGGTGTTCTCCTCCGACCGGTTTCTGTGCCAATACACGTCATCAGGGAGGCTGTCTTAACTTGCAGCTCACAGCAAGTGCAGGTGTTAACACTTAGTGATAATTCTGCTGCAAGGACTTCTGGTAGCTGTAGTTATCAGGTTTGCAAGGAACAGACTCACACCCAATCCCATAAATGGGGAAAGGGGGGGGGGGAGTAGCCTACAGTGAGGCACTCCAAAGTTGGGCATATATTACCCCGGTGCAGCACCCTATAAGATTTCTGAAGATTCCACCCTTCAGAAAACTTGCAAATGTGTTGAAAAAGGAGGAGAGGGGCGCACTCCAGTTCCCTGCACAGTAAACCTTCTCAGCCACAGGTGTACTCCTCCGACCGAGTGCGCCCCTCTCCTTTTTTTCAACATATATATTATATATATATTTTTTTTTTTGTTTTGGTTGGTTAAAAAATATTTGTAATAAATAAAACAGGGGGTTGCGGGGGGAACGCCCCCATTAAAAAAAAAAAATTAAAAATTAAAAAAAAAAAAAAAACGACCCTTTTTTCGACCATTTGACTGTCGATCAAATGGCATTCGATCCTTTGGTTTTCGACCAAATGACTGGTAACCATTATTATCCACACTGTCCTCAGGAGGTCATTGCTCTCCATCTGCCGTGAAGTGGTTGGAGTCTTTTCTGTCAGATAGGATGTCAAGAGGGTGTTGGGGCCAAGCTTCCTCAGGACAATTTATTGTCCATGTGTGGAGTGCCACGGGGAGCCTGTCTATCCCCTACAGTCTTTAATATCTATTTACGCGCCCTGTGTAACATCTTGGCTAAAGCAGGGGTGAAATGTACTACCTATGCTGACGACACTCAGTTGTTGGTAGAACTGAGTGGAAACTACAGCAAAGACTCGAAAACCATACAGAAAATCTACCGGATCATCGAGGATTGGATGACTTAACACTGGCTAGCGGAAAGACTGGGTTATTGGTCTTTGGATCCCCCAAGCGAGGTCAAAATTGGGGCTGGAATATGCAGAATTCAATGTTGATGGCCATTCCATTAGGGTTTTAGACCAAGTCAAGACCTTGGGAGTGATAGTGGATCAGTCACTGGGTGCTTACTCTCATGTAGCAAATGTTGTAAAATAAGCCCACTATCACCTGAGGCTTCTTAGGTTGGTCAAACCATATGTTACCACCAAAAACTGTGAGACTTTGGTCAGAGCCATAATAATGCCCCACATTGATTATTGTAATGCTTTGCTTGGGGGAGCTAGCAAAAACTGTATACAGAAACTCCAGGTCTTTCAAAATGACGCAGTTCGTATTATAAAATGTGTCTCCAGAAGGGAGCACATAACTTCGGTTGGAAGGGAACTGCACTGGCTCCCTGTTGCTTCGAAGATTACCTTCAAGATTTTGGCTATGACACATAAAAGCTTGTATGGACTTGATCCAATTTATCTGAAGAATTGCCTTACCCATCAAATTCTGGGTAGGTTAACCAGATCAAACAGCACCAATCGTCTCGTCTGACCTAGGATTAAGAGAAGCAGGGGCAAAGGTCGTTCATTTCCAGTTATAGCTAGCCTTGCTTGAAATGACCTCCCAGCCGAGATGCGTACAGAGGAGAGCCTGTTTACCTTCTGATAAAATGCTCAAGACCCTTTTAGTTAAATAGAAAACCTGCCTGCGTCTACTGTCCCCTCCTGCCCAGAATTATCATTTGTGTAGCCCTTTGGGCATTTGTGTTCTTATCCGTGTTCGTGGCTCTTTTTTGGTGTTATATGTGCGCCCTGATGCCTGCAGGCTCCGGCGCGTTACAAGCATAAACGTAACATAACATATTAGGCAGCCGCACTAAAAATAATTCAAAACATCAACAACCCCAAGTGGGAAAAGCTGAGCTTCATCATTTCTTCCCAGACTTGTAGGGATAAAAGGAGAGACCATGATTAAAGATCTGACATTTTCAAAGGAGGTTCGACTAAAAACACTAGTTGTCTGTATGTAGCTATGTGGAAATATTGGGCGATACTGCCATTATTTAAAAATACATGTATATTTGGAGCTGTAAAGGTCTTCCCTCAATTTTTGAGCTGAAGGGAGGTAATTGGGGCTTCCATTCTCGGGCGACCTTGGGCAAACTCTTTAAGAGAAGTTGCCTTAATCAGTAGCTCAGATAGTTTGGGAACACATGGCCTTGCATAAACATTCTTTAATGTGCAATTAGACATTTCTTAATATATAATGAAAATGTGGCACTGACAAAACTCAAGGGAAACATTTTGTAGACTCTTTTTGAGAACTGTACCATTTTTTATTTTTTTATTTTATTGTGTTATAGTTCATTATGAACTTTTCACAAATTACATAAAACAATATTAAAATAAAATGAACAAAAAATTAAACAAACAGAAACGAGAAAATATAAAATATATACACATATTTTCTTCATATATACAATATTAGATTCCTAAAATTCAAGAACATCAAAACGAGAGAAATAGATACATCTACATTGTCACTGCATTGTCACTGTACTATTGGGAAGGAAATTACCGCTAAATTCTAGACAATGTATCCAGCTGCGATAAAAATGAAGTGAAATTCCCAGTGCTGTGTGTGCACGGGCAATTCCCAAGCAATGCACAGCAGCCCGGCTGTGCAGGTTGCTTTAAGGCCAACAATGCAAATGTCCAGGGCAGCTGGGCACTGCAGCAGGCACCAGGAGCATGCCCTTCACTGGTCTACGGTAGAAGCGATACTGGCTCCAGAACCAGGGGACGTTCTCTGAAATGTTATTCTTTTTGTGCACAATGCACGATTATGAAGATTTATATAATCCAGGTAACTAGGAAAGATGAAGGCCCATCGAATAGTTTGGATTGGTTTATAGTTAATGTATAACACTTCACTATTTGAAGGTAAAAGTTTAAACCTTCTGGGGTGACACGTATGTTTTGATAGACTTTTGCGACATGTAAATCAATTTATTTGGGCAAAAGAATATGTCTGTGAAAAAGGTTTTATGCATGAATCACAAAGTGCATAATGCACGCTGGGCTTTGCGCACATTTCCTTGTTCACAACACTCACCTTTGCATTCATATAATTGCATCATGGAGCCAGATATTCTGATTCTGACAGCTTCAGGATTTAGATGTGAGGATAGGTTGGGGCGCGCATATATCACCCCACTGGGCCCAAGAGACACTGAGAGATAATATTCCCTTTCTAAGTAAGTGCAAAAGGTTCTCAGAGTAAGGATGGATGAGCACATGCGCGGTGCGCAATGGACAGATATCCCAAGAGATGTGTGATCTTCAAAAAGTAAAGCAAGGTTTACCCTTGGTGTTGAATGCCAGACCATATTTTTTGCAGACCTTGCAAGCACTTTACATGTGTAATCTATGAATAAAAAGATTGACATCTGAAGTTAAAATATGTGTTTCTGTTGTGAATTGAAAACTAGGTCACACCATTTGATATGTTTTGTCTTGATATGCCCTAGTACTTACATTAGCACCTTTGAGGTGGGGAGCCAGCCAATCAGGTGGCTAGGAACGGGGTCTTGAACCGCTGGTGAAAGCCTGCATTCCATCCGACCTGACAGCCGGCTCCCCCACCGCCATCTTCACCCATCCTCCGTCCCCTTATTATTATTTCTTTTAATTTCCCCAACCCCCACTTACCTTATTTTGGCTGCGCAGCTCTGTGCCCGATGGCCGTTATGGAAAGGGAAGAAGGGCTCCATATGGAGCCCCGCCTCCCCGTTCCATGGTGGCCATCTTTAGACAGTATTTTCAGTCATTTAGGTGCCCGTTCAATGACTGAAAATACTTTTTTTTAGCACCCCGGGTTACCGTTTTGGTAGCCCAGGGTTCTAATGGCCTTAAGCCCCTTTTCAAGTGCTGGAAGGGTGGGTAATGGCCTGGCGCCCTCGTTAATGACCCTTGCTTCACTCGGCCTGTTAATTTGGGCTGCCGGGACATTGCAACCCCGTTCCGGCTTAACGCCACATTAAATGCCAGGTTTTGCTGTCATGCCCACCCTGCATCTCACATCTGTACAGCAGCTTGCTGATGCAGGTTTGAATTTCAACACGGGGGGGGGGCGTCCTTCCCTTAGCATTTCATTGTTTGTCTTTCATTTAGGCAAACAAACTCAGGTGTACACCTTAGCCTAGCTTCAGTGTACTATGCACATTATTTGCAACATTTAGAAGCAAATGAAACAGCATTTATTAGTTTGCTGCTCATTGTTTGTAGTTTTGCCTTTCTTTTGGTCTTATTTGACTTGTTTTCATGATTTTAAACACAGCACTTGACAGTAAGATCCACGTCCAAGTTTGGATCTTTACCACAAGATTCATAAACTCAATAGTGCATAGTGATGTTTGTGATGCACCTTCCCCTTCAGTGTCTTGTGAATATAAACAATTGTACACAATTCAGTAACAGTCACATTTCAGCAATCTATGTAGATATATAATTGCAAAGCTGGACACATAAGGGTGGCCTAATAATAGGTCTACGTCAGGAATTGAATCAGCAAGTCAGATGTATGGGGCAACCTATATGTAAAACAGCAATAGGTCCCTGGACGTTTCGGCAGTTTTAGTTGGTGGGCCTTCTTTTGTGGACTGGGAAAGGTCTCCCTAAAGGAGGAACATATAAAAGACTAACATTAGTGATGTTTAGTGTGTATTTGCTTAAAAGGGTTTATATATACATGACATTAAAAAGAAAACCAAAGTTGAATCTGGTGACACTAAGAACATTTATAAGTACAGGGCAATCTGGCACTGACCTTCAATGTGTTCTCACTAGGATCTCTCTGTGTGTTATTTCTCAATGATCTTCAGGGCTTAGTCCTAAAGGAACTCACTCCGCTGTGTTTGCACTGTAGGGTGACATGTGGAGAAGTAGTACAGTGAAGCCATGTAAGGTCATATTTCAGTAAGTAAAATAAGGTCATTGGCATGCTTGAAAAATATTACCGTATTGTTTAGCACTTCCAGGTTGGTATTGGCGAAGTGTGGTGCTAGTCTAGGGCCGTGGAGGATCCTAGGCCCCCGGCCACAATGTTGGGGAACGGTCCGTAGGTGGTGTGTTTGGAAATGGCGCCTCACAGTCGGTGTTGCTGTTCCAATGTGGAGCAGCAGAATCGAGGTCCTGGAAGAAAGTCTGTATGTGTGTAAGTAACGCTACACTCCAAGGGGAGCTGTGTTAGTAGTGGGTTTGGGAGGGCTCCTAGGCAGGCGATTAGATCAGCCTGTGAGGGTAGCTTCTGCGGTGTGCAGCTCGGTGCGTCTCCGAGGGAGCCACAGTTAAGAGAATTCGAGCTGTGTCATGGAGGGCTTGTGCGCATGCGTCAAGGAAGGTAGTATTCTTGCTCCGCGTATACGCACTGAGCATGCGTCATGTTACTATGGCGATCCAAGTAGGACCCCCATAAACTCCGATATTGATGGCCCTGTTAGTGCGGGCTGATTGACAAGGTTGTATGTGTAACAGCGGCGCTGGCCCTTAGTTATTACGTTGTCGAACTGTTACTAATGTTATAGGCTATTAGGGAGCTGCATATATCGTGTAGACATGGCTTACGATGTGACCCATGTCAGATCTGCAGTATCTGTACCTAGTCAGCCGTTGTTAAAAGGAGGAGCGTACGTTTGTCACATTTTGGATAATGTAGCTAAGAGTGGGGCTGATGGTGGGGGACGTAGAGTAATTAACCGTACGGTCCACTGGGTTCTGCCTCATTAAGTCCATTTGTTACAGAGTTAAGCTTAAACATCCCCCATGCCTCCTTATGGTTAAGGGCACTGGTGGTGTTTGAGGCAGAGGGCACAATGTCAATGAACCACCAGAGCAGGGCATCTGGGCCATGTTGTAATTCAACATAGTGTGACTTTAGGGGGCAGAGAGGGTTCTACACCTGATTCTGGATCTATGCTCCCCTATTATTTTGTGCACATGTATTTTTGTTTGGCCCACGTACCTGAGCTCACAGGGACATTCTATGACATAAATCACATTGGTAGTTTTACAATTAGAAAAATGTCTTAGATGCCAGACTCTGTCTTCAATTAAGAATGAA
Organism: Ambystoma mexicanum; assembly: GCF_040938575.1. Classification (NCBI taxonomy): domain Eukaryota; kingdom Metazoa; phylum Chordata; class Amphibia; order Caudata; family Ambystomatidae; genus Ambystoma; species Ambystoma mexicanum. The sequence continues at coordinate 1,383,854,469 of NC_090934.1, forward strand.
GCCATTTTCTTGGTAAACCTGCAGCAAGTGCATGTCCCGCAAGGATGGTGTCATTTGATCTCTTTCATATTCCAGGTTAAGGATCTGGTGTTCTTTTTGCTCATTCTTGCATTAGTCAGCATATCCTTCAGGTTCTTGGAGCGTTTAAGAGCCATTCTTGGTTACTTCTCCTCTGGAAGACTTAATTGGACTAGTGGCCAACATTTTTTAATAAGTCCTTTCAATTTGGTAGTTGTAGGTCCAAAAGTGGACACGCAGGTAAGGATATCTTAATTTTCAGTATTAGCACCCTTGGGTGTCAGCAGGGATTCTCACGGTATGTATTTGGCCCTTTTTCTAGTGTGGCTGAGAAGCTTTTTGGGATAGCCTCTAGCAAGTAGTTTTTCTTTTAGGATAGTAGCATGTTTTTGATATTGTGTTATCTCGGTACAGTTCCTACGGAGACATAAAAATTGTCCATATGGGAGGTTATCCCGGAGGTCTTAGGATGGTTTCTTCTGTAGTGCAAGATGGTATTCCTATCTGTTTCTTTGGTGAACAGAGTACACGTGAGAGACCCGTTTAGTGGTTTGATAGCGAGGTCCAGGAAGTTGATTTCTGTATTACTGTTGGTCATTGTGAACTTCCTGTGTTTGCCTGTTAGTCCACATTAGGAAGCTATCCAAAGTTTGCTTGTCCCCTTTCCAAATGAGGATGATGTCGTCAATATAGCAGTACCATAGATGTATTTTTTCATGCAAGGGATTGTGGATGTTAAGGATATGGTTTTGTTCGTATTCAGCCATAAACAATCCTGGCATGTCCAACTCAGCTTTTCATCCTTACGAGGTTGATGAAATGAGTGCAGTGGAATAATAAGATCAACTGTTATTTCAGTGCTTAAATACACTGCATGCCCCTATACACAAACCATATGCTTAGTAATGCTTATGCTTTGCTACCATAACATATCCAGATAGTTGCAACATATGCCAGGTTTTGCAATCAAACATCCCACCCCAGATGTTGTGGGGGAGGAATGCTTGACCATTCTGCCATGGGAGTATCAAACATTCCATGCACCCATCCACAAACGCACTCACAAGCACAATTCCATGAACTGTGTCCACCCTGCTACCCATGCTCTCACAGTAGGATGTGTGTTGTTTGAGTAAAAGTAACATCATCCACTCACTCACTCACTCCTCCGACATCACGTATTGACCCAAAGAGGCACTCTGCAACTATTACGGTGGTAATCTGGCACAGTATAAAACTCTACTGACACAACCTGACCTAACCCACATCACTCACACTCTAGTGAGTGTGCGAGGTGTATATGCTTTGCATGGTCACTAGGGCGTGTGTGTGTGTGTGAGTGAGAGAGAGAGAAAGAGAGTGTGAGACACTGAGTGTGTATGTCAGTTAGTGACTGAGTGTTGTCATGAATATGTATCCATGACTCTGATGCAAGTGGGTGTGTGTGTGTTTGTGGGGGTGTGTGTGTGTCTGTTTTTGAGAGAGTGGAAGAGAGGGGAAGAAATGAAAGAGGGTGGCAGCAGGCTTTGCCCCTTGCACTGTAACCATAGGGCTTGGCTAGACACTAATGTCATATTGTGCTACAAAGGGCAATGGGCACAGCGACCCATAAACCCACCCAGTAGCAGCAGGACATTGCCACCGGGCATGCCCAAAGTTTCCGCAGACACTGGCAGGGTTCTTGGCCAGTGCTCCAGCTCAACAAGTATGACCCCCGGGACATTTTCTGTGGCAAAGCCATGTAAAAACTGTGAAGGGGAATGGTCGGGGCACCACAAGGAATGCCCAAAGTTTCTGCAGACACTGGGCATGGTTCTTGCACAGAGCTGCAGCTCATGAGGTTGCCCCCATGGAACATGGTCTGTGTCAAAGCCATGTAGCTACTGCATAGGGGGAATGGTCTGAAGCCATGCGGCAGCACAGTGCCCCTGGCCGGGGCACCGACTGGATATGCCCTAAAGGTACTGCAGACAGTACATTGACCTGCCTGTGCATAATAACAGGAGCTTCTTAAATGTCACAGGTGCACCAGCACACAACACCTGGCGAATAACAAAGACTGTCCATCAAAGGAACAAGGAATGCACAAACTGTAAGGGCTATGGTCACTTTGCAGTAGAGTGTCACTGGCGAGGGAACAAAGTCACGGCTGTAGAAGTGACTGGTGACACAGGAGGCGATGAGTCCTCTGAAGAAGACAGACCAGCAATAATCATGGTATACAGCTCAGTAGCCAGAAGAGAGAAGCTACACTGTGTGATCAAGGTGGACCAGAACAAGACTAAAGTAATGGCCGACTCCGGCTCAGACTTAACCATACTGCCCAGCGCTCAGGTTAAGGGTAGACGTGGGTGGACCGAGCCCCCCCACTTTTTTCAGAAGTCCCCCCACTTTTTTCAGAGGACACCTTGATATGCTAATTTCTGGTGACACCCCATTCAATTGGTATGTTAATGAGTCCCCCCACTTTTTTTTTAGGACTTAACCCTTGATACTGCCCATCCGCAACTACAAGGAAATGGTAGGTTCGGGTGAAGTTGAAGTGTGCAGCATGAAGCACCGACCCACGGTGTTCAGGGGGCTTCAGTGCGCTTATATGGCAACATAAACAGAACGATGGAATTCAAGGGCAGACAGACGAGTATGAGAGGATACTTTTCAGAAGAGAGTCCGGCAGTCTTGGGTTGGGATGACCAGGCGAAGTGCAACAACAAGCTGGATCCCAGCACAGAAGACCAAGTACTCTCCATAAGAACAGGAGGAGCGTCAGTGTCAAGAGAGGAGTTATCTCGGCTGTTTTCAGAAGAGCTGGGGAAAATAAAGAATTATGTACACAAGATTCAGCTGAAGCATGGCACAGTGGCAGTTAAGCATAAAATGAGAACGGTGCCTGCAACAGCAAGAGGAGCGTTGCAAATTCAACTCTGAAAGTTGGTCAGAGAGGGCACGATCGAAACAGTGGGGTCATCGGAGTGGCTAAGCCTTGTGGTCCTGATAATAAAACAGCAGTCAAATGATATCAGAATCTGCCTCGATATGCGCAGTCCAAACCTAGAAATAATAATAGCCAACTATCCATTGCCGAGTATAAATGAACTGATCCCAATGATGAAGGAGGCCGTGTACTTCTCTAAATTAGACATGAGAGATGCCTATCGCCAAATAAGTCTGAACAAAGAATCAAGGATCTTGATGGCGCATCACCCCATTCAGCGTGTATCAATACACAAGAATTCCATTTGGAGGGTCCTCAGCCGCTTCAGTGTTCCAAAGAATGATGGACTCACTATAATGCAACATTGGCAGTGTATCGTATTTCCAGGATGACATCCTCATATACACAGAAGACGAAGAACACACAATATTTTGTTGAGAAAAGTACTTACCAAACTGCAAGAGGCAGGAGTGAAATTACGATATGAAAAAATGCATTATAAAGGCGAGTGAAGTGGAATACCTTGGATACAAAATATTGAGAGCAGAATCAGTCGGGGAAAAAAAATCTGCTGCAAGCCATAGTAAATGCTCCGGCGCCAAACAATAAGGAGGAACTAAGATCGTTCCTAGGCCTGGCCGAGTACTAAGTGAAATTTGTACCTCGATTCTCAGAAACTACAACGCCATTGAGAGAGTTACTGAAGAAAGGACCAGAGTATGAGTGGCGTCCGAGACTGAAGCGACCGTTTAAAGAAGTGAAGACCACGATTGTGGAAGCTCCATGCCTGTGACCATTCAACCCATTGTGGAAAACCTACCTCATAGCGGACATGAGTGCATATGGGTTAGGGGCGACACTCACTCAGAAGAGAGGCAATAAAGAACATGTTGTGGCATTTGCATTCAAGGCACTGTCGGAAGCGGAGAAAAATGAATCCACAGTGGAGAAGTAGATGCAAGCATGCGCCTGAGTAGTGGAGTGCTTTATGATGTATATGTGGGGTACAAAGTTCCACCTGGTTACAGATCAGAAGCCGTTAGTACACATGCTGAGCCTGGGAGGTACGAACACGTCCACTCCACTGTTGGCGCACATAGCCTCACAAGCTGACTGTATGTCACGGCTACCAGATCACGGAGCTCCGGTGACCATGTGCCTAGAAGATGAGTGTGTGGTAGCATCTGACGGAGATCTACGGAGTAAAGAGTTCTTGAAAATGAGTGAGAGAAACTGGTGCGATCAATCTGCCAGGGATGAAACACTGAGGAAAGTAGTAGAATTGCTGAAAAGGGGATGGCCTAGTGAAAGAGCTATTCCGGAAGGCCTGAGGCCATACTGGAAGGGAGCAGAGGAGATCTATGAAGCAAAGGGTCTGTTGATCCCGGTTGATCAAGTGATAACGCCAACGGGTATGAGGAAAATCATACTGTGGAGAGCACACACAGGACATTTAGGGAGCAACTTGATGAGGCGTAGAGTAAGAGTCATACTGGTGGCCCTGCATGGACCAAGATATACAGACAATGATGGACAGATGTCATGAGTTCCTCAACAGTGACAAAAGGCTGAAAGTAAGGCAGGTGCCTTTAATTCCCACTGAGATTCCGGAAAGGAGTATGGCCCAAACTAAGCTTTGACTTTATAGGACCATTAGAAGCCATGACACCTGAACACAGGTATGGGGTTGTGATGGTCGATTATCTCTCGAAATGGATGGAGGCAGAATGTGTGCCTGACATCACTCCAGAAACAGTCAAGTATTCTCACATCAATCTTTCAAACAGAAGGGCTGCCCAAAGAAAATGTGATAGATAATGGGGTACAGATAATATCAAGCGAAATTCATGAGAGAGCAAATAAAGGCGTCATGTATCATACACAAGCCAGTGGGCTTGTAGAAAGGACTAATAGGTTCATTAAAGGGGCTTTGCAGCTTGATAGGGTGTCGGGTAAGGATCCCCAAAAGATGGTGAAAGAGGTGGTGGCTACTCACTGATTGACACCTAATGGAACCATTAATGTATCGCCTTTTCAGATGTTGAGAGGAAGGAGAGCCGCATCCATGTTAGTGCCTCCATGGTTGTCTAAAGTAAGGGAGGATTACTCCATAAATATGGAAGATGAGTGTGGAGGATTAAGGACTGCAAGGATCACAAGGAAAGGTGGAGTGACAAGCGCAGGGCAGTTCAAAGAACAGCTAGAAGAAGGAGACATGATAAAGATTCACCTGGCCCACTAGGACCACGTGACAGGGTCCAGGTAAAGTCAACCCACCAGGGTAAAGCAAAAGGGTACCAATCATGTATGCACGCAAGATGGGAAGCGTTGGAAGTTAGAAAAAGTGGCAATGTTTAAAAAGGGACTCGATACCGGAAGAGAATCAGCGACAACCACACAAGCATTACAAAGGAAAGATGAAAACAAGGAAAAGGAAATCTCTGGTGAGGAGAGCAGAGTAGAAATGACCAACAGAGTGAGAGGTTTAGAAGAATACCGGAGTGAGAACAAGATCCATAGAGTGAATGGGATGCCTTGGCATCGCCAAGGGGTAGAAAACGAGTAAGGAGCGAATTATCACCCTGTGTAAGCAGTGAGGACGTGCGGCCTCTGCAGAAGAAAAGGAAACCCAGGAGGTACGAGGACTTTGGTGCGGCACGAGCAAGAGGGACGAAGCAAAGAGGAGTCGGCGTGCGGAGGTGCAGAGAGTGGTCGGACCCCGGCACTCCTCCTGATAAGAACCCAGCAGGTCCCACACACCAGCACCCTAGTCTGGGACCACTTTAAGAATTACACAGGGCTTCGTTGCGAGTTGGGCGGTATCCCGGCTGTAATACCGCCCAACTTTTATAGCGTTGGTGCCCACCGGTCTGGCGTATTACTGCCAGATCACAGGTTGGGCGCCAACAGTAAATCCCCATTCCCCATTGGGTCCATTGGATCCAATGGGGCATTTTCGGCGCTAATTCCGCACGTTAATACAGCCGGTGGAAAGACCGCCAAAAACAGCGCGCTAAATGGGATTTGTCAGGTGGTAAAACAGCCCATTTAGCGCCTAACTCGTGATAGGGCCAGCGCTTAAATGCTATGGCCGCATTTAAGTGCTACAGCCCAACAGAGTGCAAAGAACAGTGTTTTGAATCCGTTTTCTGTACATATGTTAGATGATTACTATGAAGAATAATGGAGTAATCATCATTACCCAGTTGTGCAGTCTTACTGTGGGTCACAACACCTGCCTATAATGCAAACGATATTCTTGAAGTTGTTTTTTGCGTGAGCAAAGTTCTTCAGGCAGCTTGCTCCGCCCCAGGGCTGGAGATACTTGCATGCCACCTCCTGAGTGGCCGGTGGGGGATTCAATCAGATGACGTCACCGTGGCATTATTTGGGCAGTGTTGACGTTGGCCCGGGCGCCGATGGAATTCGCCCTGACTGTCCTCTCTGACAGCAGTTGCCTGCTCTGTCAGCGCAGAGAACAAGGGGAGTCTCGGGTTTCTGGGGGCTGAGCCGGATCCCAGGAACGCTGTCCGCCCGCCCGAGGCTGGAGCTGGACGGGCTTCCTCCCGGGAGACTTACCTCGCCATGGATGTTGCGCAAGGCGTCGCCGCTTGGCTGCACGAAGTGCTCGGATCCGAGGCGCAAGTGAGTGTCGGTGGAAGGCAGCGCTGAGAAGCAGCGCAGGGGGAGCTACCATGAGCGCCTCTGCCGCCACCGGGGTCTTCGTGCTGTCCCTCACAGCCATACCAGCCACCTATCTCTTCAACTTCATGGCTGCAACCAGCAGGTGAGGAGTTTCTTCTTGAACAGCTGTGCGCCTCGGAGCGCAGTGGTGCGCCTCGCAGCGCAGCTGTGCGCACGCTCCTGCGTCCTGGCGTTAACTTGGAGGGAGGGGCATCCTGGGTCAGAAAGATTACCCCCTTCCCCCAGCTTTAAGGGTAAAATTGCAAGGGAGACGGGCGTCTGGTTTTTGGACAGAATTGATATGTTGCAACTTTGCGTCTACTCTAAACGAAGGCCTGACCCCTCTGTCTATGACACAATGTCCCCATGGTGTGTCCCCCCACATTGACACTTATTATACGCTCTACACCCCTCTGAAATGTGGTAAGGAGATTGTTATTTCTTAATTGAAAGGGGGTGCCTTGTGACGTGTGGCAGTTTGACTGGTCTGCGGTGCGTCAGGATCATGAAACCTATTTGGTCCAAGCTATTATCGCAGGCAGAGGACAAAACACAGTCTAAGTAAAACAGAACCGTCGACACGCCCCAAAGCAGAAGCAGGTACAATCAACACATTGGATTACAGTTTTTACTCTCTCCTCAGAAAGCAGAAACAATGATTATCATTAGACCTCGGGGAGGGAAATGAATGCGTTTTTTTTATTGCATCCACGTGCAGTGGTGGCGGTGTTTTCTAATCCACTGCTTGCTGCGCGCACGCCCGTCCAGTCTCCGCTGGCTGCATTTGAGTTGTGTACAAGCCATTTTTTCCTGGTCTCTTGCGTTTCACTTTCCTTGGAAATACAAACCTGCTGTGTGTTATTTTTAGAAGCTGCTAAGAGACAAATGTGGGCACGGGCTTTGGTTAGCAACAATAGCCCAGGGGTGGGGGGGGGGGGGGGAGCTTGGCAGGGTGTTGCGATACTAAGCCCCCTGCCCTGGTTACTCAGCTTGCTCCTGGCCGGGCTCCGTGTAAAATGGAAACACGGTGGCTGGGTTAAACACACGCACACACACACACCCACACCCCGGGATGGGCTCCAGCAGGAGCACAATAAAACAATTGTGAGCTGGCGTGTCAGTCAATACAGCTCTAGTTCTTGACAGTAATCCTTCTAGTCGCCTTGTGCCATATTGCCTGCCCCAATGCACCGACGCGGTCATATTAGTTGGGTTATGTTAGTACTCATTATAGCGCCTCGTCGTGACTTGTAGTGCCTGCTGTCTCATGGCCTTTCTTTTTCTTTGTCGTTTTTTTCTCTTTATATTTGTTTCTTTTTGTTACTCTTGGTACAATATTTAATGTTGTGATTGACCTCGAATTACAACTGAATTGTAGGCCCTGTTTGGCACACATGAATCTCCTAAAACGTGATGTTACAAAAAAATCCTTGAAAAAAATATTCTTTTTAAAAATGTGAGTTTTTTTGAATTGCCAATTGTATTGTTGGTTATGTGATATATTTTAGATACTCAGCCTGGAAAAAGCCATCGAGGGTCGAAACACGTGTTGGCTGTGTGCTTTGATTAAACCAATATTTTCACCCGCGCTGTGTGATTGTGCATATTTCCAATCTAGTTTCTTTCAGGGTCCATTTGGGCACGGGCACCCATTTGTCACGATCACCGGCAGCAGATTTGCATTATTGTATTCATATGCACAAGTATTTGGCACGTGCAGTAGGTTCAACGCCTAAGTGCCCTTGTCTTTTCAAGCTTTGTACTTCTTATGTACCGCAGGCCCCCGCTATAATTAGGTAGTATTTTTAAAAAAGAACTGAGATAATACACTTAAAAATGAATAATTATTGGGCACTAACAGTCTTAAGTCCCACTGTTGTCCATCAAGTTGGAAATACAGTCGGTCGTTGTTATTCCTTAGGGGTATTTTCGGATTATGATAATTGATATTATTCTGATTACAAATCTCGCCGCTTGGCCTTTTAGACAGCCATTTCAAATGGTTTGTTTTTCTTGGACTGCGTGTGATGTCACTGATGTTATGGGTTTTCCCTCAAGCTTACGTGTGTATAGCGGTCTTCCATCCGCACAGCGTTATTTTTGGGCGTGTCGGCACGTTCGCTTTATATTTTCGAAAGAGCAAAGAGTCATCTGTTAAAAACAAGTCACCAATTAAATGAATTTGGGGAGGCGCAATTAGAAACCAATAAATGATCTTATTTAGATAATGGTTAGACAGAATTCAACTAAATTTCCTTTGAAGAGACTAATGAAGGCAACAAGAATGAGGAACCCCGACTTAATCACAATCAACAATGATTCTGAAAAGGAGATCACAAATGTTTATTAGAGATCCAAGCTGCAAATACTTTATTATCTTTCTCCACCAGAGTAATGATTTGTATACGCCAAGTTAATAATATGGATACAGCACAAGTTTGGGGATTTAGTAAAACTGTAGTTATGGTGATATTCAATATTCAATTCTGCAAAAAGGCGCTGAAAAGAGATCAATACAGAGGAGTGAGGACTGAAATCACCACTCACAGAGCCTCCTTGATTTTTGTTATGTTTCGGCCGCTGTTGCGGAGCTAACCTTCTTCAGGACAAAGGTATGTATTACATAGGAGCTGTATCACATTCGAGATAACTTATCAATTTAGGAACTTTTCGGCAATGGAACTGTGAACAGATTGTAATGTTTTAACGTATGTTTGTGAAGCCAATGTTATTTTCAACAAATAGACGCCTCTTAGTATCAAAGAGCTGTGTTGCTCATGATCCCTTTGACTCAGAGGAACAGTGACTCTCCCTTGAAGCTACTGTGCAATCTGTAACTAGTAAAGCGTGAAAGTGAACCAAGGCTAACATCCCTTTCAGGAGAAAAAGACACCATGCAGAAAAAAACTTGCTGGTCACAGCACTCCTTCAGTCTGAAGCCATAAGACCACAATTGCAGAATCATCCAGACACAGAAACAACACCACCGCCGTGGTGATGTAAGAAGAACACTTCCTCCCTGGAAGTACACGTGCACCATGACAGATTAGGAAACTTTCCAGCTATCTCACTACCAACACGCAAGCAGCGTGAACTGAAAAGATAACTCAGCGAGTGTGCGCCTCAGATATGTGGTGAGTTCCCAAGATTGAGTTCCGGTAAGGCCAACTCATCGCCTCATTCTTCGGAGGTCGATAATTTGAGCCGCCACGAAGCACTATATACAAACGTGAAATCCTTTTTTTATAAACATTGACAGTTTTACAAAAAGAGTACACCCACCCACCTACTAAGTCAAAAAGCAGATCCAAGATGCCACTGCAATGCCAGTCTCTGCGAACCCCAGGACTGCCCATCACATGATGAGCAAGACCTTGGGCTCGATGAACAGGGATAGCTCTGGAATCCTAGTCCTCACCATACTATACCCATCAGCAGCCACCCCACTGACCCTGTAGCATAACAGCAGCTTCATTCCAGCGATAGGTGAAGCCGGCTGTAGGAAGGTTCCGCCAATACATTGACATATACTTTACGGGCTTGAGGATGCCGTTATTTACGTGTGCTCCTTACTTGCGATCAGCTCCGGTTTACGCCATGCCGCTAATTTCGGTATGGTGGGGTGCGCACAAGACCGATAATTACGGCATTATAGTTTACGGTGCCGTAATTAGCGGTCTGAGGGGTCAGAATAGCATGTAGCGGTAAACAATTCCGGTAAATCATTACCGGCATGGTTTTTTAGCTTACCTCCATGCTCAGAATGACCCCCATTCTGTTTTACAGCACCTCTCCTTTCTTTCTTCCGTGTAGCCAAATTCGCCAAAACCAGAAATGCCTGGCATGCAAAAAAAAGTGTAAGTGCTGTCGATACACTTTTACGCCTCATTTTTGCACTTTTTCCCCTCACTCTGTGGGCCTTATAAAATGACCCCCCAAAGTGTTTGAGATTAATAATGTGTTTAGTGTGGTTCACTAATTAAGCTATAAGCACCCATTTCACAGGCAGGAACATGTGGTAACGGCCCGGGCCTGAATTAATATGCAAGGGCTTTTAACGAGGGTGCCGGTGCCGTTACCACGAACAGGTGCTAGTTATGGCTCTTCCGGTTTTCAAACCGGAAACTCGGGGTGCTGATAGTAATGTTTTTTACACTGCTCCACTCCACCACTCCTAAATCTTTTTCCCATTTCCATGGCACTCAGCAGGAAGGCGGAGCAGCAGCAGCGGCGACGGTGGGGCCGCTTCCGTCGCTGAAGGCATCTGATAAGTGGGGGTGTTAGTGAGGTTGAGGAGAAGATGGCAGGGGAAGCAGCCGTCAGGCTGATCGTAAAGTGAGTTTGGGTAGTGGGATTCAGCCTGCGACCGAGCAACCTGATTGGTTGCTCCCCTGCCACAAGTAGCAGAACATGTTTATTGCAGATTAATCCATAAAACGCAGTTCACCACCTTGACAGCATCGTCTAAGACCTGAACCACACGAGAAAAAGGGAAATCGCAACAAAATTGTATTACATTATTTCATGTAGTTCATATAGTTAAGATAAAAACGTCACCAATAAAATACTGTTTGAGGCCTACTTTGAGTGGGTGTCTGGTTTATGTAGAGAGATTAAGGGAAGTGAGTATGTCCAAGTAAACAACATTAGTGGTCCATAATTTAGAGTTGTGTCACCCTCGGGCTGTAATGATGCTGAGCCCATATGAAGAGATACCGGCCACACGTCACACCGCCTCTTGGATCAATTATGTCAGCAACTGCGGAAATCGGAAAAGCATATTCTAAGCAATAAAAAAAATGATAAAGGCTCAAAACCATAACACATGTTGGCCCAAAAATAGATGTGCCACGCCAGTCAGGAAAGAAGGATGTCAGTAACTAGAGCAACAGTATTGTGTAACTGTGGCCAAGCAGTGAAAGGGCACACAAGAGATGATCTGCCTATTGATGGCTGGCAGATGGATAACTGCTGCCAGGGAGATGACAGCCATTATCCAAATGTTCCACAAAGTCCAAAAGGCCCAAATATAATGCTGTCATCTCATATGCACAGCTGACTTTTAAAACATATGTGTTGATGCATTGGGTTTCTGTGGCATGTCATTTAAGGAGCCATCTTACCATTGAGAAGCATAGTTATGATTGTAAGGTGGTGCAGGTGGCTGTTTTTTTAAGTAAAACAAAAGAGGTGATGGCTGGAAGGTTTAGAATGAATCATAACCTCTGGCATTGCTCTGGGCAACGCTGCAGACCGCCATTCTTCAGCTGCCAGGCCATTACAAAAGGGGAAAGATCATATGCAAATTAGGCTTGGCCCCACCCCAAAAGGGGCAGTCCAGCCCGACCTGCTAGGTCACATCCCTTCTGCACGAGACCACAACCATCCCCAGACATGTTTCTGCCTCCTTGAGCAGTAGCTTGGGTCTCTAGGCCCAGCAGGCGTGGGACCAACGTCTGGGCATACCTGTCCCACTGGGGTGTCTACAGCAAAATAAAAGAGGTGATGGCTGAAAGGTTTAGAATTAATCTTAACCTCTGTCATTGCTCTGGGCAACCCTGCAGATGGGTCTCATTACAAGTTTGGAGGTAGCCTTGCCGGTAAAACCGGCAGGCTGCTGCCAAACTTGCAATATGTTCCGGCACCCGCAAATGGGCAATTACCAGACCATTCTGGTGATTGGGGCACCGGAAAAAACGATGCTCCCCATTCCCACTCGGCCCCATAGGGCTCAGTGGTAATGGGGAAGTCGGATGCACCAGCACCATTGTAAACGGTGCTGATGCATCCGACATGCTGTGCTCGCGGGTGCCGCTCTGCCCGCCAGGTTCGGCCTGGCGGGCAGAAAGGCACCCGCGAGCACAACTTGTAGTTTACCGGTCGGGAACTGCGGTACGGGCAATCTTACTGGTACTGTAGATCCCGGACTGGCAAACTTATAACGAGGCCCTATGTTTTTTTAAGTAAACTCTTGTGAGTCCTAGTCCAATGGCAGTATAGTCACTGTTCCGGTTACACAATGATCAGTCTGAACAGAACTTGCTTTGAACGTTTAACACGGTGGTGATTGATTGATTTTAGTCATGTGACGTTGATCGCGGTAGTAGGCTACTTACAGAGAGCAGTGCTTTGATGGCATGGGGGTCACTATTTTGTGTACAATGCCAGTTTTCATAGCTGAGCTTGCTGAATAATTTATTTATTTCTCACTTATGTTTTATTTCATTTTTTATAAAGAACTGATTGTTTATGCCTTGAGCAGGGGCAGCCCGAATTCAAGCCTCCAACTTGAGTGATTTTATATGATCGTCTGATGTGCTCATCCTGGAGGCAAGAGGTGCACGAGGAGACTGCGAGTAGAAGCAATCTATTGGCTTGATATGTGTACTCCTTAGGCCCAGAGGTGCACATCTGGGGGCAATGTGTAAGGTGCTGCTGCCCCTGGAATGTCGTGCCCTGAATGTAACAGTAAGTGCTTCGAGTTGTATAAATAACAACCTGTAAACAAAATAAGCGAAATGGGCCCACTCCTTACCATGCCACATGCGCGAGCCGTGGATCCGGGAGAAGTATGCTATCTCCCTAAACTTGGACATACACGTGTAAGTAGTACCTTCAATGGAGTGTAAGGTGTGCGGGCGGTAGAACGTAAGAGGAACCCGTAGGGCAAATGGGCGAACCTGGTCCTGCTCCCTAACACTTGCATATGCTGTGTCCTGGAATTTAGGCTGTCTATGGCGACCCCAACCAATTCTGGGTTCCCTTGTTTGCAAATAAATGCAGAGCACACCAGTGCGGGATTCACTGCAGAATACAGGGCAGTCTATAATTACCAGAGGAAAAAATACTACAGTTCTCCAAATAAATGGAGTGCAGAAGATAACTGAGTCGGACTAACTTTTTCTAGGGGTTTGGAAATACCACATGCTATAGGCAAAATGGAGAAACACAGTGTTCTTAATAACCCCACGGATAGTGGCTTAAATACCTTGTCTTCACATTAAAAGTTTGTTAAACAGTACAATACATAAATACCGTAGCCCCCTGCAGAGATAATTCGGGTTCGAATTTCAAAAACTGTTCAAACAGCGTCATAAATAACATTCAAAGGTTCAGTGTTAAATACCTGGGAATAACATAAACAAGTCAATTAACAGTGCAATTCTTTGACACAAGTCCAAAGACGGAGATCATTTGGTTCCATGTCAACACAGGGTTACCCGGTTACCCGTGTCAGTAATAAAACCCAATGGCTTTGCCTTAAATACCTGGGTGTTGCAATAAAGGTCAATTAACCGTGCAAGAGGTTTTTGTTCTCTGTTTTCATCCTGGCAAAGGGCATAACCCACTAACCTAAGGGTAGCTGCATTCTACCGTGCAGACAAATTGTGTTACACTGAGGACTACCATCAACAAATTGAGATACAAGAAAACATACTTACATTGCACAACCAGGTCCTTTCTCTCTCTGAGTAAGGACACGACCTAGCTTGGGCTAATAAAACATGATGTCCCCTTAGGGAATATACCAATGGGGAGCCATACAAAGCCCACACAAAGCCCTCTGAGAGAGGAACAAAATAAATAACTGCGTAGCGTAATCACCCGCACCAACCACCACAATAATAATGGGGGACAAACTCTCCTCTCACCCGCCGTTGACTATCAGAGGAATGGATCGTTTTTTTCCCCTCCGAGTAACTAAGCAGTAGAGAAACTCTACCCGCAGAGCACACCACCAAAATAGCAGGTCGCATACCCTAATTTAGTTACCACAACAAAAAGAAAATCTGCTTTATTATTATTTCCTTTTTCTTATAAACTGTGTGTCAGAATTAAAAAGACTCTGAGCGCCGAGAAGGAGTCTGCGCCAGCCGTGGTGCAGAGAAATGTTTGCGCAGCAAGTTTGTTTTTGTGTGCGTTGACGTTTACGCCAGCTATACCGTGGCAGATGTGTTTCACGATTTGCACGTATTTTTCTGGGCGCCGGTGAGCCTGGTTCAATTCCATGAATACGGGTTTTTAGCGTGCATATAGGCGTTGCGAGGATTTTACTGTGGTACTTCCCTCGTTACACCCATATTTTCGCCTGTTGTTCCCCATTCCACGTCTTCCGCCCCCTTTTTAGGTGACTGCACAGACACGAGCGGGCCTTCGCTTGGAGTCTCGCGCAAGGTGTTCGTGGTGTCACAGTAATGTGTTGGACAGGCGCGGTTTCCTCGCGAATCCCTGGTAAGCCCTGTGCATTGTGTTCCATGAATCGAAAAACAGGCGCTTGCGCTCGATTTCACGTGCAAGCCCCCTATTTTCCGCGCAAATAATTCCATGAATCGGGCCCCCTCTGTCTCCCAGAGTAGTTTCAAGCGCAACTCTTTCCCCCAGAAAAGTCACTGGATAGGAAAAAGGCACACATCTTTTTTTTTTCCTTTTACTCTTTCCTTCTTCTTCGTTTGTGGTTTAGCCCATGTAGTAAAATCCCTTTGTTATATTGTGGGATGTTTCCCAAAAAATCAACCCCACAATGGGGTCTAAGCTAAGGGGCCGATTCATGGAACAAACGTGCGCCGAAAATCTTGGCGCAAGCAGGCGCAAGCATGAAAAAACAGGCGCACGTGCGATTCATGGAAGTCCCTGCGCTTGTTTTCCTTGGGATGTGTGCCAAACCCGAGCATGGCGCACACGGGCGCACATGTCATTGCAACAGCTCAAACGCTGTGCGCGACGCGCACAGGGAAAGCGCACAACATCCACGCACACACCAAAAAGGGGGGGACACGGGGCGTAACACGCAGAATGGGGAACAACGCGTGAAAAAGAAGGCATAACTGGGGAAGTACTGCTGGGAAGTACACGGAACGCCCACACGCACGCGAACCACACGTATTCTTGGAATCGAATAGGGCAAACCCACGCACGGGCAAAGACACGCACAGGCCTAAACACGTCCGCCACACGAAGGCAGGCGGTAGCGTCCCTGCGCATTACAAAAGTGTGCGCAAACAAAAAGCACGTATATACAGCTATGATGAATGTCCCATACTGTGGCCCCCCAGGATAAATGACGTGCACGAAACACACAGGCACCCCATAAAAAGAAGAAAAAGAGACAAGCGCCCCCAGTAGCCCACGTGTGTGCAAAAATGACACACGTAGTACGGTGTGGCAGCCAGGAGTCAAACAAAAACCTACGCGATCAACAGGCAGGCCAGTATGGCTGTAAAAAAAAAAGGGGGTACGCGACAAACACGGACACCCGCTGTGTGAAAAATAGCGTGTGTGTGTATTTCGGGGGTGCGTGGGAAGTTTCACATGTGAAAGGTCCTGTGTGAGTGGGGTACGTGTATTACTGGGGTGCGCAGGAAGTTTCACACGCGATTGGCCCTGTGCGAGTGGGGTACGTGTATTACTGGGGTGCGTGGGAAGTTTTGCACGCGATTGGCCCTGTGCGAGTGGGTTATGTGTATTCCTGGGGTTCGCAGGAAGTTTCACACGCGATTGGACTTGTGCGAGTGGGGTACGTGTATTACTGGGGTGCGTGGGAAGTTTCACACGCGATTGGCCCTGTGCGAGTGGGGTACATGTATTCCTGTGGTTTGCAGGAAGTTTTACACGCGAAAGGGCCCTGTGCGAGTGGGGTACGTGTATTACTGGGGTTCCCGGGTAGTTTCACACGCGATTGGCCCTGGGCGAGAGGGATACCACTCACCGTCTGCCTTGTGTGTAGAAGAACGCATAGCCAACACCCACCCCCTGTGAAGTAATAGCGTGTGAACCCCAACGGCTGGAAAACACGCCCTCACCCCACGAAAAGCACGTACAGAGCAATGGAAAGCCACGTGGGATCTTTAACCCGTGCCAGGGCAACGCCCATGCCTGATACATCACAGACGTGCTTGCGCGCTAAAGGCCTTTGGGCCAATGAAATCGCGTACGTGTGCTGACACGCTTACCCGCTAAGGGCCTTTCCTCGGATTTCACACTGACGTGCACTTTTTTCACGTGCCAATTCACTCCGTATCAAGCTGGCCACGCGTACACACACGGAAGACCATGCTCCTGCCCTGAAGGCCATTTTCCTGCCCCCCAGAACCGCAAGCACGCTCCCACCTGCCATCTTCTGCTGCCTGACTGCCTGTTGCCCACGTGCCCTGCTATTTGGTGCCTGCATGTCAGCCAGGGTTCCAGTTGCTGTGTCCACCCCTGCTGGAACAGAAGACTCCCGAATGGGATACCATCGCTTCACAGCCCAGCCCCAGGACCCAGTTGCTCACCCACGCCTACCTCGGGGTCGCCATGTCGGGGCAAACACCATCTGAGACCACTGGCGACCCCCCAGCCAGAGAGGCAGAGGGCCACCAGCTTCAGTGTGAAGGAAGTTGGTGTCCTGGTGGAGCATGTCCTGGGGCATTATGATGCCCTCTTCGGAACATCACGCATCAACAAGGAAGGACGGGAGAGGATCTGGGACGACGTAGTGGTTGCCATCAATGCGGAGGGGGTGGCAACCCGTGACATCAAGCACGTCAAGAAGCGCTGGGAGGACTTCAGGTCCAGGACCCTCACAAGGCCCAGCGCCTCGCGGAGGGGGGCCGGGTCAGCATGAGTGACATCCAGATGAGGGTCCTGGAACACGTATGCCCAGCACTCCACGCCCAGATCCTTCAGAGGAAGACCCGCTTGGAGTTGAGCTGTAAGTGGCCAAGCATTGGTGTGCGAGACAGGGCATGTTGCAGTGTGCTGGTAGTCTGATACTTGCCTGTATGTGTGACATGGGCCATGTATGGATGTGTGTGTGCAGGGACATCATGGTCATGCATGTGAGACCAGTAATGTGCGAACCACATGGTTGGTGCGTGAGTTCCAATGCTACATGGGGAGCTGTATGGCAGATGCACACAAGAAAGCATGCCAGTGTCTGTTCTTGCACATGGTGGGGGTGTGAGGGATGGGTGCTGCTGTCATGTACATGTATGTTGCACATGTGTGTGTGTGTCTGAGAAGTGTGTCTGTGACTTTGATACGCCATGGATTCATGACACATGTCCGAGATGATGTGTAGATTCACTCATGCAGTGCGGTTACCGTTGAATGCACTGTGTCTATCCACTGTGTCTGTGGTGTACAAGGCATGATGCATGACCCTCCGGTGATGTGTGTGCATGGGATCAGTGTGAGCCAGGATGCATGTGAGTTTGAAGGCAACATTTTGATTAATAGAGGCCCTTGTACATGGATGCTGATGTTGATTGCAGGCGCCATGCCTGTTTATGCATGTGTGTTGCGTGCATTCACCCATGTGTTGTGGAGGGACAGGATGGAAGTGACGTTAGACACTGCCACTCATGTGTTATTGCTTCCTGTCTAGGGGAATATTGTACTGTACCCTGATGCTTGTGTTCTATGTCTCCCTCTACGCAGTGTCAAGTGAAGAAGAGGGCGGAGACGGCGCTGTGGAGCCAAGCGGCGGGGATGCCTTCACTGGGCGGCGACACAAGGCCCAGCCACCCTCCCAGGACTTGCCATCATCTGGGAGCAAGGGGGCTGGTGCCGCATCTGCCACTACGGCTGTGGCGGAAGGGCCGGGTGAGCCCCCACAGGGGCTTGCAATGGCGGAAGACGGTACGGAGACATCCAGGTTGGTGGTCTCCACAGAGGAGGAGGAGCCTGCTACTGAGCTGGACATGAGGTCTGGTGGGGGTAGTACCACTGCTGCAAGTGGTGCAGTCCAGGGCCAGGGTCAGGAGGCAGCACAGGTGTAACTCACCACTCCATTAGACCAGGGAAGTAGACAGCCGACCCAGAGAAGACAGGTGTGCAAGGAATCAATGTTCGGCCTTAACTTCCAGCCCCCTGAGTTCAAGACTCAGGCTTCCTCAAAGAGGGACTCTTTTCTACAACATACCTCTCTGCTGTTTCTATTGGGACAGACAGAGATGTCAACTGAACAAAAGAGAGGGGAGAACACGCACCGCCAATACCAATGCTGAAAAGGAAAACAAGAAGTTTAGACAATGGTTGACAAATCTAAGTACCAAATCAGCAGAAAAAAGGCATTGGGTTACCTAAATAGGTATCGGAATGGAGTTTCCCCGGAATGAATCTAAAAAGAATAAGGAGAGACTAAGTGTTTGGAACCGTGAAAGGGGCCCTAATATACATATATATAACGTGGAAGCACCGACCTGAATAGTAGAATATGAGGTTGAAGGAATCCTTTGGAGTCAACGGTAGGATAAAATAATAAACAGGAATGTTAGTAATGGGAAAATAACCCGGGCGGCACGAGGGACGCACTAGTGACGGGTTGGTGCAGAATCAGAATCAGGAAAGCGTTCGGCTGCACTAGGATGGTAAAGTTCCCAAGTCTCTAACTCCACTTGCTTCCCAGAGTCACCATTATGAGAGCACAGAGGAAGATGTAAACACTCACCCGTTCTCCTTTCTTATAGGATCTCAGAATGGGGAGCGGCGTAGCGGATGCAGCTCGGCTGAATGCTCGCTGTGGAGAGCGGAAGGTAGCTGGAGCAGGAGCCGGGAAGAAGCCACGTAAGGCTGGAGCGGCAGCTGAAGCAGGAGCCGGGAAGGAGCCACGTAAGGCTGGAGCGGCAGCTGAAGCAGTAGCCGGGAAGGAGCCACTTAAGGCTGGAGCAACAAGAAGAAATCCAAAGACGTTCCGCGTCAAAGCCCGGAAGGTACAACGAAGACCAGAGGAGTGGGAGGAGCAGGTCAGGAGCAGTCCGGGTCGAAAGCCGTATGTAAACAAACAAATCCAATGAGGGAGAAGAGTCACAATCCAGTAGCCAGGTGGAGGGTCGAGACCAGGATAGCTTTAGGAAAACAACAATACGGACGGAACCGCGATAGCGAGTATACGCTAATTAGCAGCAACAAAAGTTTGCGAAAGACGGCTTTTTAAAGCCGCATGGGGGCGTGTCTAGTAGCACGTCTCTCGCGTACGAGTCGTGTCAGCTAACACGATTTCCGCCTTTGTTTGTGCAGGCGCCATTGTAACCGGTACCGACTCCACAGAGGAGCATGCCGATCATTGGAGTGCAAAAGATGCTGTGCGGGGAACCGATGTGTAACAACAGGTCACCGCGGAGGGGCCTGTGCATGTCCCTGTCCTTGACCCTGTGACTGCACCACCATGCACCAGCAGGGAGACCCCGTCCGCATGTAGGGGAGAGTGCCATGTCATTTGCCTCTCCACTACCTGCGGACGAGGGGTCCCATTAACGTATGGGCTCTGTCCTGATTGGTGTCGCGTTGGGCACGCGTGACATTCGTGATGATGTGTGTTCTTGTTGGCCAGAGAACGCACACCATCACGAAGAGCAGCGTCACGATGTGGCACTGTTGGGAGGGGCCCTGGTTGGTGGGTTCCTACATGTGACGCACACTCTGGCGGACCTCTTCTCCTCTGTGGAGACTCTGCGCCAGTCGTTCTCCCTGCCGTCTTCCGGCCCAGATTCCACCAGGGCCCACTGTGGACCTGGCCTGACCAACAAAGCCAGCTTGGTGAAGATCCCATCCCTGCCACAGTCGGGAGTCGGCGGTCCAGCAAGGGTGGACACCACAACTGGAGACCAGCTGATGGAGGATGTTCAGGCATCGTCGGACAGGGCACATGGACAGCAGCAGCAGGAGCAGGCTCTAGGTGGGAGCAATGATGGCTCGGGGCCATCGACATCAGGGGGGCAGGCATCGGCCAGAGGGCAGGAGGACCCTGCAACGGATGCGTCTTCCGTGTGGCTGCGGTTGGGCCAGTGTATAGGTGCGGAGCGGCGGTGGGCGGAAAAGAGGCACGGCTCACCATGGTCAGGGCGGAGTTCTCCATGCATCGGGCGTTGAGGCGGGCAGAGTGCCTCGAGGCGACTCACAGGGAGTTGGAACAGGCCATGAGTGCCTCCCTGCGAGACCTCAGGGCCAGGGCAGAGGCCCGCCTCAGGGACATCGACATGGAGTTCGATGATGCCCTGGCCCGGGACACCACAGAGTGAGCCGCAGGACTTTCCCGCCGCCATTGTATATAGTTAGATAGTGTTGGGTTTCCTTTCCTTTTTTTTTTATTTTGGTTGCGCTTGGACAATGCACCACGTTTTTGTATATAGTTTT
The DNA here is from genome assembly GCF_040938575.1 of Ambystoma mexicanum. Classification (NCBI taxonomy): domain Eukaryota; kingdom Metazoa; phylum Chordata; class Amphibia; order Caudata; family Ambystomatidae; genus Ambystoma; species Ambystoma mexicanum. The sequence continues at coordinate 1,383,875,221 of NC_090934.1, forward strand.
TATTAGGTAGTATTTCTGGTAGGTTTCATTTCATCAGTTGGGCTCATGGACCCTGGATTGTTCAATTGTACATAGTTCACCATTGGATTATTCACATTTTTTTAATTTTCACCATGGAGCAATGGATTTCACTTTCTTTTTTCCCTTGGATTTGCTTTGTTGGACTGTGGACACCATTTCTTTTGGATTTCTTTGGATTATGATTTCTTGTTTTTTATTCTTTTACGGACATGCAGCATTTCTTTAATTATTCCCATTGTTGTGTGTTTTCTTTTAATTACATTCATGTTGTGTTTAATACATTTTTTTCTTCATACTTTGATGTGTGGTATTATCTCATTGGTTTCATGCATGTCATGATATGGGTTTTCACATTCACTTGCACCCATTGTGTGTGTGTGACGGACATGTGTTCATTTACATACTTGCCTTTGGGGTTGTATCATGTAATTGGCTTTTCTATGTGGGTGGATGCAATACTTGGTTGAGTCTTTGGGCTGGGGAGGCTGGCCATAAGGGCCATGATTGAGGATCGTCATGACATGGGGACAGGGGGACATGAGTGGGACATGAGTGGGGGCCTGCTGGCAGGTGCCCTGCACTGCTGGGGGGTGGGCGTGCAGGGGGACATGAGTGGGGGCCTACTGGCAGGTGCCCTGCACTGCTGGGGGGTGGGGGTGCAGGGGGACATGAGTGTGGGCCTGCTGGCAGGTGCCCTGCACTGCTGGGGGGTGGGGGTGCAGGGGGAGATGAGTGTGGGCCTGCTGGCAGGTGCCCTGCACTGCTGGGGGGTGGGGGTTCAGGGGGACATGAGTTGGTGATCAGTAGTGCAAGCTGACATGTGGCTTGGCTGGGGGGCATGCCCATGGTGGATGGGCTGCCTGCAGGACATGACCAGGAGTGCAGGGTAGTCCCCTGTGGTGTGAGCTGCCTGCAGGTGCCGTGGAGGGTGTAGAGGGAACACCTGGTAGGACCCACACTGCCAATTCACGTGTAGGACTCCCCGCGCACCCCCGAAATACACATACTGTGCTCCAATCGTGTGTGAAACTTACCGCGCCCATACCCCGAAATACACGTACCCTGCTCAAATCGCGTGTGAGATTTCACGCGAACCCCAGTTATACACGTACCCCGCTCGGACAGGGCCAATCGCGTGTGAAACTTCCCGCGCACTTCCCGAAATACACGTACCCTGCTCAATCGCGTGAAGTCTCACACGCGAACCCCAATTATACACGTACCCCACTCGCACAGGGCCTATCGCGTGTGAAACTTCCCGCTAACCCCAGTAATACATGTACCCCACTCGCACAGGGCCAATCGCGTGCAAAATTTCCCGCGAACCCCAGTAGTACACGTACCCCACTCGCACAGGGCCAATCGCGTGTGAAACTTCCCGCTAACCCCAGTAATACACGTACCCCACTCGCACAGGGCCCATCGCGTGTGAAACTTCCCGCGAACCCCAGTAATACACATTCCCCGCTTGCCGTGTGCTGTGTGGCGGCCATGTATACTGGTACAGGGTTAGCGCAGCCCTTTGCGCTGGATTGGGGATTTTGATGGCTTTTCCCTGCACGAGGGGCGTTCTTGGGGGCGTAACTGGCGCTGCTGCAGGGTCGCTGCGCCACTGTGTGCTATGGCTGGTTTTGGTAGCTAAAATCCATGAATACGCTGTGCGCAGAAATGGATTTTAGCGCATGCGGCTGGCGCAGACAATCGCACGTGCACACTGTGCGCCAGCCGCGTGCGCCACTTGTGCGCTAAATTCTATGAATTACCCCCTAAATGAGCATTGGAAATTCCAATGATTTCGCCTGGCCAGTGTCCTTTATGAAAGAAACTGCCCCGTGTCGGAATACTGCCGGCTGAGCTTCCTAGTCTATAACAAACGCTACAAACTGCCGATTTACCTTTTAATGTGCAAACACACAACGTATAGAAGGTTTAAAGAGAGGGAAATGTATCCAGGTCTTTGTCGTCCCCTAGCATACACTAAAAAGTATTTGCATTTGTATTTTACTTATTTGTATAGCGCCCCAAGCCCGGAGACATCTGGGCGCATTTCTTCCATATACATAGGTTACATACTATACAATGACAAGGTTACATATTTACAAGTGTCATATCGAGGTTGCACAGTTACAGACATTATTAGTTAAATATAGCAGGTTTTAACTTGTGGATAGGCAAAAAACAGGAAATGCCTAAATCCCTTGGGCAAGAGCCACATTTTTACATTTCTCCTGAATACACGGTAGGAACATTCTATTCTTAAGTGTGTGGGTTCGATGTTCCACAATTTCGCTGTGAGGACTGGAAAGCTGCTACCTTCAGCCTCCTATAAATTGAGCCTTGGGATTTTGAGGCAATGTGCCTGTGCAGATCTGGTGGGGCGATCAGAAGTGTTGTGTAAGAAGTTGTTGGTCAGATATCTAAGCGCTAGGACTGCGAAAGACTTGTGTGTGAGTGACAGGGATTTGAATGAGATCCTTTGCTTGACCGATAACCAGAGTGTATGTATAAGTGTATGTGTAAGACGCTGTTCCCCGCCTTATCAATGCATCAAATTTGTTGTGTTTTAGTTTCTTACACAAAATCCGTTCTCGCACGGCTTCTGTAACACCACATGAGGGAAACGGACAACCACCCTTCACCGTACACCTCCCCTTATCCTACCTCTGGACTTCACACAGAATGACAGGGAACATTAGCCTCACATCTCAGCTACTCAGCCGAAGAGGCAGAGAAACAGCGGGGTCACACTCTGCCACTAGTTTCACGGAAAGCTCTGCACCATCTACTCAATGCGCCGGGGACAAGACCCCACAGAGCTTTGAGTCGCACACCAGGCCGAAACGGTCTGGCCGCAGGAAACGAAGGAAAGACCCAACACAAGGGAAAATGTGCCCCCTCTGCCTCCTTCTCTCTCTTTCTCTTCTGTTTCGCTTTTCCTGTGTGCCTTCCCATACCACGGGACCTTCCACACAGTCTCTCCCCCAGGGGAGCACCAGTTACGGCTGAGGTAAATTCACCTCAGGAACATGACTGCTTCCCCTGCTGACGGAAGGTACCATTGTTCTCCATTTTAAGACTTAGGAAATAAACATTAATAATCCAAAATGAAACCACATCGACGAAATGAATGGGGAATTTTATTTGCATAGAAAATATGTGGGTTGATATATACATATATATATATATATATTTCCTCTCTGGAAAACACAGAAAACCACAGAATCTACACACAAAGCAACTACACATAGGGCCACAAGCCACGAACACATAGTATACCACATGATTGTTAATAACATGTCAGAATATATGAATTCCCATTTTTATCTCAGATGCTGTTACTGGTCTCTGTCCCTTTAAGGGATGGGCAAATCATGTGGGAGAGGGAAGGGGAGGAGTTTGGTTTGGGAAAAGTCAGTACGTAGTAATTATCTGAATAAAGAGGACGTTAGAGAAGCGTCCGGTGTCGCATCTTTTTTCCATAGGCCTGAACGGCCTAACAACTCACCATTCAGCATTCTGCACTCCTGCTCCGTACGCTATTAGTTGATGTCCTCTGTGCCTGCGATCCTGCGACATGGTCCTGCACCCGATCCCTGGCTGATGGAGCGAGGTGGACCAAGCACCCTCCCTACTGCACCCCTCCTCTTTGCGCAATAAACCAAGGATGTCCACCGTGTGGCATTCTGCCAGCGGTCCTCCTCAGTCTGTAAAACAATGCACGTGCGCACACGCGCCGTCCACAGGTTGATGCCTGCAAGCTGCTCCACCTCCCAATATCCATCTATCCTGCTGCCAACATGGCCTGTCTCTTCCTCACGACCAGTGGAGAAACTTTGCTGAAAATGTTGGGGGGGACATGACCTCTGAAGAAAAGGTGCCCCATTCAAATGAATGGGGACAAAATAGTGTGCAATGAAAGTTGGGGGGGACAAACACCCCCGCCCCCCCCTAAAATTATGCCCATGCTCACGACGGCGGCTGCGGGCTATTTACAACCCAGCCGTCTGAATCACTGTGAAAATGTGCTGCACCCTACCCACATTTTGACATCCTGGGAAAGGCAAATATACATGTGCTATAAGCACGCCACCAAGACATTGATACCAGGACCTAGTCCTTTTCTTGTTCTCTTTCCCACACTAAAGCACAAGAGGTCCTGGACAGTGGGATACCCCAAATAGGCAGAAGAGAAGGAAGGTGGCAAAACGCCCTGCCAGTAAACCGCCCACAGAAGCCTCTGCACCGGGTCCAATGCAGAAGCCCCACGTGCACAAAAACAACTTTCACACCAGAAGGAGCCTGCGCAGAAGGGCACCCATACCTCAACTACTACACCTGCCACAATGAGCAACCCAGGGACACCACCCCCTACGCCCAGGTCCAAGTCAACCCTGTTGCGCATGCCACTCCCGTTCACCATCATCCCGCAAGTGGACAAAGGCCCGAGATGGGTCGAGTGGATGGAGGACTTTAACCATTTCGTAAAAGTGGCAAGGGAAGAAAACTCACCCAGCCTATAACCTGGTCGGCAGTGAAATCAAGACCATCGGCAAGACCATCCCCCCAGAAAATCAACTGGACTTCACCTCGCTAATAAATGCCCTAAATAAGAAGCTTGTAATTGAACCAAATCGCTACTATGAACGGTACAATCAGTGTACACAGAGAGTGGAATAGACGGTTGATGAGTTCATCACCCTCCTGAGAATAAAGGGCATGCATTGCCAGTTCCATGCATTCTCCCTGGATGAGGCGATACGGCTACGAGTGATTGAGGGATGCCTGTGCCCCGCCCTCAAGAAACAATTGCTGAAGAAGCCTCTCTCAATCGAAGTGAGCGAGCTGGCGAGAATCTTTGAGAGGGTGGATGCACAAGCAGTGTCCATGACAGGCACCCCCAGCACAACGCAAGACAAAGTTGAACTCATTGCTCCGATTCAACCAGCACCCCAGCGACCAGGAGACAGAGGGGCCGCACCCTACAGAGGGGCCAGCCAAACAGGGCCCAGAACACAAAGGCAGTGCTACTGCTGTGGAATGGCTTTCCCACATTCAGGGACCTTCCCCGCACTCTAGCAAAGATGCACCAACTGCAGAACAGAGGGACATTTCCAGTCCGTTTGTAGGGAAGGAAGACAGTTCCCTACTGCGAAAATGAATCCACAAGCACAAAACAGGATGTATGGGCGAGCCCTGAAAGGCCCAACGTACCAGACCAGATTTTAGCAACCAGGTGCATGGCGATATGTCAGAGCTGTGGAGGAATACCACCGAGCGGACCACGCCCAAAACTATGACTAATATGACCAGCCTCTACAACTCAAAGATGAATACGACGGACCCCCGCAAGCATATGAAGACTACAATGAACATCACCAGTCTGCACCCTCATATGGAAGGGATGACTATGATCAATCATACCAGGACGAATATGTCAACCTCATCCTGGATGACCGAGAGTTGAGAGAGGTGCCCAGGATTGCAGTCAACATTGGAAACAGACAATTTTGTTTTCTGGTTGATTCTGGCATCACAGTCAACATCATGAGTGAACAAGAGTTCCTACAGATTCCCGTGAAGCCAATGCTGGCCAAAACGAATTTGAGGATCTTCCAATCGGGAGCAACACAACCTCTTCACTCCATAGGCCACTTCAAATGTCAACTTATGCACAAGGGGCTGACGGTAGCCACAATCATCCACGTTATTCGGAGCCCGACAAAAGGGCGATGCCTCCTTAGCTATCACACAGCATCCTGCCTGGGCCTCATTGATAGCCATTTCCAGGAGGGCAAAGTGATCCAGTCAGTCGCACCATCAGATGACAGGAAAGAAGGTGTGTACACAATAAACGCCACCTCTGCATGGCCAAACCTCATCACAGAGTGGACAATCCTGGCAGAATTCCCACACTTATGCACGGGACTAGGGAAACTCAAAGGGCCCCCCATAAAAGTACACATTGACAATGCCGTCCGGCCTATTCCCCAACAACCCAGAAGGGTGGGCTTCCACCTGCAGGAAGCTGTTTCAAAGGAACTCGATCAGCTGCTCAGTGACAGCATCATCAAACCGGCGACAGGCCCGACCCCATGGGTGTCGCCTCTAATCATCATGGCCAAGGAAGGCAGATGATTACGGATGTGTGTGGACATGAGGATGGCAAACACTGCCATATAAAGGGAACGGGTTCTATGTTATTTCGCCGAACGAAATTTCATCGTGGGACATTTCATCGCCAGAACACTCATCAACAAAACACCCCCCAAATTTTTTTTTTTAAAAAAAGGGTTTTTGGCGATTAAATGTCCGACGATGAAATTTCGTTCGGCGAAATGCGTGTAAACCAGGGAACGTTACCCTGGCGCGTGTATAGAAGACATGATTGTCCAGCTCAACAAATCTATGATGTTCTCTGAACTGGACCTGAACCAAGGGCATCACCAGTTGGAACTACACCCTGATTCGAGGGGCATCACCACGTTTGCCACCCACGAGGGCCTCAACTTCAGCATCTCCTCGGCAGCTTACATTTTTCAGGAAGCCATTTGACAGGTGATTAGACCAATTAAAGGAGCACTGAATTACAGCGAAGATACACTTGTTTTCGGCACATTTTAAGAAGACCACAATGCTGGCCTGCTTGCGACTTGCATGGCAGTCCAGGAAGCTGGGCTGACACTCAACATCGAGAAGTGTTGTTTCAGCAAGACGAAAATGAAATTCTTCTGACACATTTTCTCTGTGAATGGCATGACCCCAGATCCTGACAAGGTTAGCACCATATCCAACCTACGAGAACCAACGCAAGTGGCGGATGTCCGATCATTTGGGGATGGCCGGCTACTGTGCACGCTATATCCCCCACTATGCTTCCCTCACCAAACCATTACGGCTCCTACTACAGAAATAAACAATGTTTCCCTGGTCAGAAGAGTGCCAAGAAGCATTCAAATCCATCAAAAAGGCCCTGACGGAAGATCAACACCTGGCGTACTTCGACCCCAACTGGCACACAGAAATCATTGTAGATGCAAGCCCTGTAAGGCTAGGAGCCATCCTGGTGCAGACGAGTGGGCCGGATATGCACCCCAGACACATTGTCGCATACGTGAGCAGAACCATGTCTGCCCTCGAATCCGCTTACTCACAGGCTGAGAAAGAGAGCCTGGCAGCGGTCTGGGCCTGTGAACATTTCCACAATTTCATCATCGGAAAGCGTTCCACACTTATCACGGGCCACCAGGCACTGCTATCCCTGTTTGGAAATCCATGCACCAAGATGCCGCCCGGGAAAGAGCGCTGGGGCATCAGACTGCAGGAATACAACTATGACATCATTCACAGGACTGGTGGAGATCAGAATCCGGACGACTATATGTCTCATCATCCAGCAGGTATGCCAGTCACCAGGAAGGGTGACATAGAATATATCAACTACGTGGCCGCCAAGGCACTCTCACCAGCAAGCAATCTCACGGTCACAACTGCCTCCGCTGCCGACCCATCGATGGCGCTAGCTATCAGCTTGACATGCAATAACAAGTTGAAAGACTACCGGTGCGCTGTTCGGAACCACCCGGGGGTGTGCAGAGAAGAACTGGACAGGCTGGCAAGGATACACACTGAACTTGCAGTCAAAGTCATCCTAAGGGGGTGTCGACTAGTCATCCCTGTGATACTCAGAGCTGAAGTAATCAAAACGGAGCATGAAGGGCACTGGGTTGGCGATATTTCAAAAGGTGTGCAGTCATAATGTCGACATCAATAATGTCGACAGTCAAAATGTCGACAAATTAATGTCGAAAAACAATAATGTCGACAAACAAAAATGTCGACATTTTTCTATATTTTTTCGAAATTTAATTTATTGTATGAATAAATAAATAAATATATATATATATATGATGTGTTGAGTATGAGGGGTGGTTGGGGGGTGTGGGGGGGGTGTCAGGGGGGTGTTGGGGGGGACCCCCCCATAGTAAATACTATTTTTATTTATTTAATTATTGACTAAATAAATAAATATATAATTGTTATGTGTTGAGTATGAGGGGTGAAAGGGTGGTTGGGGGGGTGTGGCGGGGTGGCAGGGGGGTGTTGGGTGAGGGGGGGTTGGGGGGGACCCCCCCATAGTAAATGATCCTTTTTTAGGTTATTTATTTATTGAATAAATAAATAAATAAATAAATAAATAAATAATTGGTATGTGTTGAGTATGAGGGGTGAAAGGGTGGTTGGGGGGTGTGGGGGGGGGTGGCAGGGGGGTGTTGGGTGAGGTGTTGATAGTTTTAAGGGTTTATAGTCATAATGTCAAAAAAAAAAGTCGACATTTTTTTTTCGAAAAAATGACTTTTTACATTATAAGTATAGGATGTCGACATTATTATTTTCGACATTTTTTTTCGACATTTTTGTCTGTCGACATTTTTTTTTCGACATTATGACTATAAACCATTTCAAAAAGACAGCTGCAGTGCCAAGTTTGGTTCCCCTTCATGGACTTGTTGGTTGATAGCTGGGTCAAAAACGTTCTAGCATGTCAGTGCACAGCGAGAGCGGAAGCCCCATCCCACTACAACCGACGCACATCCCAGACCAACCGTGGGAGAGGGTAGCAGTCGACTTTTATGGGCCAGGAGAATATCTTCTGTTGTTCATCAATGAATATTTGAGATTCCCCATTGTCAAGAAAATGGCGCCTATCGCATACACCCAGGTGGCAACAACATTCAATGAAGTGCTCAGCGAGTGGGGCATCCCCAGGACAATCAAATCAGACAATGGGCCCCCAATCAACGGCCACGAGTTCGCAGCCTTTGCCAAACACATGGGTTTCACTCATCAAAAGATCACCCCCAGATGGCCACAAGCCAATGGAATGGCCGAACTATGTATGGCCTCCATCAAAAAGACAATCCAGAGAGCCTGCATAGAAGGCACCAACCCCCACCAAGCTCTATGCAGGCTACTGCGAGACTACCGGAATACACCTCACAAAGCCACCAACAAAACACCAGCAGAACTAATGGTGCGATATGAAGTTCACACCCGCATTGTGAGACATCCGATTGCCCAGGAAGGAGACACAGAGATTATAAGAAGGGACACCGAAAGGAAAGAATGGGCAAGGATGGACACAGACCTGAAAAGAAGAGCAGTACTCAAAGACTTCCAAGTGGGAGACGTGGTTCTCGTTCAACAAGCAATGACAAAGAAAACTGATACACGATATGTGCAGAAGCCGTCAATATTGTTGCCATCAAAGGCACCATCGTGACTGCCCAAAATGCGGATCGCGATGTCACAAGGAATAGTTCACAATTCAAGCATCTCATTAAAAGGGAGGACTGTGAACTACTTCCCCCTGATCCACATCCTCATCTAAAGGAGCCACGGTATGACCCGTGGGTACCCCAGACTGAGCTCGCCACTGGGGGTCAGAACCAATCGAGACAACAGGAGCGGCCATGCCCAGTGAAAGAAGTGCGCAACCTCAACGCACGATCAGGAGACCACCTCGCCTTGTAGAAGAATGTTAAGCCGGATGTTTGAACATTTGTCCGGGGGGGATGTTACTGGTCTCTGTCCCTTTAAGGGACAAGGAGCTCACATGGGAGAGAGAGAGAAAGAAGGGGAGGAGTTTGGTTTGGGAAAAGTCAGTACGTAGTAATTATCTGAATAAAGAGGACGTTAGAGAAGCCACCGGTGTCGCGTCCTTTTTCCATAGGCCTGAGCGGCCTAACCGATGCAATGGGCCTCATTATGAGTCCGGTGGTAGCCATGTCGGTAAATACCAGCACGGCTGCTGCCGGAGTCATGAATTTACCGACACCCGGCAATGGGGACTTAACGGGGTATTCCAGCCCCGGCGGACCCGGTAAATCCCCATTGCCGGGTGCCGGTAATTATTACTCCCCATTCCCATTTGAGTCTCATTGGACTCAATGGGAATAAGGAGGTCGGATGCACCGGCACCATTCGTGAATGGTGCCGGTGCATCCGACATGGTCTGCTCGCGGGTGCCGTTCCACCCGCCAGGTCAGCCCTGGCAGGCGAAAAGGCATCCGTGAGCAAACCTTTGTAATTTGCCCATCCAGTAACAATGGTACCGGCAAGCTTACCGTTAGCATTGTTACCGGACCGGCAAACTTATAATGAGGCCCAATATGCCGGTCTCTCCCAGAACCAGAAACCTGTGAAGAGTTACAAATGGGTAACACTGAGCAATAAATACAGACCATAAATAAGTCAGGAGATCTATATGGAGCACCAAAAGGGTACTACATCAAATTGAACATAAGTTTGGCTGAGAAACTGCTTCCCTAATCGCACTTGTCGAATCTATGTATTCATTAAAACTTGATTTTACATAGTCACATTTTAAAATCTGTGTTTCTTCCTGATAGGCGAGGAGTCTGGTCCCAGTCTCCTTCTCCGAACTCTTACTACATTTTGGACAACAGGAGTTAGTTCCGCATATCACTTTCCAAAGAGCGACGTAAAGACTGGCTGCCGCAAAGTCACTCGTTGGGCCTCATTACGAGTATGAAGGCAGCCATGCCCTTAAAAAGGGCATGGCTGCCTCCATACCGGGTTCCAGTACCGGGTTCCTCCAATGAGGACTTAACGGGCTACTCCAACCATGGAGGACACGGTAAGTCCTCATTGGAAAAACCCATCCCCATTCCCATTTGAGCCCCCATAGGGCTCAATGGGAATGGGGAGGGAGCTAATAACGGACCTGTTAATAACGGGCCCGTTTTTAGCTCCTTGGTCCCCTCACGGGACCCGCTAAGGACGCCTGGTTTCACAAGGCGTCCTTATCAGGTCCTGCAAGGGAACCTCGTAATAGGGCGTCCCGTTACGGGAGCACCATGGCCGTAATGAGGCCCTTTTCTTTCCCACTTCCGGGTCTGCGGCCCATACCGCCCTACCCCTGCCATCTATCTCCTCCAGCATTCCTCGGCTCCTCCAACCTACCGTCCCGCCTCCCACCACATTTCTGCTCTTCAGCCCGCTGGCCTAAAGTGTAACATACAGTGCGTCTGACTGTGTGCTATGCCCTTTTGTGCGTCACGCTTCTTAGCATACTAATACATGCAATTTCACAATGGGCGCTGGAAGGAGATGCCTCGGTAGAAGCAAATCAGATTCATAATGTATTTTAAACTGCAGGAACATGTTATTCTGTTGGTCACATATTCGATGTTGCATGTTTTGTCACAACCTATCAATTTGTTCGTAATATCGAATGCCGCTACAGAATGTGTGCTTACAGCTCATGCCTGACCCGCATTTGTTGTGACCAGTAATTGGTGTCAGCCTTCTGCAGTGATGACTTCAAAATAAGTTCTCGCAAAGGTTTGTCGTCTACCTATTTTTTTTTTTTTTTCCACATGCTCGGACTGCCCTGTAGAGAATAAGTGTAGTGTGCGAAGTGCAGGCCTTACAAGCTACTGTAGGCCTATTTTTTTGGTAAATGTAGGCTAGTTTTTAGGCCAAAGTGGTGCCAGTTTGATGAGTAACGTCACTGTGCAGCCAGTAGTTTTGACCAATGTTACTGAACAAATATTCTTTAAAATGAACAATTTGGGCCTCATTACACGCAAGGCGGTAACCATGGCGCTATTAGCACCATGGTTGCTGCTGTTAATTTACCGATTCCGTCATGGTGGATGGCGGAATTACCGCCCCATTCCAAGGTTGGCGGGGTGGTAATTCCCCATTCACCATTGGCTCTTCCCCATTCCCATTTGAGCCCCCATAGGGCTCAATGGGAATGGGGAAGGCGGTAATTACAGTACCACAAATTGCGGTACCGTAATTACCTCCAAGGTCCCTTTGCAGGTCCCGTCCTTAACGGCTGGTAAAACCAGCCGTTAAGGTAGGGACCCGCGAAGGGACCTCGTAGTAAGGCGGTAAGGGATTACCGGTACCGGTACCCTTACCGGTACTGGTAATCCCTTACCGCCATCCGTATAATGAGGCCCACAGTTTTTATAACGAAAATTTGATATAGAATGAATAGATAATGAAAAACATAACTAACTAAAATGTATGTGGGGTGGGGTAAAGGGTTAAATCTGGTGGGGAAACGGGTGGGGTGGGTTTTTAGGGTTGAAAAACCGAGGTTTGGGGGGACCGCCCCAAAAAAAGAAAAAAGAAGAAGAAAACAATCGTTATGTTTTGGCGGTATAACATTTTCGTGCCTTCGTTATAAAATTATTTGTTATAAAGACATGTAACCGTTAATAACTCATGCTCCCTTTAAGTTGTGGAGTAAAAAGGTCTGTCAAAAATTCCCATACCTTAGGCTACGGTATGGGACGGGGGGGGGGTGCCAGGGGTGCCGGGGACCACCAGCTGCTCCATGAAGTGGGACCCAGAGGAGGTGAACGATGGCACCCCCCCCCCCCCCATTTAAGAACCCTCTCCACAGACCAGAAGAGGTCCCATGTAGGATCAGTGCAGAGCGATACGTGGGGGCAACATTACAATTTGTGTCATTATGCCAGTAACCCTGGTTCACCAGATTTATGGATTAAAGAGGACTTCGTTTATCGCAAGAGGAACTGTTTGATGTACAACTTGGATGACTGGATATTTGCCACTTTACTGGACCAGAATGCTGCAAACGGCACCGACTGATTTGAACAGAGAGACCACATGTGAAACCTGCTCTCGTGCCTAGCCATCCACGTGCCTGAAGACCAGAGTCACCAAAACATCATCTGAATATTGAAAATCTCATTGGGCCAGATTCTCAAATATGAGCTCGAATGAAAGGAGCGCAGAGAATGTACTCATGGCCGAACCGCTCTGGGCACCTCTTTCACAAAGGCGACATGTACCGCTCAGGGTACCTCTTTCACAAAGGCGACATGTACCGCTCTGGGCACCTCTTTCACAAAGGCGACATGTACCGCTCAAAGCACCTCTTTCACAAAGGCGACATGAGCATTTCAGGAAGGGCTGGGCCATAGTGCAAAGATGTGCTAGCCAGCCCCCTTGCATACATTCCCAACACTAATGAATGGCAGGCTCCCAGCAGCCAAGTGGTTAAAGCTCCGGTCTCAGTGAAATGACTGAAACAAGAAAAGCCTTTCCATCTCTGTTTGGGGGATGGAAATGCAAGCGTGACAGCCACAGTCACACTTTAAAAACGAATCATGACATGGTCAGAAATGACCCTGCCATGATTTGCGCCTCCCCCTACACCTGTTGCAAACAGGCTCAGTGGGAAGATCCCACGTTCTCCGCATTCTAAATCACGTCGTATCGGGAGGATAGCTCAGGGTCAACTGCTCGCCTTGGAAGCAAGACGACATGGGGCAGCATGGGTTTGATCCCTAGGTCCGCGCTTAGAAACCTCTGGGTATTAAGCGTGTTATATAATTAGCATATCATATCCTGTTTGTGAATTCGGGATGCGCTTTTGAATGCACAAACATGCCCCCTTAGTTGTGCAAATGTGCAAAGGGAGAGGGTATCTGAATGAGCGCACTCAGATGCCCTTTGAGGATTGGGCTGTTCCTTTTTTTGGTGTAGGTGAGGAGATGCGCTTGCTCCCCAGTTCTCTTACAATGTGGAGACCACCTCTCCATCCCTTTCTGAGCCTTCACCAAAGCAGAACCACTGCCACTTAAGTACTCCTGCCAATAATCAGTTATTGGAATGAAATGGTGCAGGGTGGGATTCTTGGAAAACTTCCATCCTCTAAACCCTAGCCCATGAGTCATAGCCAGGATTGTCTTACAAGGGGGGCCTGAACGTGATGTACTTATTTTATTTATTTGGATTTATAGAGCGCACATCTGCCCGGGGGCATCGTGGCGCTAAAGAAGTCTTACTTGTTACAGGCATACATAGTGAATATACAAATAGACAGCTTTGCATAGAAGCATATTTTCATACTTTTGCTGTTATTTCCAAATATACAGTGGTGAGAATACAGGTGAGGCAGGGTTAGTTGAACAGCGTGGTTTTGAGTAGTCTACGGGGGGTCATTGGGCTGTTCCTTTTTGGGCTACTTGTGCCACCGCAGTGACAATAACATCTGTAAATGCCCACACAACGATGCTGAGTGGGCATTTACAGATTTTGAGTGGGCCTTGCCCGCTCAGGCCCTACCCTGTCTATGCCTCTGCTTAAAACTAGAGGGGCACACAGTACACATTATTAACCACATTCATACTTGGAAATCAGACCACCTCGACACTGTGGCCCCAAAGAAGCCTTGCGAAATTTCGTGAATTGAAGTCAGCAAATGGTTCACCCTGATACTTAAGCTCCTTCAAAAAAGAAAAAACGAAGGCTCAAGAGTATCTGGAGGGAAAAAGCTCCAGGCTCATGACGGTCCGCAGGACCAGAAAGTGAAAGGACACAGGGAAATAAGTGCCGGTGGCTGGGCCACGCCACCCGGGAGGGGAGAAGTACAGTGAGTGGCACCCCAAACTCAAAGGACAGGACTCTCCCGCCAAAGGAACAAAGGCTTGAGCAAGTTGGGTGAATAGAAGCACCATCTTTCGGCGCAAAACACAGCAGGGGTCGGGTGGAGGCCCCAGGTCTGGGCAAAACTGGCTGAGCTGAACCAAAGAAGGTTTCCTCATGAAAGAGGACGTCCAGCAACAGAAAGCCACATTCTCAGATGCAAGCACATCTACACGGAGATGCTTGCTGAAGGATGGGCGGAGCGAAGGATCTGAATTTCATAAACGCAAGCTCCTCCATAACCGATTAAGCTTGCAGAAGTCGGTCAGACCCAAATTTACGTCCTAGTGAAGCAGCCCGTAAAAGAAAGGCTTCCACTTTTCAACAAAGACTCGCAGCGTCCTTATCATAAACTGTGGAAATGCTAGTCTTATGGGCCATGCATTCTGTACAGTGTTCACAAGGAGAGGAATTCGCTGACGGGCCCATTGGTCAGCACTCACACTCTAGAACTTGTAAGACAAGATAGCTGCACCATGTGAGGACAGGGGGTGCAGGATTCACTTACTCCGGCGCGACTCAATAACGAGGACTCATTAGTTTGGCAAAAGGGGAGTCCTTTTAATGATACATACATCAAACAGGGGAACAAATGGGAATCAGCTGTAGGGTGATCACCAGTCTCGCTCTGACTTCCTCGAACTTCAATTGAACAGAGATTCTTATAGGTAATGTTCGTCATCATTGACGTCTAACTTTACAAAACTGACATGCAATATAATTGGTTAGGAAAGGTAACTTAAGTATAGGTGTTATATCTGTATATGATAATAGGGCATGTGGATTGGATAACTCTTATCGGGTGGGCGTCTACGCCCATCCCTCTACATCACGCGTGATAGACGTCACTACAACTACAACGTCCTATTGGTTACATTATCTATAGGACTTAAGATAACTTGGGCCATTGTGATTGGGCAGGTTACACCCCTAGACATATATTTCCACTTTTAATTAGCAGCATGCAGAATGGACACCCCTGTGCCTGGTGTCCCAGGTTTCAGCCTGCCTCCCTTCCATCAATCAGTGTTTTAGGGCGATGTGTCAATTAGTTGGCTAAAGATGGCCTGGAAACTGTAGTCTCTTATGGGGAAAAGTTATGGCATCCTCGGGTCCTGGATGACATCAGGCGATGGTACTTCTTCGCGCCTAGCTGGTCACGTGTTAGTTCACCATGAATCTGCTTCAGTTTCCAGCTTTTAGTGCATTTAATTCTATGTTGGCCTAGCCACCTGCATGGGTCCCCCTTATCTTGACCTTCATGAGGCAGGCTGGTATGTTCTGAAGTTGTTGTTTTGTGAGCTTACGCTCTCCTCCCATTCTCCCGTTGACCTCGATTTCCTAGGCATGAGCCGCTCTTTGTTGAGTTTCGATTCAGCTCCTTCTCTTGCCTTTGGCTGGGTTTCAAAACTTGGCCTGGCAGGCCTCTGGCCGCCTGGGTACCTTTCTGCTTTTACAAAATGGAGTCGCACTTGTATAATGTGCCTTATTGAGGTAGATATATGGTTGGCGCTTGCAGCTCTATCTTCTACTAAACATTGCAAGCAATATCGATTTCTTAGCACCTTCCATTTCAAGCCTATTTACACACGTTTAACAGGACGGTTGCTTCCATCTTCTCTCGTAACACTGTTTCCTGGCGTTGTAACATTGTCTCCTCTCTGCGCCTATTCCATTCAATTTCGTAGTTACTCACACTGGCGTGTTATCTTCGATAGCTGCTCTTGTTCATTCTCAAATCTGTTCAGGCCCTTGTGTCAAGTCCACTGGCCTTCCATTAAGGCCTTTGGGGTCTCTTTGTGGACCGTGTGTAGGTACTCCTCATTTCGTGTCAGCGGCTGGTATGGCTGTCTGATAGGGTACCGTGCTGCCCAGGGTTGTCTGGTTATGGGTGCTTCACCCGGTATGGATCTTCTGATGTATACTGGGCAGAGTCCTACTGCAGCTCTTTGTAGGTTCATTTGCTCTTCATACGTCACATACCTTGGCGAGTGCGTTCCTGGTACCTCGAAATGAGGGGAAGGGGCGCAGGCCATGTCTGGGACCTCCTTTACAACAGTATATACTAAACAATACGCAGAGACTTCTTTTGTGTTGGCAATAAAAAGGCAGTGGCTTTTTATTAAACATAATACTAATAAAACCAAAATAGCTGAGTATTCTGGTTATTTCCCAACAAACAGGTGTGCCATGTTCTCGTCTTTTGGGCCCTTGGGCCAGGAACTGGAAACTGCAGATTCCTTCCATGCCCACTGTGGGTTTTGCTGTGCTTGCGCTGGCCACCCATAAGTGTCGAACGGGAAATCATATCGTGCCTCCTATACTGTATGAATATATGTATATTGGCCTACGCCAAACCACTTACGAAGAAATCCACGTTGCAAGGTCTTGACCTTAGATCTGAGTAAGGCGCCATTTTAGGTCCATCTGCCATTTTATATTCCCTCTCTAAAGTCACCCTTTGTTCTAAGATGGTGGACAGTGTCATTCCGAATGTAACATGGCCGTCTTGACCTCTGTGTACAAACTAATATGTAACTTGCCTGCAGGCCACTGTAACGCTCACCTGACTCCCACAGAGGCCCTGGCCTGGTTCGCGCTGCTGTGTCCTCTTCTAAGGTGATGCGCAGGGTTCGGAAGACGGACTGGACCGGGCCCCCAAATCTGGCTTGTCTGGCTCGCAGAAGTATCCTTCTGTAGGCGTAAATAGGGGATTAACTGTCTGCGGGGTAATGCAATCAGCCTACCACTTTCCCCTCTCACCCTCCTCGAAACCCTTCTGTGATTCCTCGTGGCGTCTCACCTTAGGGTCTGGAAGGACGAGCTCTCCATCCTGCTTCTGATGCAGGGGCGCGTTGATATCCAGTTACTTCACTGGATTTTCGGATTGGTGAGAACCAAACTTGCTTGGCTTCCAGGTAAGTTTTTTTGATAAGAGGTTCCCCTTGTGTCCATGCATTAATGTACTAATGCTAGTGTCTTTTTCCCCATAGGGGCCGGGGTACGGAATGCCGGGGAACAGGCACCGACCCGAGATGAGAGGTGAAATCCTTGTAGAAATCAGGTAAGTCTTTAATGAGCGTTTTTTGGTAATGTCTTTTCATTCGCTCATTAACGCTGATGTCTCTTTTTCCCCTTAGGGGCCGGGGTCCGGAAATGCCAGGATGCGGCGCGGACCCGAAATGAAGAGGGAATGAATCAACAGGTAAGTCTTAACATGGAGATTTAGCTTTCCTTATTCCCTTCTCTCTCTCACCTTTTGTTCTGGTCTTTTTCTCCCAAGGCGCTGGGGCGTGACTGCAAATCCGGATGATCGCTGCTGAACATGGAGGCGCCCTGTAAAGGTGAGTGGAATGCGGCGCTGCAGCGATCGACGCGATGAGCTTTTAAATAAAAGTCTTCCTTTTCAGGATTGTCGGCGAGATGTCTCCGGGATGCGGGTTTAGCAGGTGAGGACTTTTCCTTCTTCTGTTCTCTTCTTCTGTTCCTTTGCAGGTGATCCAGGATGCTGGCAGGCGTGGCAGAAGTCAGGATGCAGGAGCAGACACGGTGAGCGTCCAGCTGCTAGATGCAGAACAACGCGAAGCACGTGTGGCTGTTCGGGTGGGGTTTAAATAGCCTTGGAAGAAGTTCCAGGTATGTATCCTTCCTCCAATCAGGTATGTATCCTTCCCCGACCACGCCCGGATGGTAAATTAGTCCCACAGGTAAAGTAGTTCCTTTCAGGCCTCAAGGAGGTCGGGATCCTGCAGCATGGTCTGCATCAGGTAAGTGCACCCAAGCACTTCCATAATGAGCCTGGCGCCTATGGCGCCAGGACTGATGTCTTTTATGAGCCTGGCGCCATTGGCGCCAGGACACTGTCCAAAGGGCCCCTATATGGGGTTGCTGGGTCCTTCCTTGGGGACTGGATGTCCGCTTTCGGGGACGCAGGGCTTGAACCGGCTCCCCGGGAGCGGGCATCATGACAGCCACATGTTAGGGTCATGAACCGAGACCCTGTCCTTCGTTGACCCGTGTGTAGATGTGTAGAGGATTACCTGCGCCAACAAAGCTAATCCGCGAGTACATGTTAAACACAATGGGCCTCATTACACGGTAGGCAGAGAACCATGGCGCAATTAGTGCCATGGTTCATGCCAGTAAAATACCGGCACCGCCTTGGTGGAAAGGGGAATTACCGCCCCATTCCAAGGTTGGCGGGGTGGTAATTCCCCCTTCCACCATTGCCCTTCCCCATTCCCATTTTTGCCCCATAGGGCATAATGGGAAAGGGGAAGGTGCTAATTACGGCACCGGAAATTGCAGTAGCGTAATTAGCTCCCTGGGTCCCTTTGCGGGTTGGTTTTTAACGCCTGCAAAAAGCTGGCGTTAAATTCCCCAACTCGCAAAGGGACCTCGTAGTAAGGCGGTAAGGATTTACTGGTACAGGTAAAATACCGGTATCGGTAAACCCTTACCGCCTACCGTGTAATGAGGCCCAATCTATTCAAATACTGAAATGTGAACACTTGTTTAACTGCATTGTATAAAAACGTTTGAGAAGGTTTAACGAGGAATCCGAAGACACACTGTTGCCATTGTAACTTTTTGGTGAATGTATTAATGGTAAACCCTAAAAGTAAAGATGTATGAACTCGGCACGAACCCTAGATCCGTGATGTATTAACTTGTATTAACTTGTAGGTGGGCTGAACATCATGTTTTGGACTGTATAAAAGGTGCGACTATTCCAATGTACAGCCCCACTCACTGAGCACATCGAACAGGGCTGGAGTTCGCTGTGCTGTACTGAGGGCCAATAGCTATCTGTTGCTTTGTCCTTTGAAACTGTTCAGTATAGAATAAAGATCTTTGTATCTTTCTTTGTAACCCGCGTTTGGTGTATTTCCTTTTGGGGTACTCAGCCTTGATATCTTCTTTTTGATTTCACATAAGCACCTTTTGTTTGGGCTGTTTTTGGCTGGATCCCCTCCCTGCCCGGCTCATTGTGTATGTGTCCTGTGCCTGGGAGAGGATCAAACAAGCGGGGGTAAGGTGTAAAAGGGGTGGGCACACCTCATAACCACCTTTCTTTCCCCTCTTTCCCTCTTCTGCACCCGTAGGTCCTCTCCCAAGCTTAAGGGCCTGTTGCCTTGAGTTTCATGGTGGGTGCCCACTCATTCTGCGGCACTGGACCTAAGCTGTAAAAATGCTAGTCCTATGTGTCATGCATTCTGTACGGTAAATACTTAAACAATATGTGGAGACTTGTTTTGTTTTGGCAATAAAAAAGGTTGTCGCTTTTTTATTAAACATAATACTAATAGAACATTACTGAGTATTATGGTTATTTCTCAACAAACAGGTGTGCAGTGTTCTCTTAGTTCTGTACTTTTGGGCACTTGGGCCAGGAACTGGAAGCTACAGGTTCCTTCCAGGCCCATGCCGATACACCTGAGTGGGTTAATGGCCACTCAGGTTCCCCCTTAAGACCCTTGTTCTATTTGCATCCTCTTGCTTCTAACATGTTGAGGATCCCTGTGTGGAATAACTCCACCTCTTTTATCGATAGGTGGGCTCCATCTTTGTGGAATAGGTCTGGGTCTGAGATAATTATACTCCTGTGTCTGATAAAATTCAGTCCCCTGCTTGTGCAGAATTTTTCTACGCTTCTGTTTAGTTTTCTCCTAGCTATGTCGATGGCTCTGTTTGATGCGGCCCCTCTCCATATTTTTCTGAGCAATATCTCGGACATAAATATTTCTGTCTTTCCAATTTCTTGCTATCCCCATAAGGGATGCACATATGTCTTGTGATAGTTGTCTTCCTAAATTTACAAGATCGTTGCCCCCTAGGTGTATTACCAGGTATTCCGGGGCCTCCCTGAAAATGACTAGGTCTTCTAACCTCTAATATATGTCCTCCCATTTCATGTCCCTGGTGCCCCACCGGGACGTGATTGTGTTTTTAAAGGGTAGTTTGTCTCTGGTTTCCTCAGTCCACCTTCCTGTTCTACCTACAAAGGAATGTTCCACGATCAAGGCCAATTTGTATGGGGCTTCAGCATCTGTTGAGAGATATTTGTTAGATTAGTTCTGGCCTTATGTATTTTTTAAAACAACCTGATGTACAGCCACCTATTTTCTTGACCCCTTGTGGCCCTAAGCCCCCACCCAATGCAGATGTTGCTGCTCCTATCCTGAAAGAATGGGTTCTATATTCTGTACTGTCCCAGCCAGCCATGGCGATGGCTTTTTTCAGGATGGCCTGAAACTGAAAACGGCTTAGGGCCTTGCCGTCCCTGTGTATCAGGAACTGGCCTCCCAGGTGGGGGCGGTTTGTAAGAAAATCATTTGTGATGCATAGAGGGCAGTAGCCCCCATCTTCTATGCAGTATAGATTGATCAACCTACTTTTCCCTATTTTTGTCTTTCTTATTTCTATTGTCATGCAATCCCTTCCCATGCGCACATTTGACGTGGTTAAACCATCATTGGCCCTTGTATTAGAAGCTACCAGCTCACTGACCCTCGGAGCCCCGAAATAGGCCAGCGCGAAAGCTGCCCTGAATAACTTGGTCTCGTATTTGTGAGAACATATTTATCCCAGTTTTATCATTAATGTTTTCAATTTTTCAAAATTCAAAGGCCTTCTTTTGTCCTTTACTGGACCCTTTATTTTGCCCTACCCTTTGAAAGCTTAATCTGTTAGTGCGCTGTGGGTTGGGTTTTTTCCCCCGGCTATCTCTACAAAAGATGCTATGGCTGATAGGTGCATCCTAGCCTATGCTTTCTTTTTATTCTGGCCATAAGCCCATGCAACACATTTGTTCACCTCTATCTCGTTTATATCTTCTGTATTTGCAGCATCTGTAATGTCTTTTACAGTGGCCAGTATTGTTTGGCTGCCTTTTTCTGCCAATGCCTTGTTGGCCAGCTCCATCAAGACCGTTGTGGGGGCCTCGGGGTGTCTGACAGGGAGTGGGCCTGAGTAGGCACCTTGCTCTGAGGTGCGTTAGTCACCGGCTGATTTCTTCTCCTGGCCTTGGCCGTTCGGTGTATACTAATCGGCTGTATTTATGATTTTCCTGTCAGAACTTCCCAGACCTTTTTTGGCACTTCTATCATCCTCTGGTCTGTGTCTGGTCAGAGGTGCCAGAATGTATCCCACTGCAATCGAGATAAACCATCAGCCACATTATTCTCTGTTCCTGCAATGTGTTTGGCCCTTATCTCTATATTGTTGTGCAGTAAAATTGTGGTCATCACCCTTAGCACTCTCAAACCCCTTGGCATGATGTAATTCTTCTATTGATGATGCTGACCACCACCATATTATCTGAACAGACTACCAGCTCTGTGTTGATCATGTTTGCGACCCATAGCTTTAAGGCAATCCATTTGGGGAAGATTTCCAGAACCGTTATGGTCAAACAGTGGACTTATTGTGCCAGAGCCGCATTTTCTCCCCTGCACCTTAGAATTCACATAGAATACTCTTGACCCTTCTTTAACCTTATCCTTATAGAGGTGTGCGCTACCCCTTTTCTATTTTTTTTTTCAACCCGTGGATGTGCCATGCCTTTCGCCAAGAGCCAGCAAACCTACTTTATTTTTGTTTAAACAATGTTTATTTTGATATAACCAGACCCATACAGACATTTATCACCTCCTACATCATGTTACAATATCACTTCCGTCTGTTTACTCTCTGATACCCCACAACTACCCCCACCCTCATTCTGGTCTACTAGACACCACATAATTCCTTCACTTTACTGTACGTTCACCACCACTTCCCTGTTATCTGCACCAGACTGTACGGGACTGTGCTCCAAGTCCTCCGTTTCCAGTCTGAAGGTGGCCAAACCCTCAATCAACTGTCTCCACACTTCCACCCCTCCTCCTTCACCTTGGTCCAACGACCTATTCACCGCCTCCTGCCATACTACAGTTTCCGCATTTGCCCATTTTAACAAGTCCTTCCACCATACTGTGATACCTGCTTTCGCTAATGCTTGAGCGACTTCCTCCCAAAATCTGCTAATCTCTATACAAGCCCAGAACATATGAATCAAATGCGCCTCCTCACATTTCGGGCACATTTGTGTCGCTGCCTGGCTAAACCTTGCTATTCTAATCGGGTTAGATACGCTCTGTGAGTTATGTACAATTGAATCTGCTGAAGCCTTGTGTTCCGGGCCACTTTTTTTGTGGTATACCATAGCCCCGCCCCCAGATTGCATCCGACATTGGAACTCCCAGATCTGCCTCCCACTGCTGTCTTGCCTGTCTCGACTCCTTCACCACTTTAGACTTTAGCAGCTCAGAAATCCTCTAGACTTCATGCCCACCTTCTGACACATCATAAAAAGTCTAAATTATCTCTGGCCTCGGGCCATCTACACCGAAGCATCTGTAGTAGATAGGAGTGTGTAATGTGCTGCCCCGGATGTATTCCCGCCTCCTCCTTAGGTCCCTGAATACCTTAGGAACCCCTTCCATAATCTAGTCCCCTACCGTAACTACCCCTTTCAGTTCCCAGTATCTCCAGCCATCCAACCGCAATTGATCGCTCATTCCCTCTAATGCCACCAATGGGATCTACGGGGAATATGGTATTGCACCCCGCATCAGTTGGCAGGCCCTATGCTACATCACACACCCCAATCTCATCAGCCTGGGTAAATGGACTGTGCGAGAGTGCACCATCCATATGATTTCTCCCAGAAAAAATGGAGCCCCTGGAATGTGTAACAATCGTGTCTCGTGTGTCCGTTCATCTGATAACCACTTGGCTACAAATTGCAACTGGCTGGCAACAAAATATGCCTCAAAGTTGGGCAGTTTAATTCCCCATGAGTCATACGTATTCTGAAGTTTCCAAAGAGCCACCCTACTTCTGGAATTGCACCATAGGAAGTCCCTACATATACTATGTAGTCTAACGAAAAAAAGATCCAAGATTGTACCAAAAACTTTGCTGCCAGCGACTTCAGTGAAAAATACTCTTCTCTTTTCAGTATTCAATGGCGTGCGCCATATGACCGCCCTATTGAAATTCTTCAGAAAGTTTCCCCATGGAGTTAAGTCTTTTGTGACCTCTTTACGAACCTTATGTGTAGATGTGGTTTTTTGAAACCTCTGATCTTTAGCTCTAGGCTTCTTGAAAAAACATTTCCTTGTGGCTGCAAAATTGAGACTGCCTGCTAATGATTGTAGTTCTCTTACTGTTCCTTTATCTGTTTGTTTTAATGATCTGATTGTTTTCAGTAGACTTTCTATTTTTTCTTGGGGGAACCTACATTCCCCTAGCATCGTGTCAGTGCCTAAAAAGGATATTATAGTTGTTGGGCCTGATGTTTTCTCTTGGGCTAATGGGATGCCCTCTATTCTTCTGTGAATCTTATAAAATTGTCTCGGTCCTGCTTGCAAGTAGCTGATGCCCTGTGTCCTATGATTAAGAAATAATCTAGGTAATGGACCATGGATGCCTCCGGCGTGTACCTTTGGAAAGCCCATTGTAGGCAACAACTACATTTTTCGTAAAATGTGCATGAAATGGCACATCCAATGGGCAGGCATTTGTCTAAAAATATTTTGTTTTTAAAATGAAAACACAGCCATGGTTGTGACCTAGGATGTACTGGCAAGAGCCGAAAGCAGCTTCTATGTCCACCTTGGCTAGGAGTGTGGCCTTACCTGCCTTTTTGACCAATCTGGTTGCTTCTTGGAAACTGGTGTACGACACAGCAGTGTGCCAGCCTGATAGACCGTCATTTACTGACCTGCCTGGGGGAAATGACAAGTAGTGTATGAGGCGATATTTTCCTTGCTCTTTCTTGGGAACCAGCCCCAACGGGGAGCAGATGAACTTACTGAAAGGTGCTGCATCCCAGGGACCACTTATGCTCCCCAATTCCAATTATTTCTTGATTATTTTTTCTCTTACTGCTGTCAGGTTTTCTCTGGCTAATTTTAGGTGTTTGGAATGTCTCCCGAGCTGTTCCTTTTCAACGGCATGGTAAAACACTTTTGAAAGCCTTCTTTTAAGCATTTGTTGGCTTACCTGTCCGTGCATGTGACCAGCCAGCCATCCATCTTTATGGGTGAGAAACCAATGTCAGAATGGTTTCTATGGGTCCTCATGCTTGCAAAACAATGGCAGAAGGAGAGGTAGATAGTGGCAAGCAGGGTCAGTCCCCAATCCAGGTGCGAGGATATACCTTTTACAAGAAGGAGAAAATTGTTAAGAGAGGTGACTAATGGTAATTAAAACAGATAGGGAAAGATGGTACAAGGACTAGAAGTAGAACTTCCGAGTGGGGCACGGACAGGGCTTGGGTGGTGGCCCTCTCCCATGGTTTCACATTTGGCGTCCAATGGCTCTGTTCAGGTGATTTCTAATTAGTAGATGGTAAAAAAAATTGCTCTGTTAAGCACACGGGACGGTGGGGTATGATGGATTATGATTACAGCAAATAACCTCGGTCAAGCACACCGGCCTGAGCAGTAAAATACATTGGGCCTCATTACAACCTGCCAGTCCGGGACCGTGCAAAATCCGTGATGGCGGTAAAAACGTTTCCGTGTCCGCAAGGGTGCGGAAAAACCGTCCGATTACACGCTGTCGGTCGCGCGCACCACACGGACTCGGAAACGTTGTTACCGCCGTTACGGAATACCCCACGGAAATGGAAATAACGAAGCCACAAGTGGCGCAAAACCCGTTTCCGCCTCCGCCGCCACGGACACGGAACCGGAAATACCATGATCGCCAAAACAGGAAACAGAGAGGCGGCCATCATATAAAAGCACAATCCATTGCCATCCAGAGCCAGCACAAGCACAATCCTGACTCTGAGAAGCCAAAAGGGACCACCAGCATGTCTGCCAGGATTCCTGCTCAGAGGCAGCGCAAACAGCGCTTCAGCGAGGCGGAGCTAACCGTCTTGGTGGAGCACATTGTGGACAATGCTGAGATGCTGTTCAGCGCCGACCAACGGCGTGCCACACAGCAGCGGAGGAAGGAGGTGTGGGCCGAAGCTGCACGCAAGTGCACCGCCGTGGGCGTGGCAGTGAGGAGCGTGAAGGACTGCCACAAGCGTTGGGACGACCTGAGGCTGAGGGTACGCAACCTCATTTCCACGCACCGCCAACGCAGCAGTGGGACAGGCGGAGGACCCCCTTCCCCACTGAGGCTGCAAGCATGGGAGGAGCGTTGCAGCAGCGTCCTCCACCTAGAGGGAATCCATGGGATTGGGCAGGCTGAGGCAGGAGTGAGCCCACCTGCAGATGCCGGTAAGTGCCCAAACATGAATGCCTCATGTAAATATGCAGTTGTGAGTACTGGGCCAAAGGACCCATTAACAACCCCCCCCCCCCCAGGCAGTGCATGTGTGGGCCAAAGGACCCATTAACAATCCCCCCCCAGGCAGTGCATGTGTGGGCCAAAGGACCCATTAACAATCCCCCCCCAGGCAGTGCATGTGTGGGCCAAAGGACCCATTAACAATCCCCCCCACCCCCAGGCAGTGCATGTGTGGGCCAAAGGACCCATTAACAATCCCCCCCCCCCCCAGGCAGTGCATGTGTGGGCCAAAGGACCCATTAACAACCCCCCCCCAGGCAGTGCATGTGTGGGCCAAAGGACCCATTAACAATCCCCCCCCCAGGCAGTGCATGTGTGGGCCAAAGGACCCATTATGATCCGTATGGCAACCAATATCACTGAATGCAGACACCAGCAATCAGATGCATGTGACTAACACTATTCAATGTACAATCTTAATGACGCATGTGATGCACCCATCTGCCACCACAACAACACTAATTGCATGCCCTTTGTGTCCCCACAGCCGTTTCAAGTGACAGTGATACTGCACAACAGGCCAGTCAATCAGCATCGGCAAGTACACTAGCCACCGCCACCACACAGGAGGATGCTGCCGGCAGTTCTGCACCTCTGGCCACATTACCAGCCACTACAGATGTGCGGCACACCACCACCACCACCAACATCCCCACCGTCTCCACACTGGCTGAGTCCAGACAGGTGCCACGGGAACCTATCATGGCCACCCAACACAACACCGAAGGCAGCAGCACTGCAGAGGGGGCGGCCTGCAGTGATAACAGTGCCCCGCAAGAGCACTCGGAAACGGGGCCACAGGGGGAGATGCCCACATTGGAAGACCTGGGCTCCTTCCATGAGCTGGGGTTCAGCCCCACTTCACTGGGGAGTCCCATGAGGTCGCCCACCCCATCCATGGCCGAACTGAATGCCCGCATGCAGCGGATGGAGGACCAGCAGGCTACCCTCACCCAGCTGGTGGAGAGGCAGCTAGAGGAATCCAGGCTGCAGAGGGAGAGCTACAGCGCCTCAGTGCGTCGCCTGTCGAGGTCCATTGGACGCTTTGCGAGCACCATAGTGACCCTTGCACGCCATGTGCGGGAGGGCAATGACCACACCTCCAGGCTTGTGGAGGCCATGTTGGTTGGCCAACAGGCAAATCTGGCACGGATGCCCTCAATCCCTGATTCTGGCCAATCAAACACTACCACCCCATCCAGCTCCACTACTGCCAGTCCGAGGAGGCGCTCGAGTAGGCTAACGGGTCCCTTGGGCAAGGTTGCACAGAAGCGCACACGGAAGTGATGGCATGTGTGTGGGGCAGTGCAGGACACATGTGGACTACAAGGGTGTGAGAGGGGTGGGCACGTTTGGGTGGTGGGGTAGGTAGTTTTGGGGGTTTGGACAATGGGCTCTGGGTGGGGGTGGGCACGTTTGGGTGGTGGGGTAGGTAGTTTTGGGGGTTTGGACAATGGGCTCTGGGTGGGGGTGGGCACGTTTGGGTGGTGGGGTAGGTAGTTTTGGGGGTTTGGACAATGGGCTCTGGGTGGGGGTGGGCAGGTTTGGGTGGTGGGTGGCCCCGGGTGTACAGCTTCCCTAACCAATGCACCTTCTTCCCTGTTGTTATTACATCAATACATCACCATTTCAAATCAAGACATACATGTGTGGACATTGATCATTTATTTTGCAGTGCAACTATTAATTCATTGTCGTCACCATGTTTGTGCATTACTGTGAATGTGCTGTGACTCAAAAGTAAATGCGAATCAGGGCATCCCGTGCTCTCTGGCCATCATGTGCACCCCCAGGGGGAGGCGGTGCCATCCCATCCCCATCTCCATCCCCATCCCCATCTCCATCCCCATCCCCATCCCCATCTCCATCCCCATCCCCATCCCCATCCCCATCTTCCTCATCTGCGTCTGGTGGCATTGGGATGTTCCTGTGCAGGCATATATTGTGCAGCATGGCACATACCAGCGTGATTTTGCCTGTCTTCACTGGGCTGTACAGCAGTGATCCGCCAGATCTGCTCAGACAGCGGAAACGGGCCTTCAGCAGTCCAAATGTCCTCTCAATCATTCCACGTGTGCGGATATGTGCCCTATTGTATGCCTCTTCATGCCTGTTCCTTGGTCTCCGTACAGGTGTCATCATCCATGGCGTGAGTGCATATCCCGCATCACCTACATGGGATGTAGATGGGGGAACATGTCAGTGTTTGTGGCATCATGTCCTCATCTGCTGCTGTGCATTCTTGTATCATCATTCATTCATGCATATGTACCATGCAGTGTCTGGAGGTATGTTTTGGCCATCACGAGGAATGTCGCTGACTGCATATGGGCCTACACATTAACTTGCATGTTTGCTGTGCCCTGCGGGTGACATTTGATTGTGTGCATGTCATGGTGCAGTGCTGTCCACACATGGCAGAGTGACTCCACTGTACGGAAGTAGTAAATACACGTCGTATCATTTACACGCCTCTCGTGCTTTTTGGGGCAGTGTTTCAATTGAGGGTGGGTGTCTGCAGTGGCACAGGGTTCATGGGACAGTGACGGGATTGGCTGTGGCAGCGTGTGCACGGGCACATTGTGGTGCCCTGTCATGTCTCCCTTCATGATGTTTGGCATCCGCTGTGTATTTGGTAGATGGAAGGGGGGGGGATGCATGTGCGGTCACAGCGGCACACTCACAATGCTCATTGGCCTGGACACACACACACCACTCCGACAGGGTTGTAGCATCGTCAGCTGTACTCACCCAATAGCCATGTGCTTTGTCTGGCATAGCGTTCCATGTACCGTGGCAACGTGGAATTCCGCAGTACCATTGAGTCATGTGATGAGCCTGGGAAACGTGCACAGCAGTGTGTAATCAGTTGCATGGCATCACAAACCATCTGCACATTCAAAGAGTGATACTGTTTCCTATTGCGGAACACCGCCTCAATTGCATGTGGTACTGTCAGCTCGACGTGGGTGCAGTCAACTGCGCCTATGCAATTTGGCATGCCTGCTATGGCATGGAAGGCCAACTTGGTGGCAATGACCTCGGGGAGGGTGCGGGGTAGGGCTATGTGTTCCGACACATGGCGCAACAGGGCATCCAGTACCTGTACCAGGATTTTTGAGAAACACGGTTGTGATATGCCGTGCAGCTCACCAACCGTGTGTTGATAGGTGCCAGTGCCAAGGAAATGCAGAACTGAGACAACCTTCAAGAGGGGGGGATGGCGGTGGGGGTGTCAATTAGGCTGCTGATGTTGTCCTCAATCATGGCGGTGATGTGCAGGATTGTTGCACGGTCCAGCCGGTATAGGGTGTGGATCTGTCCTGGGGTGAGGTTCCAGGGTGAGGCCCTGATGCGTGGTATTGGTGGCTGGCGGCGGGGTCGGGCTGGCTGGGCAATGGGGTTTGCCATAGCTGCAGGGTTGGCTGGTTGCCGCCTGCGCCTCCTCCGCCTACGCCTCCTCCTCTGCGCCATTACTGCCACCATGTGCAGTACTGCCTGTTGGTTGAGTAGGCTCAGTCCCAGTGCTACTAGCCCTGCTGCCTGCATGGTTCTGTGTTGTGTTGGGCTGGGTGTGGCCCTTTTGTAGGCTCCCAGTGGCCTGCTAGGTCCAGCTGGGCTGATTTGGTGCACCTGTGCCCTGATTCAGTTCAGCAGGCAGTGTATAACGCCATGTTCGCGGTGGCGGCGGTTCCGCCACCGTGATCACGGTATTTCCGCCATTTTTTTCCCGGTATTTCCGTGTCCGCGCTAGTTGTGATGCTCACGGTGTTTCGTGTTGCCGGTAACGGAGGGGTTTCCGTGCAGGCGGAATTAAGGAGAACCCTATTTCCGCGGTGGCGGTTTAGGGTGGTGCTATTACCGGGGCCGCGGGTCATGATTGCGCGGACATGGAAACGGTGCCGGTATGGTTTTACCGGCAGTGTTAATTCCGGACCGGAGTACTTGTAATGAGGCCCATTGTGTCTTAAAATGGGAGGACACTCGACCATAAAGTAAAACAGTCCTAGTCAGTACAGTCAAAGCAAAATGTTCTAAACCTTATGCCTGTCCTAATTCTAAATACAAAAAGGTGCAATGTAAATGTACACACAATGAAAAGAATAGTGTTATCAACAAAATGATCAGGATGGCAAGGGGTCTAAAGCAATGATGAATCCCTCCCCATAATTTCACCTTGGGACAATGAGATTCGAGGGCATGGGGACTTAGGCAGCACAGTTTTTCCCAGTGAGCCACACTCCGGCTTACTGGGGTCAGTCAACAGAATGTTCAGAATTCTTTCATAATCAAATGTTAGTTTGGACTTTCCAAAAACAAAGGTTGTAAATGTTTTCTACAAATAGACTTCTTCGTCTTTAAACAAAACCTTAATAGTCACAATCTTTCAAAAAGGTTTCAGTACCAAGCTTTCTTGGTCAAAGACTTTCGAGACGGCATAGGTTTGGCTTCTGACTATACCTGACCACTTCGACAACCATTACCTTCACTTAATCCCAATGCTTTCTGGTACTTGAAGTTGCAAGATTATGGGCTTCTCTCCGTCGGGCTCAAGCCACTCATAATATTACTAGTTCCACTCATTCGCGCTCAGACCTCTTATCTTTCACATCAGCCTCCCTCATTCGGGCTCAGGCCTTCAATACCATTTTTTCAAAGTTCACACAAGCCTCCCTCAATCGGGCTCAGGCCTGCAGATTTCTTTTTACACTTTCAAGCAGGCTTCTCTCCAGGTGGCCTAAAACCCGTTTTGGCTGTTGTATCTTAACTAGTAAAATATTCAGTTTCAATATTCAGGTTCACACAGACTCCCCTCCGTCCGGCTCAAGCCTATCTTTGCTCCTGTGCTAAACACTTTCTCAGGGCATTCCCTTCCCCAAGTTCCTTGCTTTTATTAGTCGAAGGCTTTCAAGATGGCAGTACTCTTTTACTTCCTTGCCTGACCACTTCGACACTACTGCCTTCTGGTTAATGTATTTCCCTCTTGCATCAACCTCTTGTGTTTGCTTTTCAACACAGTTCAAAACATACCTTACAGAGACGTTCAATAATGTGGTTCCCCTTCACAGGACCATTGTGTTACTTTGCATCACCGTTCGTTTCTTCAGGCACAAGTCCCAACCCCTCTTCACTAGTTTCACTTTGTCCTTTTTCATATAGTGGTTTGGCTGTTTACTACAAGTCCCACAATGCAGTTCTACTGCATTAATTCAAATTGCTGTTCTGTCTCTTTGAATCACTTTGGTTTAATGGGGAATATTGCCTTGTTACTTTTATTATCACATGCAATGTTTCTGAATAGTAGAAAACACTTTAAAATGGTTTTGAATCACACGCATGTAACTTGCAGAATGTGTACTGTTCTTATGGAGCCTTTCCACCACGTGCTCTTTCTTCACATTCATATGGTCTGCTACATTGTATTTGCTGGATAAACTGTCAACAGTGGAAATCTTGTTTTTAGTTAGAAGATTCAAAGGGGCTCCCGCTTCATAGCTTTCAGCAGCTTTCCTTTGATGTCTTCTGATTACCGTGTCCCGCTGGGATAGGACGTTTTGGGCTTTTCCTCTAACCCACAGACCCGCCTGTGTTTTCACAAATCACAGGCAAACGGATTCTCAAAAGAAAAGGGTGAAGGCAGGCTTTCAATACGGCCTCCTTCGCACGCTTGGCCTCAGTCCTCAGAGCTCTTGCTCTCTTGCCATTCCCAGCACAACTTTCTCTTCCCTGTCTCTCCTAAGGCTTCGGCATCTTTTGGACTTCTCAAGGCTCTTCTGCAGCTCCCTTTGATATCTCCCTCTCTCTTTGTGTTTCTTCTCCATTTCCTAACTCATTCCCAGGCTCGCTTCAAGTGTATCTGTGTGTAGCTCATTCCCAGGCTCGCTCCAAGTGTATCTGTGTGTAACTCGTTCCCAGGCTCGCTCCAAGTGTATCTGTGTGCTCTGCCTTTTAGCCCAGGTGGGAAGTTAACAGCTTTCTGGTGGGGATGATTGGAAAGGGAGGCCTGACCTTGCCTGGCCTCATTACCGGGACAGAGCCATTGAAAAGAGTCAATCCTAGCCTCAATCCTCCTCCTCCCAGTAGTTGGACTCCTGGAGTGGAAGTAAGGATTGTGGGAGTTGTAGTATCTCAAAGGGTTTAAGAAAATCATGTAACTTATTGTCATGACAAAGGGGGTAGATGTACGGTTGAGGGTAAATGGGTTTTCTATCAGATTCTCGTGATTTTAAGGAGATGTTCACACCCCAGTTTAGGGATGATCCTGATTTCCCCTTCTTTGTCTTTAAGGGAAAGTATTGGGGTAGGAGGGGATCTTGCTGGCAATATCCCATAAAGACTGAGGGAGGATGGATAGGGATACATCAGGAAAAGGGGGATGCCATGTCTCACCCAAGGGTGCTCCTCCTGCAGTCCCCAAGGACCACTCCGCCCTAGGTGATCCTTCCTAGAGTTTTCACCCTCAGGGTTGGGACCCAAACACGATGGCCCTCCTCTGGCAACCCGAACAAAGAATGCCTGGGGTCTACAAGTGAGAACAATCTCAGGTTTCTCACAGAGTTTAATCATGGACAAGGCAAGGAATGCTTTGGCCAAGAATAATGGCTTAGCATTACAGTAAGTGCCTACATGATTTTGGTAAAATTAAACAATTTAGTAGTTTTTTGGACATCAAGAAGGTTTACATAAAAGGATTTTGGAATGGGTGTTCAAACAAAAGAAAGTGAGGGACAGCACCTCAGTGGGCAGCAATTGCCAGCCATGACAAGGTAGCAGGGGGTGCAGACCCTACCCACAGCTCACTAGCAAAATATGCACTCAAGGAATGGACCAGAATAGAGGGGACAAGATAAGTTGCCAGGTGCCCACTGAATTTTGGGAAGCTAGCAAGATTATTGGAGATATTGTATGAGGTATAACAGCGGTGCGGATGAAACAATGCAGTTCATGGCGGTTGTCACCTTGACTTAATTTTGTGGCATTCAGTGTAGGCGATATCATAGACAAAAAACGCGGTGTCAGAGGAAGGTTTAGCAAAAGGTGACGCCATAGCTAAAGGGGGAAAACATGTCCATCTTATTAAGGAGGTCCAAAACTGACAAACTAGGTGAAAGGAGAGTAATTAACTTAGAGTGCATTGAGGACCACAAGCCTTGCCCGATAGGCACAACCAGGTAATTCAGGCATGTCATTTAGGGGACACCTGAGGTCTCCCTTGCGACCCCTGAGGTCTCCCTTGCTACCCGTGTGGTCTACCTTGCTGCCCCTAAAAAAATGTTTTCTTTTAAATTGAGGCTCCTGGGCTGTGGCCAGCAGCATGTGCCTCTTTGTTTCTGGAGGGGCTGTTTTTTTGTTACCTATAGCCTGTAAGATAGCTCAGTGGGTTGAGCGCTCGCTGTTGCAATGTGTGTGTGATCTGCAAGTTGCAGGTTCGACCCCGCGAAGGTCAATTCAGCCTTTCATCCTGCTGTGGTTCATAAATGAGTACCAACACTGGTTGGTTGATATTGTATGTATAATTGTTCTATATGTGAAGCGCTTAAGTGTAAGTGCTATTTAATAACACATCACTATCTTTTGTCCTTGGATGTCTGCTTACATTCTTAGTAATTTGGTAATATGGGCCTATAGACACTGATATTAACAATACATATGGTGATCCATTCTTGTATGAAATGTATATCACGTTATAGTGATATCGTACCCATATTTTTCGTAGTGTACTTAGAAACAATGGTATGTGATGCCACTTCCTGTTTTGTCAACGGGTGAAAGGTTGTGTTAAATCACTTCCCTTGATGTCACTTCAGGATGGGGTCAAATAACATCACTTCCTGTGATGTCATCAGAGGTCAAGAGTCGTGTGATGTCACTTCCGCTACCCTTGGCATTCTGGTGAAATGACGTCCCTGATGTAATTGCTATTTCTTCACCCTCAAGCGGGCAAACAACTTCTGGAAAACAAGGATGGCAAGTCTCGAAGTAGATTTCAATTGCAAGCCGTCTTTATGAAAGCAATCCAAACGGTGTGACGAGGGCAGGGAGTTAGATAGAGGACGTGCAACAAAGCCTGTACTTCCAGAAGACAATAACCACCTGGTAGAGGAAACATGGGATGCTATGGGAGGACATCCACGACAGACTGTCCAATCTGATTGGCTGCAGGGATCCCCCTGAATGCCTTGTGATCAACCTGGGTGGCAACGTTTTAACCAGCCTGGGGAGGGAGGGGTTGCTAAAAGACATATGCGATTCACTCTAGAGCATAGCTCACTACTCGAGGGAGACGGAGATATTTTTGTCAGAAGTAGGGCCCAGAAGAATTTGGCATGGAGCAAACATCCAGAAGAAAATTAAACAAAGCACTAGAAACGTTTTGCAGGAACATTGGGTTACATTTCCACAGACATGAAAGGTCATAGAGCAACCACGATCTATTTCACCAAGATGGCGTACACCTATCAGCAAAGGTGATAGAGGTGTTTACAATCAGCATATTCAAAGCCTTAGCCCAGAGGGGATGCCTATCTGTGCACTTTTGGGGAGAACCTGAGCGGCCGTAAGCCCACTCAGGTGTGGCCGCACGTGTCAAAGGCGAGAAAGCCCCTTTGGACACCAAATAGGACTTTCCAACATAGCTCAGGCACAGTGGAAAGCCCACTAGCTGGGTGCAAAGCGGAGCTCTGGAAGATGAACTGGCTGCAGACGGGCATCACTCTCCTTGAACACGAGATGCCCAAAAGAACACCTTTGAGTGTTGTGAATTGCTTGGTATGTTGTTATGTTACAAGCAAATAAAGCCTACGGCCGTAAAATATTTTCCAAAACAAACATCATGATGCAATGTATTCAATTCAGCTGTATAAGGTCTAAAAGGCGTAGTATGCCAGCACTATGCCGCTCATTACCTATTACCAAACTAAAAGGACAGTTCTGCATTTTCACAGCGGAAACCGTCAAAACAAAAAAGGCTCAGTACACACACCAAATAGAATTGCTGCAACATAACCAAAAGGAAGTTGTCAAAACCCCTGCATCATGTAACACAAGTGCTCTGCTGCTGTAACGTTCCACCCTCCGGCAACAACATTTGAAAAATCCAAGACCAATTAGACAAGAAAATACCAATATCACCAATCCCAGAAATGGAAAGGTCACTGAGGAGACGCCCTACTCCAGCGCTAACAGCCTTCCGTCTCTTCTTGAGGACTTCCCTACCATGATCAATTGTAGCAATCCACAAGGCTCACCGGATGACCAGTGCCCCCATTTTTTGTAAAGCAGTAATGAAGCAACCAGAACTATCGCCAATCATTCAAGCCACAATGACGCTGCAAACTGACCAATCTCCAAAACACAACTGACCACAAAAATCCTAGGGGTTTATCTACCAACAGCTACAGGAACACGTCAAAAGTAACAACCTCCTCCTTCAATCAGAATTCGGGTTCAGACCAAGAGAAACAGTATCCCTCTAAACATTGTATTGTATTGTAGGAATCATTTATATAGCACTGTTTCCCAAAAGGTGCCGGGTATTGTGGGACATGTAGTCCAGTCTTCAGCAATGCGAGATGCAGAGACATTATGACCTCAACGTGTTTGTAGTAGGAACGCCCTCTGGCATCAAAGTCCAGGTATGGGAAAGCTCTCAGAGTAGGAGTAAGATCTGTGTGTGCCTTTGGCCAAGATTAGGATTTAGGAGGACTGGCTAGGCTCAAGTAAGCAACCCAAGAGGTCAGGCATGTGGGCGGGGGCTGAGGAAAGTCACGACAGAGCACCAGTGCAGGAGACTTGATATGTACCCAGCTAGACCGAATTTGTCATAGGTTGTCACTGTATTCTAATGGCAGAGGTGTTGATGCAAGTCTGTTGTTTCAGTGCAAAATGGTTTTGTGACCAGCCATACCGAATTTGTCATCGGCGTAGCTGCATTCAAAAGTGCGTGGACAGATAGCCCTGCCCACAGCAGATGTCCGCCGAAGTGGTGCGTTTATACATATCTTAAGCTCAAATGGAGCTTATTTTTGATGTTGCTGTGTCATCCAATCGTTTGTGAGTAAGACAAAGCCAGCTACATTCATAGACTTTTCTAGGCACTATGGGAAACCTTCAAATTAATGCAAGTGTCAACTTGTCTAGCACGGCCACCCTTCTGAACAGCTAAAGGATTATTGGACATAAGGTTAAAAGGCACCACTTGGCCCTGCGTCACTAAACTTGTCAGTAACAAGACTGACACAACATAGATGATCACCTTTAGGTCATGTCCCTACACGTTTATGTGTGAGTACCCCAAGGACCTAGTCCATCACCTCTCCTTTCAACATCTAAATCCATTTGAGATGTATTCATAGGCCAGGCTTCTTATGCTTTAACTATTGCTAAAGATACCCAAATCATCTACTAACTCGGAAGCCATGCCTTGTGCACTTTCACTCCTGGATGATGATGTTGATTAGACGGAAACTTAACCCGACTAATACCAAGTTTAGGATTTGCGGCACACACCAATAAATCCCATGTGAATATCCTGGCCTGAAGAAACGTAAACTTGTCCTACAAAAATGGTTAGAAACCTCAGTCTTCATTGACACCAAGATAATATGCAAACAGCAGCTTAAAACCATCATACGAGGCTCATTATTTTAACTCGGGACAATAAGACAGATCATTCCTTGCCTGAATTTAGCCTGAACAAGGCAGTGATTGCTCCATTATTCTTTGAGCTCTGAGCAGCGTTTGCCGGTACACTACTTCCTCATTGCCGCTCTGTGCACTATTCGCACTTGCTGACACAGTATTGACCACAGAGCAGTAATTACCCTGCACTGCCCTATTAATGTTGCATTTGCACGTGTTTATGTGCTGCATCTGTTTTGATACTGCATCTACCCTGAGTTGCTATAGTCTTAATCCGCCCTATCATTGCTGCACTGTTTATGAGTTTAATGGTTGCCACTGTATTGAACAATGAGTAGTGACTACTTTAATTTGCTTACAGCATTCCCACTACTATGATTGTCCAGCCCACTCCCTCTGGCTGCACCCACTTCGCTTTGTACCTCCTCTACGTCCTATTTGTGCTGATAGGTCCCCTCTTACGTTGTTGCCTCAACACACTTGCTACTTCATCACTGACCTACCTTCCCACGAACCCCTTACCCCATCGCCCAGTCCAGCCACAACTGGCAACCATCATGTACCCTTATTCATATGCACCCAGCATTACTAGCTCCCCGCACTCCTCTCTTCATCAAAACCCACTACTGGCTACAGCCACTACTGCCTCCTCTAGTAACGTTTACCTCAACTCCCCTTCCCTCTGGCTTGAACACTTTGCATCCAAACCCACCCCCAATCAACCCTGCACGGGGGGACCTAAGAGGGGACCTATCAGCACAGACTAGGATCCAGACTATCTCACGCCTCCCACCACTGCAGTATCAACCAACAGACCACCCAACTTCACCTGGAGTCATCAGCCCCCAACCTTTGCCACTCTCCCTCAACCACAGTAGGTGTAAATCTTAACATGAGCACCCAACCCCAGACCCACCCCGTACCCATCAAGACAGCCCTGATCAGTACCAGATCACTCACAGCACACGCACTTGATGTGGCCGACCTTATCACCACTCACGACCTTGATTTCATAGCTGTTACCGAGACCTGGCTCCATGCAGCCTCAGGCCCATTCCTATCACTAGCGATCCCTGATGGCTACACGATTATAAGAAGTGACCGCAACACTGGCCAATCTAAAGGAGGCGGCATTGCCTTCATACACAAAAACACCATCAGTCTTCGCCTCGCCACAGTTCCCCAAATCAGCTCTGCTGAATAACTCTCAGTAAAGCTTGCCATCACCCCCAATCAGGCTATCACACTCCACCTTATCTTCCGACTCCCTGGTCCTTTATCCTCATTCGCTGAAGATCTCTCTCACATCCTTACTGACAACACTAAGACAAAGTCCAAAATCATTCTACTTGGTGACTTCAATCTAGGCTACCTAGACCCCAATGATGCACTTGCACACAACATCAACAACCTGCTACTCAACCTAGGCTTCTCACAACATGTCGATTCGCCGAAACACACTCCAAGGGCAGGACTCTCGACTGGTTAGCCACCTTAAACTGCAACACCAACATTGTATCTAACCAACTTGTACCTGGACAGACCACCACCTCATCACCTTTAGTATCCACACTAAAATCACCCAAACTGCACCAGATATCGCACCTGCCGCAGCTACAAGAAATAAGCACAACATAACTTGCGCTAAACTACTCCATCTCATCCTCCCCACGCTCAACGATCTCTCATCCACATGCTCTGATCCGACAGTCTTGGTAGACACGTACAACCAGACCATGCTGCAAGCACTAGACCTCATTGCACCTACCAAACTCAGAAAACCCAGACCTCGGGTCCACCTCAACTCCTGGTTCACGCCACAATTGAGATCCCTTCGCAAGGAAAAAAGGGTTTGCGAATCACGTTGGAAAAGTCATCCAAATGAAACAAATAAAGCCAGTGTCTCGCTAGCTACTCTCAGTTACAAAGAAGCCATATTGCAGGCCAAAAGAGATGAGTACAACAAGTGCATTGAACATGCCCAATCCAACACCAAAGAACTATTCAGAATCCTTAAGGAACTTGAATCTCCCACCACCCCCTCCTGACACCTGTTCCAAAGACAGCACTTGGTGTACCAACATTCAAAAGGCCCTCCTCGGCAAAATAGCCACCCTCCAAATCAAAATCAACGACAAAAAAAACTGCTTGCAGTGTAGCTCGCAACAAAAAATCTTCCAGGTCAACACCAATACCAATCCTGATAAGATCAAACCTTTCAGCTTCCCTCCCCTATCCCTGTAGTTGAGCACATTATCAACAACCTTAAAACCCTCGAACTGTCAGGGTGACCCCTGCCCAGCCTCCATCATCAAGGAGGCTTCGCATAGTCTAGCACCCTTCATCACCACCCTCATAAACTCCTCCTTCAGCTCTGGGATTGTCCCTGACAACCTCAAGGATGCCTGGGTCGCACCCCTCCTTAAAAAACCCACCTTGGACGCCAACATACCCACTAACTACAGGCCCATCACCACAGTCCCGTTCCTTCTGAATATTCTTGATCGAGCAGCTTACCTGCAGATCCAAGATTACTTGGAAACTAACAATCTTCTGGGACTGCTTCCGCCCCCGACACGGCACGGAAACCGCCCTTCTAGATCTTAAAAAACAGATTGAAAACCTAAAAGACAAGGGCAAGTTAGCCCTCCTACTCCTATTAGATCTCTCTACAGCCTTCGATCTAGTTAACCACCAGATCCTTTGCCGCCACCTCAAATCTGCCGCCCACTTCTCGGACAAAGCCACGACATGGATCTCCTCCTTCCTGGAAAATAGATCCATGCAAGTCTTCTCCCCTTCTGCCACCGCCAACCCCGCGCCGGTCACCTGCGGGGTTCCACAAGGTCCATGTGTTTCCCCAACACTCTATAATGTATTCACGAAACCTCTCTTTGACATACTGGACTATCTGGGTGCCACATATACCAACTATGCTGATGACACCCAGATACTGATCCCCATCTCTGGTGATCACAAAACTGACACTCTAGCTATCAACTCCGTTTACCAAGTCATTCAAGCCTGGATGGCACAACATGAATTGTGCCTGAACAATGAAAAGACGGAGATTCTCATCCTAGTTTCTCACCAAAGACTTAGCAAATTAGATCCGTCCTTCAAAGCCTTCACAATTGATGGCAACTGCATCAAAGTAGCCAAAGACACAAAAACGCTTGGAATCTATATCGACTCCTCCCTCTCATTCTCCAGGCAAATCAATGCAGTATCCTCTGCTGCATCATATACCTGCAAACTAATCACGGCCTGCCGCCCATTTCTATCACTAGCTAACTGCACTACCTTAGCCAAGACCCCAGTCCTATCTAATGTAGACTATTGCAACGCTCTCTATCTCGGCACCAACCAATGTAACATCAATAAATTACAAATCATTCAAAATAATGCCATCAGAGCGGCATCAAACATCCCCAGGAACTCCCACATCTCAGACTCCAGATGGAGTCTTCGCTGGCTTTCAGTCTACCAAAGAGCCGCACTCAAAGCGCTAGCACTAGCCCACAAAAGCATCAAGAATCTAGCACCTAGCTATCTGGCCTGTAGATTCTCCCTACACACCTCCTCAAGACCACTCAGAAGTGCTCAAGTCAACTGTCTCTCCATTCCCCGATTCAACCTCCAGAAATCAGGCGGGAGCAGCTTCCCAGTCCTGGCTGCAAAACTTTGGAACACATTACCCAACCCACTCAGAGCAGAACCATCCTTCCTGGCCTTCAAGAGCAAAGCCAAAGCTTGTCTATCCTCCCTAGATCAGCCTTGATTCCCTGCACCAACTGCTCACTCAGACTCGCTACTCTAGCGACACCCTGATAGATGTTTCTTCCTCACTGTCGATATTATGTATAGTAGTTGTCTGCTAGCCTCTATTTATTGTATTGCGTGTACTCTGTTGTATATAATTTGTATTATACCGGGCACCTCAGCGCTGTGCCCCTACTATGTCTGTAACCCATGCTATGCGCCCGTATGCCCTTGGGCCTGGTGCGCTTTATAAATAAAATAAATACAAATACAAATTCTTATAACTAGGCAACGGCAGAAGCCGCTACCTGGGGCTCCAGATTTCATACTGAAGAGGCTACAAAGAGTCTAAAATGCAGCAGCTTCACTTCTGAGACTCCAAAGGTACATACACACCATTCCAGCCCCCAGAGCAGTCGTTGGGTCCTGATCAGAGGATTCAATTCACAACTCTTTGCATTGCTCACCGTGCTCTACTCAGCGGCGGCCCAGAATCCATCACAAGGAAACTCCTGCACTACAGACCATCGAGAACACTCCAATTCAGCAATGCTCCCCTAGTGAAGCTACCAAGCTTGAAACAGAAACCACAAAGGAGAATCTTCCTTCTCTGTCCTCTGAACCAAACTCTTGAATTCAATGTCCAAACATCTGCACAGGAAAATTACCTGACCTTTAGAAAAACCCTTGCACACAGCAGCAAGGAATTCAAACGCATCATAACTGGGCAAAGCCACCACTCAATTTTCAAACACTATCGCCCCTTCCCATGGCAAAGGTTCTATAGGAAAGCACTGCGCTCCAAACAACGTTTTGATGCCATTTTGAAGACATAGACACCACAAACAACCCTAACAATGAGTGAACGTTGCTAAAAGAGATAAGCAAACATAGGGGGATAGAGAGATATATTTACAATAAATGAGGCACAAAGCTTTCAACAGCCAGAATTTCAACCTGTATTCTAAGTTTCTTTTTGCCAATACTAAGTTAATATTAAATGTGTAATATGTCCCTTGAAAACTAGATCACCCATATTTGTCCACTGTAAGTACTAATACAACGGCCAACAAGCATTGGCAAAGCCAATTCATTCGGCTTGGTAACTGTTTTATCTGTGTGTATGTTATGCGTGAATGCAGAGGTAGGCCTCATGGAATGTGTTGAGGTATGCTGGAATGAAGGAAACTGTGGGGTTCCATGAATGACCGGGGACTTGGAGTAGAGAAGGGAACCAGGATGGATGTATGTGCCCCACTCTCCCACTGCTAACCACTCATACTGTAACTAAGAAGAAGTAAAGCACCCTGTTCTTTTGTACTTACCTGGGTCTGGTGTGGTTCCTGCTCCATGTTCATTTACCTGACCCAGACATTTCACTAACCTCTGAAAACACACATCACCAAAACATTGTTTCAGGAACCATGTTCGTTGTATTACTTTCCAGGCCCCCCAGGCAGCACTTTGCCTAAATATTCTAAGACCCTCCTCTCCCAAGACAAGGGCTCTGCAGACAATGTTGTACTTGAAGTCCAATGCTCTCTGTAACAGTAAATTGTGACTCATATTCTATTTGTCGTTACAGCTCCTGGGCGATGGTGACATCTGGTGCACTAATTTTGGTTTTAATAGCCCTTGTGGCTCGTATTTTGGTGAAACGCAAGCCTCCGAAAGACCCTCTGTTTTACGGTATGTAACCTGCAATGGGAAATAGTGATGTCGTAATCTCCTTTTCATGAACAGTCATTTATCAGCCATGAACAGTGTTCTTTGGCAGGCAGAGATATCCTGCTTCCTCTCTCGAGTCAAAATGTGAGTATATCTCTCCAAGTAGACAGTGCTGCTTGGAGTCTTGGGGCGCGCGATTGCGTAGCTTGAAATAAGTTCTAAGCAACTTTTCGGGGGATCATATTTCACTACCATGGCATAAAAATGTAGACCATACAATATGTTGGGTGTCTATCAATAACAAAAAGGCGATGTTTTAATGCCAGCGAGACAATAACTGTTACAGGGATACTGTTGCATAGCACCCCTCCTGGGAACAGGGTAGCTCCCAGGATGTTGTAATAGGTCACGTGGCAGTAGCCATGTGACCAACTTAATAAAAAGTTCCGAGCCGCTTCCGGCTGGGCAGTCAGACCATCACAAGGCTCCAGTGTCGTTCTTGAAGCACCATGCTGGTGCCACACTGCATGTGCTGGGCCCAAGGACGGGGCCCAGCACGAGGACGGTGCCCCTGCTGGGCAACGCAGTCCTAGGGTGATTCCAAGGCCATGTGACCATGGCCATTGAGGCTCGGTGCCCCCAGCCACGTGTGTGTCTCCAGTGATGTGGAGCGCAGTGGGGTGACCCCCATTGCATCATCCACGGCGTGATCGCCGCACTGGAAGACCCAGTCGGGTGGTCCCGACATGTGTATGGGGCCTGCCCGGTGCCCCGAGCAGGCCCCCAACAGATACCACGTGGTGTGCAAAAGAGGGCCAGAATAATTCCATCGTGTTCTTTCGTCTTGATGAAAATGTCTCTGTACATTGAAGGCAGTGCAGCACTGCAATCCAGGATAGTGTGCCGAAGATGAACAAGTTACTTACCAACTGTAACGTTCTTTCGATTGGATGTTCCTCCCACGTATTCCTCATCTTAGATATATCCTTACCTTTAGGTTTCGCCTCGGAAAAATTTTTCTCTCTCCAGCAGAGGGCGCTCCACTCGAGGCCGCAGCGTCGATGTCCCTCGGCGGCATCCGTCGAACACCGACGTCATCCCCTGTATAAGAGCCTCGAGCGCGCCCGTTGGCTTCAGTTCTGTTTTTTCGTATATTATAGTTCATGGATTTTGATTAGTTAATGGCATGCGTCTTTTGACCCAAGCCTTAAAAGAATTTAGAGTGTAATTCACGTAAACTGTACTGTGGGGTTAGGTTGGGAGGGTCGATGAGGAATACGTGGGAGGAACATCCAATCGAAAGAACGTTACAGTTGGTAAGTAACTTGTTCTTCGAATGGATTGTGTCCTCCCACATATTCCTCATCTTAGATAGACTCCCAAAGCAGTTTTGTATTGGAGGTGGGAGTACAGTATCTTTTTTAATCGTGTATAGAATGGAGTACAGATTTAGCAAACAGACCTCCTTGAGAAGAAGTCGAGTCCAGTGCATAATGTTTTATAAAGGTGTGCATGGATGACCATGTGGCTGCTGCACAAATATCTTGTACAGGGACACCCCTCTTTAGTGCTGTTGAAGTTGCCATGCCCCTGGTTGAATGAGCTCTCAATCCATCAGGTGGTTCTTTTTCAGCCAATCTGTAACATTCTGTTATGGCTAAAATTATCCCTCTGGATAATGTTTGTTTAGTTACTGGAAGGCCCAGTTTGCGTCCAGTGTATCCCATGAAAAGTTGATCACACTGACGAATTTTTGCCAATCTTGAGATATAAAAACTAAGAGCTCTCCTGGGATCAAGTCTATGAAGCCGCTCCTCTTCCTTGCTTGCATGAGGAGGAGGGTACAAAGTAGGTAAAATTATTTTCTGTGACAGATGAAAATCAGAAACAATTTTTGGCAAAAAAGACGGTTTAACCCTAAGAACTACTTATAAAAGAAGGAGTATTGTTTTCAAAGTAAGGAGCCTTAGTGGACAAGAATGTAAAGGCTCAAATGGAACACATGTGAGAACATTTAGAACCAAGTTTAGATCCCACACTGGAACCTGGAAAGGTATTGGGGGGAAAACATTATTTAAACCTTTTAGGAATTGAATTATCAAGGGTATTTCAAAGTAAGATTCTTCTTCAGAAGAGCGCTTAAAGATGGATAGCGCTGCTAAGTATCCCTTTATCGTCTCAACCTTGAGCCCCAGATTGGCTAAATGTAACAGAAAAGATAAAATTGTGGGGATATTACATTGAAATGGGTCCACATTCTTTTCTCTGCACCAGTTACTGAACTTGTTCCAACG
Organism: Ambystoma mexicanum; assembly: GCF_040938575.1. Lineage (NCBI taxonomy): Eukaryota > Metazoa > Chordata > Amphibia > Caudata > Ambystomatidae > Ambystoma > Ambystoma mexicanum. The sequence goes on from NC_090934.1 coordinate 1,383,919,452, forward strand.
ACACCGATACAGAGATTTGGTTGCTAGCCTTCTGGCCGAAAGCAAAATCTCCATCACGTCATCCGGAAGATCCCAATCCTTGTATCTCAGCCTTTCAGAAGCCATGCGTGAAGGTTGAGTGTGTTGACCTCCGGATGGAGAACATGACCTTCCTGTCGCGAGAGAAGATCCTCTCTTCTTGGAAGACGTATTGGAAGGCAGATGGACATGTCCAGAAGTTCTGGGTACCATGTTGTCCTGGCCCAATCCGGGGCAATTAGGATCATGGTTTTCCCAAACATTCTTAACCTCCTGATTACTTGAGGGATCACAGGGAATGGAGGAAACGCATACAAAAGTGGAAACTCCCATTCCACCATGAACATGGTCCCTTGAGCAGTACAGTTCGCACTTCCGGTTGGCCCTGGTCATGAACAGATCCACTTGAGGGGTTCCCCAAAGGGCAAAGATCTTTTGAATGACTTCCTGAGCTATCTCCCACTCGTGAGAGACTGTGCTCTGCCTGCTCAGAGCGTCCGCTGTTGTGTTTCGCTCTCCGGCTAGATGAATTGCCGATAGAGAGATCTGTTCTTGTATTGCCCAGAACCAGAGTTGCATTGCCTCTCTGCACAGCGGTAGTGACCCCACTCCTCCTCTCTTGTTGAGGTAGTACATGGCCACTGTGTTGTTCGTCATTATCAGAACATTCTTTCCCCATACAGAGGGCAGGAAGGCCTTCAGCGCTAGTCTGATTGCCCTCAACTCCAAAAGATTGATGTGTAGTTTGGACTCCGATGGAGACCATTGTCCGCTGATTGTCAGATCATTGATATGGGCTCCCCACCCTGTGAGTGAGGCGTTCGTCATTATTGTTATCTCCGGCCATGGCTGCCAAAAAGATTCTCCTCTGAGGATATGATGACTGCAAGCCCACCATTGTAGGTCCTGTGCTACTTGGGCTGGGACCTGCAGCAGATCTGACATTTCCCCTGAGAATTGTGACCGGTGAGTTATGAGAGCCTATTGAAGAGATCTCATTCTCAATCTGGCTTCTGGCACCAGACAAATGCAGGATGCCGTCAGACCGAGCAACCTGAGAAAATCGAAGGCCGGAAGATGCTGGGCATTCTGGAATTTTGTTACCATCTGCAGAATGTGGTGAGCTCTCTCTTCGGGAGGCGAGGCTTTGCCCGAGCAGGTATCAGGACTGCTCCTATAAACTGGAGTCTCTGTGATGGTATCATGTTTGACTTTTTTAAATTCAGAGAAAAAACTAGTTTGTGAAGGAAGTGACAAGTCTTGGACAGATGATCCAGGGCTTGCTCTGGAGAACGTGCTCTGATCATCCAATCATCCAGATAGGGGTAGACATGGATCCCCCCTCTCCTGAGACTCGCTGTCACCACTGCCATCAACTTGGTGAAAACTCTTGGGGCGGAGGTTAACCCACATGGCAGAACTCGAAACTGATACTGAGAATTTCCAATCGCAAACCTCATGTACTTTCTGTGCTTGCGATGGATTGGCACATGAAAATAAGCATCCTGAAGGTCTAATGATACCAACCAATCCTGGATTTGGAGAGCCTGAAAGATCTGAGAAAGTGTGACCATCTTGAATTTGTCCTTCCTTAGGAACTTATTTAAGTTTCTCAAATCCAAGATGGGTCTCAGTCCTCCGTCATTCTTTGGAATAAGAAAGTATGGGGAATACCAGCCCCTCCGCTACAGGTACATGTTCTATTGCACCTTTCTGTAGCAGGGATAAAACTTCCTGCAACAGGAGCGGATCCGGATGTTTGGCAGAGTTGTATTCCGGGGGGTGATTCTGAGGTTTCTTTAGAAAAGGAAGTCAGTAAGCTTGGGATACTGTTTCCAGTGCCCAAGCATCTGAAGTAATGCCCCGCCATTCTTCTAGATGCTGTGAGATCCTGCCTCCCACCGGTGTCTTGTGGGTCAAAACGTCAGAGTGGTTTTGCGGCAGCTGCAGCAGCGGCTGAAGGTACAGATGCCGTTGCTGGGGCTGATCTAGCACCTTTTCCTCGCCCCCGAGGACATTTTCTTTGACCTCTCTGATTGGCCTGCCCTCTTCCTCTTCCAATTGAGGAATAATAGCAAAAAGGACGACCCCTCCAGGAAGATGAGCCCGTGTAGGGGCATTGCTGAGGTTGTTTTATGGCGGCACTAAGTGATTTTGCCGCCGCTTTGGAGGTCTGGAGCTTCTCCAAACTTTCATCTGCCTTGCTACCGAACAACCTCGAGCCATCAAAGGTCATATTAAGAAGCCTGGATTGCACATCAGGAGCAAAACCAGACTTTCTTAGCCAGGCAAATCTACGAGGCACTGTGCTAGTCGCCATGGACCTGCTGATACTGTCAGCTGTGTCCAACCCTGATTGAAGGAACTCTCCCGAAGCCTCCTTTCCATCCCTTATAATAGCTAGAAAGCCATCACGTTCTTCACCTTCCGGGATGTGTTCAGCTGCTGCTGACTTGCAGTCCCACAGGGAATATGTGAACCTTGCCAAGGTACAAGTTACATTAGTAGACTTCAAAGCCATACTGCCAGATGTGAAGATTTTCCTAGACCATGCATCCACCTTTTTATCGTCCCTATCTGGAGGGATTGTAGGGTATGCCGCATTCTTTGTGGACGTGGCTGCCTGTACTATCAAACTTTCCGGAGTTGAATGTTTGCTGAGGTATTCCGGATCAGATGTGCAAGGTCTATATTTTGCCACAAACTTTCTATTTACTGCCCCTATGGCTTCAGGACGTTCCCATGCAGAACTAACCCTTCTTTGTAAGGCAATATGAAATGGTAGAATGGGGTCTTGTTGGGGTTTTCCAGATAATATATCCGTCATGTCATCATCTTGACAGGCTGGTGAACTCCTACCCCACCCCATAAATTCTGTAACTCTGCTCATGAGTTTTCTATAACTCATATCAAACTGTTCTGATGGGTCTGGTTTGTCAAATTCATACTCTGAAGAAGTATCCAGGCCACTTGCTGTTTGTAAACATTCTCACAGATCTTGAATTCTTGATTGAGGGTTAATTAACTCCTCTGGGACAGATCCTGTGCCAAATTTAACACCAGCAGAGGTTACTTCCTCCTCTTCTGATGAGTCTCCCTCATAGATGGATGACATGGTCCTGAAAAAATCATGTCGACTCTCAGGTTGAAAAACCTTTTCAGGCATTACAGGTCTTTCCCTTATTAAAGGTTTGGGTGCTGAAGTTTTAATCACCTCCTTCGACATCGTCAATGGAACTTTCGACGACCTTGATGTAATCGTCGAGGGAGCTGTGGAAACCGTTGAAGGAGCTTTCGTGGTTTTCGAGCGCGAACTCGATGTAGCTTCCTTCGAGGGAGTTGTCGACTCGAGGACCTTCGAAGTCTTCGACGACGTCGATGTCGACTTTGATGGCGTATGATCTTTCAACGCCATTTTGTTTCCCTCTGCCTTCAATTTATGCAACGAAGGATCTGTCTTACGAGGGGATCGAGAAGAATCTCTCGATGAGTCTCTCAATGTTTTTTTATCGGCTTTCCTTGTTTTGGACCTTCCTCTGTCACTTTTCTTGTGAGCAGGAGCATGGTCTTCTTTAGCTATTTTTGAGGAGGTCTGGGCCGCGTTCTCAAAAAATGTTAGCATGGAAACTCGAAAAGCTTCCCATTTTCTCGGAGAGTCATATTTAGATGGACATGTGATAACCTCTTCCGAAGATGTCGAAGAGGATGAGGGAGATCGATGTCGTCTCTTCTTACCCTTATTAGAAGACGAAGAAGAAGACTTTCTCGATCTACTCCTCGAATGATGTTTTTTATGATATGACTTCAAAGACTCGTCCGAGTCTCTCTTTTTTAAAGTGGACTTCGATAAACCCTCCCCCATCGCCAGTTTACCTCTATGCTCTTTTAGGGCTTTGTGGGTCATCGACTGGCACGAACCACAGTCTTCCGTACGGTGGTCGGGACCGAGGCACCATAGACAATTGTTATGTGGATCCACCAGGGACATCTTCTTTCCACATTTTAGGCATTTTTTAAAGCCTGTCTTCGGTGTGGAAGGGTTCGAAGACAACGACATAGATTTTTTTCACACAAAATACTGAAGCGCCGTTTAACTCGATCCGAAGCGAAGCTAACGGAAAAAACAGAACTGAAGCCAACGGGCGCGCTCGAGGCTCTTATACAGGGGATGAAGTCGGTGTTCGATGGATGCCGCCGAGGGACATCAACACCACGGCCTCGTGTGGAGGGCCCCTCTGCTGGAGAGAGAAAAACATTTCTGAGGCGAAACCTAAAGGTAAGGATATATCTAAGATGAGGAATACGTGGGAGGACACAATCCATTCGAAGTGGACGTTTTTGACGGTCCATTCCAGATCTCAGAAGCAGAGACATTCTAATGCTGTGGCCGTGATTGCGAAAATCCATCTATGGTGATTCCTTCTCATGTTAATGGCCCAACAACTTAACACTTAACTGTGGGCTAAACTCTTGCTGGCAGATTCTCACACACATGCAAATGAAAGAAGGGCAGAGGGTGTGCTCCATTCACTTGTGCATGGTTGCCAACATGATCCATTCCAATCTGAATGTCCAGTCCTGTTTTTTCTTTGCATTCTGGGACTTGCAGTCTGAGTTTTAAAATGGGAAAAGCAGAACTACAAGTACTAGAATGCAAAGAAAAAACAGGACTGGATCAGCACCGACAGATTGGAATGGATCATGCTGGCACCCATGTTTGCTTTGGCTTTAGAAATGCACTGGTCACCTTATTATCAAAGGTGACCTGCACGTTTTCGGGGGGTGGTGGGGGGAGAGAAGAACAGCACAAAATATATTCTTGTGCCACGTGTGCATTTCACAGTGACAGTCCCTGTGAAATGCTAAAAAAGGAAAAAAGCATTTCTTCCCTGATTGGGGAATAGAAATGCGAGTGGGACAGCATAGAGCACATCTTTTGTTTTTGGTGCAAGGAATGAGATGCAGTACAGTAACTAATCATGTGCCCCAAAAACCTTTTTGAGAATCTGACCCCATGTTCCTAATGACTCATTAAAGCTTTCTCAAAAACTCCTCAATTACCTAACTAAGAAATGGTTATCGATTGTGAATCTGGAAGGCATTTGGTACAACAGCAAACATTATTAATGGGTCAAGGAGTGTGGTTAGAGCCCTAAAGGATTAACATTATTTGTTATATTTTGGACATAGTACTCTTTTAAATACTTAAGTATTTTTGCACACAAGATTTGCAATGTTTCCTGGCACTGTATTTCATTTATTTTAAGTGCTTTTATGTTGCCTCTTTATTGTGCAACGCTAAAACAGGATGTGTTGCGGATTTTCTGAAACTGTGAAAGGAAAAAAAAAAAATGCCAGCTAAAAAGAGCTTCCATTCCAGATTCCATCTGACCCTGAACCTGCCCCGAGCACCAGATTTAGCAATTAATTAATCAATGGATCAAAGCGCAGTGCTCTTCCTGTCCCGCTTATCCAATCGCATGTTCTTATTAATGGAATTCCAGGTGCAAAAGTTACCCTTCTTTGCTGGCATCCAGGATTGCGGAGGGCGGAAAGAGATTACAACTGGCATCAAAGATCACAGAAAGAGACATGCGCAGGATCTGACCTGCTCTGGAAAGGGGCAGCATAGATGATAATAGCGGCAACAGAAAGGAAGACTAACGCTACTCCAAAAGATGGAGAGTGCCAGTGCTGAAGAACACATGTTCTCGCAGCGTCTACAATTCATTTACGCTCTTATGACCTAGGGAGCCTGATTCTCTGCCCTCGAATATCCATGGGTCTGTTCTAGGCCCGGGCTCTACATTCAGTTAAGCAGGTTCCTGGGCGGGAATTCCTGATAATGTAGTCAACTTAATGTGCTGCATGCTGCCTTGATGGTGACAGATTATTCTTAGAGCCATGGGCCATGAGATGTTTTGTTAAGGGCATAAAAACTCCCCTGACAGCCAGGTTAAAAGTGTGTGTATTTTATTCTGCCCGTTTCTTATCTACACAATGCTTGTTGGTTAGAGCCCTGGTGCTGTGACAAAGTCATTGTCAAAGTGAGATGGGAATGACACCCTTAGGTCCTCAAAGCCAGCTATGGCCATGGGGGCTACCTTCACAGGGTATGTCACCCCAGAATGAAAACCTGGAATGGTTCCTGGGAGAATCAACTACAGATTTCGGAGGAGTACTGGGATTGTGGGAGAACATGCTTCAAGCCTAACTTTGCCAGACCTCACTAACAGAACACCCTGAGAAGAGCTTTATATCCCAAATTCCCACTCTTCAAGTGGGAAAAATCCAGCCCAGACCAGCGGAACACAGTTTCAGATTTGGGAGCTGGAAGGCTTTGGGGAGCACACGTGCACCCTATAGAAAGTGCTTTAAGACCCCAAACAGGACAGTCACAGGGAACTTGCACCACCCACCTATTTAATACCCATAGTGGCAAAAGGAAGTGCAGTCCTTACCTTCTTTAAAATCAATTTAGAAGACCTAGACAAAAAAACACATACAAAGAAAAAACATTTCTGGACTTCTCCCACCCCGAAAGGAGTTCACAGTGCACAGACGGACCTGCCGGCCACAGGGAAGAGCCAGGAAGGGTGGTGAAACTTCCAACAATACGCAGAAGAAGAGAGCAACAGCTGCAACCCATCCAACAGAGAGAATATTCTGGAAAAATATTCAAGATGGCACGTGATACTTGAAGACTTCTTTTAAAGAGAAAGGAGTATAAGGAATCTCAGTGACAGAGCATGCTCAGACAGGTCATGTAACTCTTTCAGCCAATCACGAAAGAGACATTTTACCCGAGCTTAATAAGGCAAGCTCATATTTTTATCCGGTCAAAAGTCACTTTGGAGGTGTTGTCATCCACATTGTCATTTTGACCTTGTGTGAAAGCCTAAGTCTTGAACTGTGGCAAATAACTCTTTCCCGTTTGATCAAACTTGATTTCCACAGAGTCCAATGCTTTGCTTGCATAAGCAATAATTGTATTTTAGTAGTCACGTTTTTGTGATAATGCATTTGTCATGCATGATTCAGAAAATACAGTTTCTAAATACCATTATGGGATAGGCAAGGCAAAGGAGCTTGTGCTAGACTTTGCTTAATTTCTCCACCGCTTGACATAAGGAGGGACCCCAGTCTCACCAATACATGTGTGGCTGTAGTTTGTAAGACCTAGCTGACGTTTTGTATTTGGTTGGTCTTTTAATTTAAGTAAGGCTGCCGTTTTTTTCTGGGGATTGAATCCATCAATGGTTACTTTATGACGAAAGAAATTCGATTTTGTTCTGCACCATTTGGCTTTTTGTAATAACCTCTTTGCTCCGACATCCCTCAACAGTGTCAGTGTATGTCTGAGTTCAGCAAGATGCTCTGTTGATATTTGGCTTAATACCAGGACATTGTCCACATTAGTCTGTGTGCCCCTTTTGCACCAACCACATCCTTATAAAGGAGCATTCCAAATTAATTTCCACTTTTTATGAAACCAAATGGTATTCTGCAGAAGCGATATTGCTGTTCTTGAAAACTCAATGTGCATTTTTTTTGCCTGTTGAGACTAACCATTATGTACTAGTGAGTAGGCCTGGACAAACTTCTTGAAAACGGATCTGCAGTAACAGATAAATCTTTTTTATGAATAAAAGTAAGGTTTTTGGATGCTGACGAATCCCTGATGAACACATAGCCGGCTTCTGGGTACCCGCAATGAGCCGCCTCATTTGGAGCACCGGATCTCCGGCCGAATAACAGGTCTATTCATCGGGTTCGTCTAGCCAACACTAGGCATCTTGGGTAATTTGTTGAGTTCTTCCAAGTTCGTGCAGCCAATCAGAGGAATGAAGTTTGTTCCCCTATGTAAAGCCCTGCTCACTTCCTGTCCATCTATGAGTTTTGCTAAGCTGTGAGGGAAGATGTTACAGAGGACAGACTCATACTTGGAGCATTTTTGGTGCTCTGGGAGAGCTTTGAGAAGTCTTTTGATGAGTTTGCAGGAGTGTTTTCTCTTTGTTGTTGGCCCTTTGCTCTTTAGTGTGTTTCTGAAGCCGTTTCACACACCTATTTGTCTCCCCAAAAACAAAAGACACACAACCAAACCCCATCAGCCTGCCCAATCAGCGTCCATAGCATGGGCACTGTGGCCAGCACAGCCCCCTTTTGCCAGCACCACCCAGAGAAGTGGTTGTGGGAGGTGCACTTCCAGTACCAGCACACCTCTTTGGGTAGAAAGCAACGATTTAACTAGGCCCAGTGACATAGAGAATATGCAAGTGCAGGGGAGAGGGAAGGGAAAAGTGCAGGAGGGATGGGGAACAAGTGGAAAGTGCTAAGCAAGGGATCGTAATAACAACAAAGTGGTAGTGCAGCCAGCCAGTGGCAGGTGCTAGGTTTAAGGTGCAGACAGGGGGTGTCTGATAAGTGGAAAAAAGGGGGGACTGTAGGGTTACACATACAAACCCAAGTGCAAGGGTTGCCAGGAGGCAGTGCAGGTGCGTGGCAGGGTGAACAAGTACCTGGGCCCGAAATCAGAAGGTAACTAGGTGCATGATGCCAAAGCAGAACAGATCAACAGGGGAGAAGATAAACGAAGGCAGAAGCAAAGGGGAAGGTCTTGAAGTGCTTCTGGATACCGGAGATGGTTCTCCTCAGGTTTGAGAGTGGCAGGGAGGCGGTTCCAGAGGGAGGGCCCAGCCGAAGACAGAGATCTACCCCCAGCTCGTTTCTTTGGAAAACAACTGACCCTGAGGGAGTTGGAGGTGGAGGAGCGAAGAGCTCGAGAAGGAAGGTGTTTATGGAGGGAAAGTTTAAGGTATTTTGGACCCAGGCTCCAGAAAGCCCTGTGGACAATGCAAAGGGTCTTGAATTTAATCATTGCAGCCACTGGGAGCAAATGAAGAGATTTCAGGGCTGGAGAGCTACGATCCCAGGGTTTGAGGCCAATGACAAGTCTCACAGTCCTGTTCTGAATGAGTTGCAAAGGGCGAAGCGTAGAATAAGAAGATTTAGAAAGCGGCTGTTGCAGTAATCCAACCTAGAGAGAACCAGGGCACGAGAGACAGTGAGCTTCTGGGGGAAGGAGAGGAAAGGCAGAATGCCTCTGACGAGGTGAAGTTGGAAGTTTGACTTTTTTGAGACATCAGAGATTTGGGCAGAAAAAGAAAGCGTGGAGTCAAAGATGAGCCCGCAGGTGGGGGTAGAGGGAGGGCCAAGGGAGGCCGGCCAGAGTGTGAAAGAGGGGTGAGGGTGTGCCAATGAGGAGTATCTCAGTCTTGCTGGCATTGAGGCAGAGATCATTAGCGACACACCACTCCTGAATGGCAGACAGGCAATCAGAGATGAGTGAAGGAGAAGAGGTGGCAGAGGAAAGCCTAAAAATGAGTTGAGTGTCATCCGCATAGCACTGAAAGTTGGAGCAGAAAACAGCAATGTGATGGGCAAGAGTTGCCAGGTATTGATTGAAAAGCCAGGGTGAAAGTTTAGACCCCTGTGGAACACCGCAGGTAGAGAGGCAGAGAGGGAGATAGAGGACAGGAAGGACCCAAGATGGACCTGGGAGGGTTGATCAGAGAGGAAAGAGGTCGGCCATGCCAGAGCATGATCAGTGATACCCAGGTTGTCACAGAGATGGTTGAGCAGGATGGTATGGTTGACCGTGTCAAAGGCAGAAGAGACATCAAGTAGGATGAGGACAGAGGGGATGTTAGAATCAAGGTTGAGAGCAGATCTTGATGGATGTTCAGGAGAGCAGTTTCTGTGCATCTGGCAGCTTTAAAGCCAGACTGATGGCCGTGGAGACAGGCAACAGAATCAGAGTGAAGGTTAAGCTGCGAGATGGCCAGATTTTCCAGGTGTTTGCCCAGGAAGGGAGTGATAGAGATCAGGCGATAGTTTGCCGGGCACAAAGGGTCAGCTGTGGGTTTTTTGAGAAGAGGGTACAAGGGGCGCACCGGAGCAAGTCCCGGTCAAGTCCTGCTTAGCCGCTGATCGCTGCCGAGCACATTTGGTCTTCCTGCAGTGTTTCTTGAATTGGACATTTTTCACTACAACGCCCAGAAGGCTTTGCTGCCGTTTCTGTGGGCGGTACTATAAAGAATTGGGAGCGTGCGCACCGCGCGCATGCACCGGAGCAAGTCCCGGTCAAGTCCCGCTTAGCCGCTGATCGCTGCCGAGCACATTTGGTCTTCCTGCAGTGTTTCTTGAATTGGACATTTTTCACTACAACGCCCAGAAGGTGAACTATATTTGAAGCATACTATGTTCGACACGAGCATACTTGGACTGGATTTAACTTGCTTTTCTTTTCTGTAGGCTTTGCTGCCGTTTCTGTGGGCGGTACTATAAAGCATTGGGAGCGCGCGCAACCGCGGGTGCGCACCGGAGCAAGTCCCGGTCAAGTCCCGCTTAGCCGCTGATCGCTGCCGATCACATTTGGTTTTCATGCAGTGTTTCTTGAATTGGACATTTTTCACTACAACGCCCAGAAGGTGAACTATATTTGAAGCATACTACGTTCGACACGAGCATACTTGGACTGGATTTAACTTGCTTTTCTTTTCTGTAGGCTTTGCTGCCGTTTCTGTGGGCGGTACTATAAAGCATTGGGAGTGCGTGCACCGCGCGCGCGCGCGCGTGCACCGGAGCAAGTCCCGGTCAAGTCCCGCTTAGGCGCTTCGCTGCGTTTGGTGCGGCGTGTGGCGAGGTGTCTTACATTGTAATTTGGCTGTATTTGGGCTCTGTTGCACCTGTGTGAAAATGAAACGCGGCATTTCTTCTTTAAAAACAGGTATTCCCCCAGTTTCGGCCTTACATTTTTCAAATGGTGAAAATTCAACTGACATATTGTCATCTGCTAAAATGAAGAAATCACGTTTGAGCTCCACTCCTCGTGCGAGTAACTCGAACCTAAAGTTTAAAACAAAAGCAGAATTGCTAATAGGGATGGATATTCGTCCTTTCTTGGGTGATTCAAGTTTGCCGAATCAATCAGATCTTAATAAAGTAAATAATATACCCCTACCACTTGGCTTTATGATTCAAAGATCTTCTGTTGCAAAAACGGACTCTGTTGTTGCACCTTTAACCAAGACGGTAGTCGAGGAAGGTATATTAAAAGATTCGGTAAAAGCCGGCTCTCTGAGAGTCGATACTGTCACTTTTGTGTCCCTCACAGATAGCATCTTGTTAAATAACGTAATGACTGGCACCATTGTAACTCCTGAGTCCGCTGTTATATCTATAAGTGACTCTGTGAACTCAAAATCATCTCCTATTCCAAATACTGGAGACATGCCCGCAATTGATCTTGACATAAATGCTACTGCCTTTTCATCTTACACTCGTTCAGAAAATTTGTCAAAATCGCCTGTTTTGTTCACAAATATTAGTGCCGCTCATTCTGTGGCTAATTTGTCATTTTTAGCCCCAACTCTGCGTAAAATAACTACTCAGGGCAATATTGAATCGGGGTTGGTTGACACCCATAGCGTAAATACTGGGATAGCTCTTATGTCTATGAATACTGCTATCCTAGCTTTAGCGAAGCTGTTTGAGGTCTTAGTTCTAAAGGCTGACCTGCACTCCACCCAGCTTAATCAGCTATTGGCAGAGCATCTCACGTTTGCCTCTAAATTGGAAAGTCTGGCTCAGGTTAACATGCCATCGAATAGTAGGAGGTCTATAGCCTCCCAGACATACCTTCCGATTTCATCCCCTTTACACACCTTTCAGCCTATTCCGTGCTTTGTAAATCCTATAACTGATCATTTGAGCGGCACAGACGACACTGCTTTAGAGCACCAGCAAAAAGTAACATACCCTTTGTTTGATGTTAAGTCAAACACTTGTGATGTTAGTAGGTCGGGGTTCAAAAAGCCCGCTCTCACAAAAAAAACTAAAAACATCAAAGCTGTGGCTAAACGGCCTTCGCAAATCAAATCTTTTGTCAAAAATCTCTCTATCCCGGCTGCAACCTCAGTAGTGGCGGCCAAGGTGATTGCCAAAAAATACTCTTCACAATCTCAGACACGAAAAGCACGGTCCTTACCGGCGTTGGTAGCTCCGCTTGTGGATCATAGTCCACTAAATGATTTGATTCGTGTGGCCTTTGATATGTCTAAAAGCTCTTGTCAAAATCAGGCATCTAATGGCTTTTCATTTATGCATTTATGGCATCTAAATCTGTACCTAATAATTTGACATTTGCCACGAGTGATCCATCTCCCGTGTTTACATCCGCTGCGTCTGATGCACAGCCACCGCAAATAGTTTTACAAAATGTTGCCAATGCTGTGCCTAGACAAATTGTCCCGCAGGCGCACCCGTCGACTAAGCCAAATATTTTTGCCGGTGAGTCTGTTGCTGTTGGAGACATGGAATCTCTGATTCAGTCCTCACTGACCAAGTTCTTTGAGAATTCTGTCTTCTCTCAAACTAAAGCATGTGCAGTAAATCAGCAAATTCCCAAAGCTCCGCGACCAACAGCAAACCAAAAACGTATGACGGTAGGATTTAAGCGCCCTGCGATTCACGCTTTGACGCTTAGTTGCATGCCTGCACCAGCTAAACAATACAATCTCAATCGTGCTTCTGTCCTTGCTATTTTTGGTGAAATTCCGGAACTTGATGACATTGGCACAATTGATATTGAGCTTGTCGAATTTATTAACCAATCAAATCGCACGTCGGTCAATCTATGGTTTAACTCAAGGATTGTGGTAAATACCATATGGGCCGTGAAATCTCAATTGTGTGAACTGGGCTTTAATCTTCAGACCATGTCAGAGTCGTCAGACTCTTCAGTAAACTGTTCACAGATTTCACATCCAAATCAAACCTTAAGTAAAAAGCATTTATCAACCTTCAATTCATGCAAATGTGATGCTAAATTCAGCCAATGCTAGATTCAGTTATCTGTACAAACTGCTTTATCTTTTATTATTTGGAATTCCAGAGGACACAGTCATTTGTTGAATAATAAGAATGTGTTGTTATATGATTATGATGTTATTATGCTGCAAGAATCCTGGTTTACTAATGTGCCATCTTGGAACAATTTTGATGTTCTCTTAATACCAGCAGTAAAAGGCTCTTGGGGACGTCCTACGTCGGGTTTGTTGACAGCTGTTAAGCAGTCCTCAACCTTAAAAATCGAACCTTGGTATTCTCCAAGCCCCTTTCTGCAAATGACAAAAATCATGGGGGAAAAGTTATTTTGCGCCGCCATAAATGTTTATTGGAATCCTGCGGGTATTACGGAGGATTGCTTTTTAGATTATATGGCCAGAGCCCTTGATATTGTCATACTTGAGGGCTCTCTGACCTTATTCTTATAGCTGGTGATTTAAATCTCCATTGTCTGGGTCCTCCATGTCAATCTGAAAGAACTCGGCTTGAGAAATGGACGAATCTCGTGAAACCTCGCAATTTGTTCATGGTAAATGGACCTTTTCCACAGGACATTCCTCCAAGGTCCACCTGGCATCGAGGAAGGCCCGAGGGAATTATTGACTTTATGTATACATCTCCTCATATGTTAAATAATGTCACAGCGTTTGAAATAATTCAATCAGATCTAAGTGACCATAATATCTTACATATGATTTGGTCCTCAAATCCCTTAGTTAATCATGCCAACTCTGTTTCCATACCGGGCTCCTTTAATGTAAATTCTGCTCGGAATAGATTGACATGGACTTAGACATCCTTGGTAGCTTTTAGAAACTGCTATCATGCTGAATTGAATAGTGGTAAGCGGGGCCATGGCCCTGCTAACACAGTATATCATGATCTAATCCAACTGTTCCAACCAGGCTCTATTGCACATAAACATAAACAAACACCTCATCTTCATAGCTATGACCATGAAATAAGAGCTAGGAAAGTCAGGTTGCGTGCAGATAGGAGGGCCACTGCTAACCTTCTGCCTCTATGCGAGCATCTGTTCTTGCTAACATCAAAACCAAGTATAGAAACTGGGTAAGAGGGCTGAGGGCCAAGCTTTATCAAATTGATGGAAATCACATGCTGAAGGCCTTGGCCTCTAAGAACACAGCCCAGTCATGGAATATTATAAATCAAGTTACAGCAGGGCATCAGGTGGCGATTCAAATGAATGATTTGACGGAGGTTAGGTGGATTCAGCATTATTCTGCCTTGTTTGAAGCTCCCCCGTCACGGTCAGGTTTATTTATGCCTGACCCCTTACCTCCCTTCCATATAGCATTTGATAGAGACGATATCTTGTATTTCATAAAACAAGTAAGTAACTCTCGAGCTCCTGGGCCGGATGGCCTGTCTAATGGACATCTTAAACAATTCCCGGACATTTGGGCGGACATACTTCTTCTTATATTTGAAACTATTAATGTTACTCAGAAGATTCCCTTGTCCTGGAAACAGTCGATTGTCATCCCCATCTATAAGAAAAGTGATCGAGCCAATCCAGCTAGTTATCGTCCTATTTCCCTCCTTGATGTTCCTGGGAAGATCTACTCACGAATAATCCTAAGGCAGTTGAACAACTGGGCAAGAAAATGCGCTAAGACAGATCCTTTACAATCAGGCTTCGTCAGTGGCCTAGGTACTCTTCCTAACATGACTACATTAAACATTCTTAAATCTAAATACACGTCCAGGAAACAATCTTTATATTTTGCTTTTATTGATTTTCGTTCAGCGTTTGACTCTATAAATCGTAATTTACTATTCCATAAGTTAAACGCTCTTGGCTGCCCCCCTTCTCTGTTGTCAATCATCATTCAGTTGCACACGGATACTTCTATGCGTGTAAGGCTCTCTATTGAAGGCCACCTTTCATCATCTTTTGCCACCTTCTTGGGACTAAAACAGGGGTGCATCTTGGCGTCAATACTGTTTAATTTGTTTATTTTTGATATGGGTCATTCGTTCTTTTGGATATTGTCGGATGGCCCTGAAATAGGGGGTCAGCGTATTCCGTGGCTCCTATATGCTGACGACTTGGTTCTAGTTTCCCAAACGCCAAAGGGTCTCCAGAACTTACTTTCTGCTTTGTCTGAATATGCCCTGGAGAATCAATTAATTGTAAATCTGGAAAAATCGCAGATCATGGTCTGTAGGCCCTCAGGGAGATCCAAATCACAAAATACAGTTTGGTACCTGCAACAAGAACCAATGGCTATAGTTTCATAATATAAATACTTTGGTTTATTCCTTCAAAATAGTGTAGGTGATTCGACATATTCGAATATGTTGCAAGCTAAACTTATGACTCTCACGTCACAGGCCAAAATTCTCGTCTGTAAGTATGGTAAATTTTCGCTAAAGCATTTGTTTATGTTTTACGAACAAAAAGTCATCCCCATACTTACTTATGGCGTCGAATCAAAACTGTACTCCAATGATCACTTATGGGATAAATTGGAGGCTACCTTTTGGAGAAAGGTGCTACATCTGCCAAACTGTTTGCCCATGCCCATCTTGCGTTTTGAATTGGGTTTAAATCCACTATCTAGCAGGGTCAAATGGCGAATGTGTTCCTTTTTTCGTAAGTGTTTGCTTGCCGCTACTAATAATAACATATTGAGCACGGTTGCCTGCTATTTGTCCTCCTCCACTCTGATCTTTGCTTCGAAATGGCGAAGTCTTGTCTTGAACACTTTACTGGAAGCTGATATCTCTTTACAGTATTTAATTGAAAATCCAGTAAGAGCCAAAGCTAAATATTATCAATGGGTCTGGATCCAAAATTAAGATGTTTGTTCAAAATACAGAGATTTTAATACCAAAATGTTTGGCATTAAACGGATGGGGAAAGTGGCCGATTATCTATTGAAATGTCCTTCGACAAAAATTAGGAATCAGTTTTTACGTGTAAGGATGAACCTATGGCCTACGCGGGAAGTCCTGGATACACGAAAAATCATCCCATCTGATGGTAACTTTTGTCGATTTTGTGAATCCCTTAGTGTGAAAGAAACATCGCAACATGTGATAGTAACGTGTCCCTATTTAAAGGACATATGAGCTAAACAATTTACTAATCTGATGAATTTGTATATGGAATGGGATGAAATTGAGACATGGAGCATCTTATTTAATAGTTCCAGATTTTCGGTTATAAAGTCCCTGGTTCATTTTTGGGAAACCATTTTACCCACTGAAATCAACTTTTAAGTATTCTGTTCTACAATTTTATGTGTAAATATTAGATGTTATTTTAGCTTCAGGGGATTTAACCGATTATTTATCTGGTTTGTTCAAGAGGTATATGCATGTACACCTAACCTTGTGTTTCTTATGTTAATTTTTTTAAATTGCTTCATTGTCTCTTGTTTTGTTCCAATGTTAAAATGAAAGTGTAATTCTTAATTGTTTCAATTTTGTCCAATTATGTAATTTTGAAAAGTTGATTGATTTCAGCTGTATCAAATAAAAAAATTAAAAAAAAGAAAAAAAAGAAGAGGGTGCACAAGAGAGTGCTTCAGATGGGAGGGGAAGGCTCCCAAGGCAAAGGACAGGTTGCAGAAATCGGCCAGGGCAGGAGCAAGGGTGTCAATGTGGTCCTTGATGGTTTTGAAGTAACAGGGAAGAACCTGTTTTGACAAGACTTTCATAGATCCGACTTGTATGGAGATCTTGTCAGGGGAGAAAAGGGGAAAGGAAGAGAAAGAGGGTGATGGGGCAGTTGCAGGAGGGCCAACGCTCGCAGGAGGGCCAACGCTCACAGAAGGAGAAAGGAGAGGAGGGGCAGGGGAAGAGTGGGTGGACAGGATGTCCTTGGTTTTTGTGATGAAGTGAGAGGCAAGGGCCATGCAAAGAGCCTGGGAGGTGATAAGCAATGGGGAGCGTGTAATTATAGCAGGTACTGGAAGGAGGCATTTGCTGCTCCAGCATCCTCCCCTCCTGTAAGGCGTTGTGGGGGTTGGGGAGGCAGTCATGGGGAGGGATTGGCCTTGAAGGGGGACTCCTCCTCATGTGAGAGTGGCAGACTTGGAGAACATTGCATTGCCTATCATTAGTGCAAAGAAATTGGGTTTGTTTCCATGGGACACAAAGCAGGCGATAATTAACTGGTAGTTACACCAAAATAATATTAAGAGGATAAGAATAGGGAGCAACACTTGCCAAAAATTGTTCAGCCACCAGGGCATCCATGATGTAAGCATTGCTAGCCAGTCGTCTTCTTTGGCAATTCCTCCTCTGCTTTCCATTTCCGTTGTCGATCGGGCCATTTACTTGATGGCTACAGTAAGTGTTCCATTCTCTGCATTGTTTGGAACAGTGTAGATGCAGCAAGATCTGCCAATTTTTCTGCAGACTCCTCCCTCTATCGCCGTCATCAGGTCCAAAACTATGCGATTTTGGAGTGTCACGATCCGGAGCGCTATGAGGTCCTCACGTACTGCATTCAATCCGTGCCCAGTTCCGTTGGTTAGCTCCATCAAGTTCCACCTCATCAGTTGGAGCCACTTGGAATTGGTGGCTACTTGTATTCCTGGTGCAAGTAATGAGGTAAAGAATACCTTGGTTTTGGTAAATAGATGAAATTTAGGCGGCATCTTCTCCAGTGCCTCATCATCTTCTTCTGAGAAATATCGACTTGTTTTATTTTTCTGCACCCTAGTCCAAGTGTCCTACCTTCGTTGGGGGCTATTCAGGGGACTGGGATTCCTTCTTGGGCAATTGCATGTACTTTGCAGGGATAATCATTGCTGGTGCTTTTAGGGCAACAAGGGAGCAGAGTCTGCTTCAAGATGGTGGCAAATAATGATGGGCTCAGTTGCCGCCTTGCCAGAGGATGTCCATAAGTGTGGTGGTGCCGGCAGCCAATGCTGGCATCTGGTAAGTTCGGTTACAGTTTGAGTTGGTGCCAATTGGCACAGTGCCTGAAACAGAATGAAGATCGAGTGAGTGTCTGAACTTTAACAGGTTTTTCATGTTGATGCAAACTTGGAAATCTGTTCACATGTGATCCCCATATGTTTCTACAAAGCTCATCTGTTAGTTATATTTGCACCACTTCATATGCACCTGAAAATTTAGGTTTTTGCCATTTGCGAATGTGCTGCCTTGCGAAGACTCTGTTGCCTCATTGTAGTTGAAGAGGTACCTCTTTCTTGGCACCCTGCTGGTCCGGTGGGCCCTTTTCTTGGTGGTGCTGTTTATCTGTGAAGAGATTAACTATGCACAAGTTGAAAAGTTCTTGAGATACACATCAAACTCACTTCCTAGCAGTTCTACAACGCAATGAGCATTTGACACTGTTTGTGAGGGTACTGTTGGGGCAAACATCCTCCTGCCTGTCACCACCTCATGTGGTGTGAGCTGGATGTCCTTACTAAGATGAACTCTTATGCTAAAAAGTGCTATTGACAGGCAGTGAAGCCAGCTCCTTTTGAGGGTGTCATATAATTGGCCAGTTGTTTTTTCAGGAGACAATTTAGTCTCTCTTCCATTCCATTTGCTTGTGGGTGATGCACGGTACACAGCCTAAGTATACCACTTCTTTCAGGCAGTACTGCAATTTGTCTCTGTTCACCTCGTATCCTTTGTCTGCTAGTATTTTCAAAAGTTGTATTGTGTCCTTTGTGCACTGTTCTTTTGTGATGCTGTCCACTAGTAAGTCATCTATATATTGTAGTAGTATACTGTCCATGTTGACATTCCCTAAGTCCATCTGGAGGACCCTATTGAAGACACTGGGGAACACACAGTACCCCTGAGGTAACCTAGTGTGCTGGAATCTCTTTCAGCTAAATGAAAATGCTGTCAAGTATTATGAGTCTGGGTGTAATGGTATGGTGAAGAATGTAGTTCTGAGGTCCACCCCATAGAAGTAGACTGTTACGCTCACCTGGTATCCACAGGGACACCACCCGGCCGGGTTACTCGCTGGTATGCTTCACAGCTTTGCCCTGATGTGGTCTGCAGGGAAGGTAATGCCTTGTGGTAGAATTAGGTGTGCTCTCTGTCCTGTCTTTTTTGCAGGGGAGCGTTGTCTTTCTTGGGTGAGTGCGGTCCAGTTACTTCACTGACGCCGGCCCGTTTCATATTGTTCAGGTAGGTCTTATTGCTGTTCTTTAGTTTTGTTGATATCCTGCATGCCTTTCTTTGTTTAAAATGTCTCCTTTTTCTCCCTTAGGTATGCAGAGCTTCAGCGCGGCGATCTGGCTTGGTTGAGCCCCACTGGTAAATGATGACGCATTAAGAGCGCTATGATGCGGTAAGTAAGCGCTATGCGCAGCGCTGCGAAGTCTTGCCTTTGCTAACCTGTGTTTTCCTTCCTTGTAGGTCGCGGTGTTCTTCAGCGCGAGTGGAATGTCCGGAGTGGTGCCAGCCGAGAGGCGACCAGCCAGGTAAGCCTTTTGAGCAGTTTGTAATTTGTAAATGTGCCTACTGCTTTCTTTAATGTTGCCTCTATCTTCCTCTTTCAGGTCCTTCTGCCCGGGAGGTGTGCAGATTCGAGGAAGCTGTTCTCAGTAGCTGCGAGTGTTTAAAGATGAAGACTGCAGGTAAGATGCTGCTGCTAATGATGTTCCTTTTGTCTCCTTGCAGGTTCTGCTTCTCTGAGGTTCGAGGGAATAGCTGGACACGGTGAGTGTCACGTTGCAAACTGCAAAGTAACGCGAAGCGTGTTGTCTTGCTCGGGTGTGGTTTAAAGAGCCCCAACAAAATAGTCCAGGTAAAGTAGTCTATAGGCTACCACACCCAAAACACTAGACCGCATAGCTTGGTTCTTAGGAACCAAGCTATGTGGATGCCTCCATGTTGGCTGACAATACAATAAAGTAGTTCCCAAGCACATTGTTTTTCATGGTGTATGAGCCTGGCGCCATAGGCGCCAGGACTGGCCCCATGAGGGCTTTTGAAGAGGATGCCAGGCTCTAGAGGCCAGAGTCCTGACTCCACCTGGCCAATGGGTTTGCCAGAGGGGGTTTTGGGCGAGGGTCATGACATAGACTGCATTTACAGGTACGTTGCATAGTATTGATGCAGGGTTTGGGACTAGTGGATATTCTGCTTCCACTATGTCATTTAGAGGGCAGAGATCCTGTGATTGTCCTGGCTGCTGTTGTTTATCTGTGGGGTTTGTTGTTACTGCTCCCCCCTGCTGACCTTTGCTAGTTTCTTTTGCACCAGTTTGGCTTTTACTCGCTGCTCTTTCTCTTCTGCTGCTCTTTCACTCTCAAGCTTGCGCTTACAAAAATGCACTTCACGTGTCTGCATTTCTCCCCATACCTTCGCTTCCATGCATACATTTCTGTCTAATTCTGTTTGGACCTCAGTGGGAAGGACCTTTCTTAACACATGGTAAAAGAATGGTATGTTCTGTTCACACGTTTCCCCTATTTCCTCTCTCCACATTTCCTGAATGGACTGAATATACAATGCAGGGTCTTCATCATGTTTCATTGTGCTCGCCATTATAGCTCCTACATCAGGTATATCTGGGTATGCCCTTCTCAGTGCATCCCATACATGGGCTCTGCAGTCATTAAAAGGAACATCATCATGTGCATCACACTCTAACCGGACACCTGGGTAACCTCTCGCTCCCAGATTGTGTTTGTCTGATCTCCTAAGATGCTGGCTAGCAAGCTTTTCATGTCCCCAACTGCTAAAATGGCACCTGTGGTATGCTTTTCTACTGCACTAATCCATTTCCAGCACCTCCAGTAAGAGGTGGTAACATTTTAATCAAATTGTCCTTGGCCATATGTGGCCATGGAACATATTGTGATCTGCTACTTCCTTCTGTATCAATGGGAACCATCTTCCCCGCTTCTGGCTATGCTCTGCTCTTCCCTTCTTTTTCTCGCTAACCACTGCCACTGTTCTAGGACGTGGTCTCTGTCACCTTTCCCATGGAGTTCTATCTTCCTGATCCTCTTCTGTTTCCCAATTCTCCTCACCTCCCTCAGGCTCTGACTCATTTCCTGTTCCATCTGTACCATAATGTATACCATGTGTTTCTGGTTCTTCAGTTTCTACTTGCACATTTTTAATTGTTGTCTTATGCATTTTCAATAATACATCTCCTGCTGCTCATGTTCCAGCCTCTCCTGTTGGACATAGCCCCTCCTTAATGTGGGCTGACTTGCACAATTCTTCCTCTGCTTTACGCACTGCTGCTTCTAAATCTTTACACGCTTTGTTTTCTAGTTGAACTATTACTGAATTTCATCTGTCACTAGGTATGTTTACTCCTTTTAGGGGGCTTGTTTCTGAATACACAGGGGGCGTATATTTGAGATTGGTATATCCTTCAGCTGACTTTAAAGGGTTGGTGCCTGCTAAATATGGGACTGTCAGCTGCACAGGCGCTGGAGCCAGTGCCAATGGAGTACCTTGCTCTACATTTGTCTGAGACACCTACTGTGCAGGCATTGGAGCCTGTGTCAGTTTTGTGCTGTCTGACAGATGCAGTGGAGATGCGCCCTCAGCATTCCCTTTGTCTTTTTGGCTATGTGAATCGTCTTCATAGAGCTTCCAAAGCTCCAATATACTCTGTCTCTTCTTTAATGTTTTTCCTTCTTATGTGGCGAGTAAGTGGGTATACATGAGGGCTATTATATTCTTGTCATGAATGGCCTAAGGTGGCTGAGATGTGAACATCTTCCCTTCTGTTCCTATTGCCCATTCCTCATACTACTTCCTTATTTTCCCTCTATAAGTCGGTAATTCTCCACATAAATGTTCTAAAGTAGTGCTCATCTTTGGTTTCTTACTACAAGGAACAGTTCCACTAAATAATTTACTTTTATGTGCCACAGTGCAGAAATTATAAGTCTTTACAATCTTAGAATCACTGGACACCATGAGGCACAGTAATACTTTCAACAATTTCATAAGTGTTGCCCCTTTTGGCACATTCTTGACCTGATGTGTGAATCTCCAAATACAAAACTGTAAAGCAAAATCACCACCAAAAAGTAAAAGACAGAATGTGCTCTTGCACGAGAATCGCAAAGCTACCAAAATATACCCATCTCCCACAATTCAGTCTCCCTCCCAATCTTATCCCACATTCAAAGTTTTCAACACCAATTTGTCATTCTGCATTCAACACTATGTATAAAATATACAATGCAAAATGAAAAGAAATACAAAAATCACAGTTCTAAAAATGCTCTAATGCTACCTGCCTCACACCTTAAACCAGAGGTAGAGGGTATTATCCTTGCTCAATACAGCAGGACCTCCCACTATTGTCTGCCTCACACCTCCGTAACTTTAGCTTGAGGGTAAAGTCCCCGCCCTAAACTGTAGGACCTCTCGCTATTTTCTAAAGCAACGTTGCCCAACTTCCTCCATTACTAAGGGATGTGAACTCTTCACTTGCCAATTATTCATTGTGGCGCCACAGACCCCCACTACAGGAGCCCTCCTTTTTTGCTACTAAATTAAAAAAAGAAAACATGGCAAAGCACAGCACATGGCTCACACTAGCATCCACTCCACATTCCACATTTACACTCACTCTCTCTGTAGTTCTTGTATCAGATGCACTTGCTCCTTGGGGTCATCCAAAGTCTCCCGGACTGCGTCTCCCCTCAAGAAGGAATGCACTCAGGGGGGAGGGAAGCTGTGGGCCTGGAGTGGCCATGCAGGCCTTTTGCTAAAACAGGCACATACAACGTCCTCTCAAGTATTGCACAGTCTTTTCTCTTCTACAGGTGGGCTTCACTTGTCCCCAAAGTATAGTGGAGGAGCCAGCAGATTGTATGGGCCAACCAAAATGTATGGCAGGTCCCTTCTTCTGCCAATAAAGGTACTCCAGAGCCAAGAAATGCAATGCACAGGATACAAGAAAAATCAAAAATGAATTGCAAACTGCCTAAGCAGGGAAATATCCACAGACATTCAATTTGCAATGGTGTGAGTGCATGCTTATATTGAGATTTACAGAAAGCAAAAAAGCAACAAATCTGAACAACTTCTTCTCGGTCATTGGCTGGTGTGATTAACAATATAAGAGAAACAGTAAATGTTCCACAATCAGATGCGCTGCCAGCTTATATGCATAAAGCATAAATAGCATTAAACCTCCTAATACTCATTCCATCTACAAGGTTCATAATGGTTGAGACATGGATACATTTTGGCGTTTTTAATTGTATTCATAGTCCATGATCCAACACGAGATTTATATGTCCAGATGACAGAGTCATATGCCAACGCGTGTTTCGACCTCCACAGGTCTTTTCTAAGGCAAAACTCCGATTTATGGTCACTCACTATGAGACGGACGGGTGCGGACGAAAGTCATTACATGTAATGCCACCTAAGGCAGGCTGCTCATCAAAATGACATTTTCACCAGGACTATTCTAATCATGCAACAAGTGCAGGACACCGACTAGAATGTAATAACTTTCCGGCACAATTCCAAGTGGATAAGCATTTGCAAGACCATAAATCGGAGTTGTGCCTTGAAAAAGACCTGTGGAGGTCGAAACACGTGTTGGCATATGACTCTGTCAGCTGGACATACAAATCTCGCGTTGGATCATGGACTATGAATACAATTAAAAAACGCCAAAATGTATCCATGTCTCAACCATTATGAACCTTGCAGATGGAATGATTATTAGGAGGTTTAATGTTATTTATGCTTTATGCATATAAGTAGGCAGCGCATCTGATTGTGGAACATTTACTGTTTCTCTTGTAACGTTATGTGGGTTAGAGGTGCCTACTTGTTCTGCCTGGATGCTGCAGCTAGTTTCAGGTGTTTCTTGAGGAAGTATCTTATTTAAATATTCAAGCTTAAGCGCTTCCAAATACCTGACACACCTCGGCCATACTGTTTCTTGATTAACAATATATACATGATTCCACTCAGTATACACTTTCATTGGCTTATTCTAAACATGTGGAACTATGACAGATATGCAGGTTAGCTTAACTCTAATGAAATAATTTTATTTCACACACATTATGATTGGACAAAAACATTATACACATGTAGCCAGCTGAGTTACAGTTACTGTTGGTTGCTTCAGTAGGCGTAAGAGTGGAGTGAAATGAGTACAATTGTTAGAACCAATTGTTTTTCTGAGATGTTACTGTGTGACACACAAAATATAACTTTTTAGTTCCATCTGGACTGCTTTGCCTTTTGGCACCAAAACAACACTCTTCACCATTAAAATCTATTTTTCAGTACATATTGTGACTCTGCTCGGTGGAAACATTACTTGCATGCCTTTTCCTAGTCCCATGAGTCATCTTGCCTGTCTCTGACCTTGCATGCAGAACTTATCTGCTAGCTTAGCTGCTAGCAAACGTAGCTCATTCATACACATGTGAATGTGTTCGTGCAGTGCAAATAGTCACAAAATGGGCCTTCATGTTCCCAGTGCATTCAAGCAGTGTAACTCATATGTGAATTACTGTACTGACCTCAGGCTCCTGGTTAATGCTATTCTATAATTAATATTGTTCATGTGTGGTCTGGCTTCACAAATTGTCTTTTATTAATGCAGAATTCATGTGGAAATATCTGTGTTTTCACTACTTCTTAAGAAGGGCTGAACTATGAATAATGGTTTCTGCATAACAATTTGCTTGCAAAAGAGTTCTGCACACACTTATTTAGTCCACAGGTGACAGTGTGGGACTGTACTCATTCTATCTCTATGAACATGTCTGGCTATTCGCTTTCTGCCAGAGCACGACCTTCATGCTTTTAGCCTAAGAACACACATTTGTTATATTTCATCTGAAATATGGCTGTGCAAACTTGATAAGCTTGCGTCATCTTGGCCAATCATTGTACCATATCCTGTATACACCTCTGGGGTTTTGTAAATCTTTTTTTAAAGTTGCATTTATATCGCTCAATGCTGAAAGCTAATCGTCTGTGGGAAAAGGCTGTGTTACTTCATCATTGTCGCGCTGCCAATATCTGAGCGACATTAAGCTTTTGACTGTGCAATGTTGCAAACTCGGGACTGAGCTGTCTGATATTGTGCTCTGAGAAAGTATTTCATGCTTTGAGAAAAGCTGACTAAATTCTGGCTTATGTGTGTTTCAATTAGCTAAAGCAAAATAATGAACACTTTTTCTATAGACTTTTCTAACTAAAATGATATGATGCTAATAAGTCCCTTCATTGGTTAGCCCTGGAAGACTGGATCACCTTTAAAGCAATGACCATTGTCCATCACTGTATGTATGGATCCGCACCCGTATACCTAAAAAACCAAATAACCACATACAAACCTTGCCACACCTTAAGATCCAAGGCGCAAGGGTTTGTAAAAGTAACTCACTCCAAAAAAGCCAATGGACTTGGACGAGCATTCCCTACCAAAGCGGCATCTAAGTGGAATAAGTTCCCAAACAGCCTAAGACTAGAATCTAAATACCTATCCTTTAGGAAGAAACTGAAGACACTGTTATCCAAATAATGGACCTGCATGAACACTAATGTCCATGTAATGTAAGATACTCAGATCCAGTAATCTTACCCTAATGTCCCGTCACTTTTCTGTTGTCCTTTCCTTCATGTAATGCATCCTGATGCCTGTGGGCTTCGGCGCGATAGAAATAAATAAATAAATAAATAAATAAAAATAAAGCACAGGATTATATATTTTTTGTAATATGTAATGTGTGTGTGTTTCCATAAGAGCCTGCCTGCTATTTTATGCTCAGAAATGGGGGAGGGTTTCTCTCTGAAGGCTGACTACATCTGGACTTCTCATGTAATGTGTTTAGCTTATGTAAACTGGCGGCACTCCTGTATTTCATCACTCTGAACACTTTTTTTAAATGTCTTAAACTGATGCAAACTGCTGCTATGCTGGGTTAAATGCACATGTATGCTTGCCAATAAAAGATATGTTATAGCTAAATAAATATGTAGCTGTCCTTTCCTGTTGGGCCTACGTGTAATGCCAGTCAGTGAATATTTGTTTTTCTCTTTTCTACTGTGTCTACTTTAGAGGGGTTTTTCGCAGGTTGTATTTTTATGTAGGTTTAGAGGGCTGGATAGATATGCCCATATTTACATATTCCCCTACAAGCCTGAGATGATTAAGGGGTGCCCGTAACCCGTGAATATAATTGACACCCTTATTGGGTAACTATAACCTGTACAAAGACCTGGAAGCCTTAGTGGGTCGCTGTACGCTGTAAATATATCTGAGATGCTTAGTGGGTGGTGGCACCCTGTAAAAATACCCAAGAACCTTTGCAGGTACATGTGCACTGTGAAAAAAAAATCAAAAACTTTATGGGTGGCTGCATCAAAAACATTATGGGTGGCTGCAACCTGTAGGACATGATCACTTTTCACAAGTGTGTGATCTTCAGGATTCCAAAACATTATTTGCAGTATAATCAATGTGATGGAATGTGCAAAGCAATAACTGGACAGGGCTACTGAGTAACAGTCACTACTATACCTATCCGTTTCCCAACCACACGCACGCAAAACAAAGACACTCCACTTTAATGTGTCTGACCTGTACTTGGTAACAAATCATTAACATATTCTGAAAGAAAAAACTGGTTCGGGAAGATATCTCGCAATCACACCACACACTTGATCAAAATTTCTAATCAAAATGAGTCCAACATCTATATTTTTCTGTAATAAAACAACGTCAATCCAAGGAGTCCATCAGTGTAATGATTCTCAAAGAGAAATATTTTTAATTTATCAAAGAAGAACAGCCGACACGTGTTTCGACCAACGGTCGTTTTCAAGGCTGTGTAAAATTATACAGTCAATCAACATATAGCAATTTGGAAAAATTATAAAAGAAAACGATACCATATAGTTATAGCGTTTGAGATTCAAGATATTAGCTTCATGCATAGTTAGTTATCTGAAGAGTAGGAATTTAGAAAGTCCCAAACTTTCACCTTGTGAAACCATTCTAGCTAGACCAGAGTATGAATATTCAAAATTGAAATTGTGAATTTGTGAATATAACTACATTCCCCTGTTAGTTCTTTATCATACACTGTTGCTATGACTAAAGCTTACCCCATATATAGGTCACTGAAATTCACAAGTTTGAAGTGTAAAAGGTAGCTCAGTATGCTTGATCTTGAGTTGACAATTCGATTTTCCAGATCTGTATTAGAGATTCCTTTTAATTTATTATTTGTGATTATTTAAACATGTTCCCTGATGGGAAAACTAAAATCCATGGTATAATATAATATAATAGTTGTAAATGCTCACCCACTTTTTACAGATGAGTCTGTTGAGACAAAAAATGTATAGCTGGATGCTATAAAATCCCAATCGTTTTAACACATAAAATGTGTGGTTCAGGAATCAAAGTTCACCTACAAAAATATAAACTCAATTTGATACATGTCACTATAATTTAATCGCCTCAATTAAAGCATTGGTTGCTTAAATAATCAGATTTAAGTACTATGTTGTATATACATATCTGAAAAGACTCTCATCTCTACTGCATCATTTAATTGGTCTATTCTGTTAAATAATGGGTTACACTTAGTATCAGTATTAAAACAAATTACCACATATGTTGTTCTGATTATTAGTGTTCTGTCAATCAAGGATATTGGATTAATCTCAAATAATAACTAGTAATCAAATAGATGTGCCATATTTTCTATGGTTAAAATTAGTTTTGAAACTCACCATTCAAAGGGTTAGATCCCAGCGCCTCTATTTTTCTCCAAAAGGGATCCTGCAGCTGCCACAGAATCTTATATACATTTAGCCCGTGAAAAACGCGGGCCACATTGCAGTGACATTTATATGTTAAAACGATTGGGATTTTATATTTTTTGTCTCAACAGACTCATCCGTAAAAAGTGGGTGAGCATTTACAACTATTATATTATATTATACCATGGATTTTAGTTTTCCCATCAGGGAACATGTTTAATTAATCACAAATAATAAATTAAAAATTAAAAGGAATCTCTAATACAGATCTGGAAAATCGAATTGTCAACTCAAGATCAAGCATACTGAGCTACCTTTTACACTTCAAACTTGTGAATTTCAGTGATCTATATATGGGGTAAGCTTTAGTCATAGCAACAGTGTATGATAAAGAACTAACAGGGGAATGTAGTTATATTCACAAATTCACAGTTTTGAATATTCATACTCTGGTCTAGCTAGAATGGTTTCACAAGGTGAAAGTTTGGGACTTTCTAAATTCCTACTCTTCAGATACCAAACTATGCATAGCTAATATCTTGAATCTCAAATGCTATTTCTTTTAAACTTAGTACAATTTGGAGTAGTTATAACGAGTGGGTTTTATTGTGAAATTTAGTTGAGTAACGTCTCTTAATGTGCAACAGAGACCGATTTTGATGCAGAAACTAATTTGTGATTTTGAATTTATGTTTCTTCTTTTATATCGATTCAAACCTTTATGGCGCACATTTTTCTCTCATCCTGACCTGACATGTGGAACTATATGGTAGGGTTTTCTTTTATAATTTTTCCAAATTGCTATATGTTGATTGACTGTATAATTTTACACAGCCTTGAAAACGACTGTTGGTCGAAACACGTGTCGGCTGTTCTTCTTTGACAAATTAAAAATATTTCTCTTTGAGAATCAGTACACTGATGGACTCCTTGGATTGACGTTGCTTTATTACAGAAAAATATAGATGTTGGATTCATTTTGAGTAGAAATTTTGATCAAGTGTATGGTGTGAGCGCGAGATATCTTTCCGAACCAGGATTTTCTTTTGTATACTTGTTACAAACTTTGTGGGAAGTTTGAGGGCAAGATATCACTTGCTGCCGACCCATTTCTAAAGCTTTTAGAGTGGTAAATAGCGCACATAGTCTAATAGCGATCCCACAGTTACTGGTAATTCATTATCATATTCTGAGCTGGTGTGTTGGCTGTGGTGAGATGTCATACAGTCTTCAACAATTAATTGACTATTCATTTTAATAAGGGTCATCTTTGCAAGGCTTCTGCTGCGGTAAGAGACATTAGTGCTGGCTGCACTGAAAACATTCTCAGACTGTACACTTGTTGGGTGCAGTAGGGGGCAGTCTAGCAATTCTACATCAAATCTCAGAAATGCTGCTGGGCAGACGGACCACTTGCTCTACCAATACAGGTTATTATCCCTTCCCATGAATGAGGTGTGCAGTGGACCGTCTTCAAACATCTGTGTGACTGGTGGTGGTTTACTTTCTGTTACAGATGATTTGGTTCTACCTGAGGTACTAAGGAGGGTGTCCCACAGATTATCAATTCCGTAAGCTTTGCCATACTGCTCTGAAAGACTTCAGCAGATGTTACTGATGTACTGCCCATTGATGCTGCCATCGTTCATGAGCTTGATATGGTTTACTTGGAAAAATTGAGGCTGGTTGATGCTTTTCCTGCTGCATGCGTTCTTGCACCAATTGATGTTGGAAGTTCTACAACAAAGCATCCTCACACATTTTTACAGTGTTTCTTTTGTGTGATGCATGCTGTGAGACATCCTCCCCTGAGTCCTGTGGATGAAAAGCGTAAACATTTTACTTTTAAACGTAGGTCCACAACCGAAGCCAGTGGGCACTCAGTATTACCTTAAAATCCAACTACCCATGGTTCCCCATTCAAGGTTGAAATCAGGTCCTTCAGTAGCTGTGCCACATCAGCATCACCTGACAAAGTATGGGACCATGCCAGGTTGAACTCAGGTACGGAAGAGGTTACATATGTTTTAGTTGTCCATTGTTC
The DNA here is from genome assembly GCF_040938575.1 of Ambystoma mexicanum. Lineage (NCBI taxonomy): Eukaryota > Metazoa > Chordata > Amphibia > Caudata > Ambystomatidae > Ambystoma > Ambystoma mexicanum. The sequence continues at coordinate 1,383,949,162 of NC_090934.1, forward strand.
ATCTTCAGCAATGTCTTGTCATAGTGCCACGTATGGTTTGGGATTTTCCGCTTTCATTATTAATATCATCCACTTTAGTGTTGGCTTCCTTGTTTTTCCTATCTTTTCAGTAAGACATACTTACTCTTTGTAACTCCATAGGTTTGAGTGGCTTGTCTCAGAATCTGTTAAGTTTAAATGTCATCCACTGAACTAATGTATGGCTAGCTGTGTCACTTTGTATTCCAACAATGTGTGGAAAACTATAGTATTAAATTCAGTGCTATTTATAATTAAGTCGGCATAACTTGTAAAAATCTTCTTTTTAACATGTGTAAATATATTCATTGTGTCTGATTGTTCCCAAATTTAAGATTGTAGTTAGCCTTCTGACCCTCTGACAGTTCTGAATGGGGAACAATGTTTCTTTTGCTCATTTCAATTGTATAAACATTAAGATTTAAGATAATTGAACAAACATTTTTATCTGAAAATGACCAAGTGATAAAATCAGAAAAAAATGAATCAGGAATACCTAGGATCGTAATAGTAACCTCGAAATTCTCTGGATTTCCCATAATAGAAATGTCACTATCTTAAGCAACAGGCATTAAAGTGTTGCACATGCAGACCCGGATTGACCTATAGGGCAATAGGACAATGCCCGAACCAAAAACTCAAAATGCTAGGGTGGCCCAGCTTTTTGGGGTCAAAGTGGCCCACTTTTTGGCCAATGTGGGCAAGTTTCATGACTTACTTCTCTATGCCGGCTAGTAGTATTGACCAGTGTTGCTGAATACATATTTTTACAAATGCACAATTTGCATAACATTTTATCAAAAAACTCCCCCTTGGGTGCTACTCAAACAATCTGTCACAAAAGGAATTAATTGCCATTTGCAACTGTGGGCCACTTTTTCATTGGTGCCCCAGACACATTTATGCCCCAGTCCGACCCTGTGCATGTGTTTACATTTAAAATAAGAATGTGATCATTTGGAATCTGAGTCAGTGTAAAAAGGTTGTTTAGAATGTTTTTCTGTAGCAGGTTCTCCCTTAACTGAACTATCACAATAGCCAGTCAGTCATAATTCCTTTATTCGGCATTAATTACGTCTTCAGTTACATAACAAAATCTACAAAGAACAATATAGTCGTAGACAAATAAAATCAATATTTAAAAAGGGTTTGGTGTTATACTTAACCATTTAAAAGAATTCAGCAGCTAATGAAAAACATCGTAAAAAAATTAAATAGCAACAATACACCCTACAATCGATCCATTAACAAGCAGCATTTTAGCAACCACTTGCAGAGTTAGTTCAATGCCCTTTACCTCTGCAACCAGGCTCTATGGATGTAGCGAGCAGTGGCAAATACTACAGACACATGAGGTGACTGCATCAGGAAAAGCATTGCAGTTCTTAAAGTGCGTGGGCCAGCATCCTGAAGCATAGACCTCGGATCCTTGCATCTCAGCCGAATGGTCGAGGGGCAGATTACCAGGAAGTGGGACACCGTTTCATTTGCAGCACCACACATTGTGCAAGACTCAGAATCATAACCCATCCACGATGGTGTAAAAGCTGCGACTGGGAGAATAAACAGCCTAAAACGTGCATATAGTGATTTTTCGTAGACAGGGATAATTATACCTATGTATAATTTAAACTCTGTCTCTGATTCGTGCTCAAAGTACACGAGGCTCAGCTTCAACTTAGAGGCCTCTGTCATGAGTTGATCTAGTGCCCATGACCTTGCTGATACTATTAGAAGCTCCATGTTTCACAATTAGGGGACTGTGGGTTTACCCAAAGCTCGGTTGCATTTAGTTCATGGAGCATGAACTTAACATGGGCCAACAATTTCAAACCCACCCCCCATCCAAGGACAGGAGGTGTGAATCACATCCGTACACTGGGACAAACCTGGGCCCAGTGAAAAAACGGTTTGCACAAGGCTTCCACACTTACTGGCGTTGTGCCATATTCATAATGAAGCAGCGCTGTCGGGGCCCTCAAAGGAAGCAACAATAACATCTTCAGGATTGTATTCTCTCCTGTATCCAATTTCACAACATTTGAGTATCGCCAAAGTTCTGCTCCATATAACACTGCCGGCAATGCTTGCCTTTTATACATATTCAAAGCCAGTGATATGGCACTACTACCATGGCGTTTAGAAAAGGACAAAATGGCTCCACTATACTTCTCAAATGTTATAGCAACTTTTTCTAACCTCAGTCGCCCATCCTTGGCACTGTTGGAATCTCACTCCCAGGTAGTCAAAACGATCAACCTGTTCTATTGTAACACCCCCTCCTTCCAACCTGATAGAAACATTCCTTGAAGATTTGGGTGTGAACACCATCGATTTGGTCTTACTGATGTTTAGTTCTAGTTGTAAATCCCTGCACTTGTCCAAAAACAGGGTGAAGAATTTCTGCAGTCTGTGCAGTGTGGTGGCAGTTAAAATCGCATCATCTGCATAAAAAGAGCTGGAAACACAGCTGAAGCCATTCTGGGGCAGTCCTGGGCTCCACAATATCACAACAGCAATGGGGGTTCTTTGTGTGGTAGAGGAGGAGAGAAAGTGAGAGGAAAGGTGAGATAGAGAAAAGACCTGGCGAGTGAGGCATGTAAAGTTGAGGAAAATGAGGAACTAAGGAGGGTGAAGTTAACAGCCGAGCAGAGAGGAAAAAGAGAGAAAGGAGTGGAAAAGGATGAAACACGTGAGGTCGCTGAAAAGGAGGTCACATGGAAGGAAAGAAAGGCAGGAGTGGAGGAAGATGAGAATCAAAGTCTGTCTGAAAGGGAGGAGGTTGTGAGGAAAGCAGTGGAGTGAAATGAGCAGAAGAGGGGAAGGCGAGAATGCAGGAAGAATGTTGACATCATGTCACTGGTGCTGACAGAAACAGAGTGGAGGAAGGAGTCTAGTATAAGTTATAAGGATAATGCTTTCAGCGGAGAGCTGCGTGGAGGTGCAGTCTGGCAGCTCGCTCTCTTCTTTTTTTGCCTGAGAGAAGCCTCAGTCTTTTTTCCATTGCCTTTCATTGAAGGTAGAGGGTTTAAAAACCCATTCCGGCCGTGGAGCGGCCGCGAGAGCTGCGTAGAGGTGCAGTCTGGCAGTTCCGCAGCTGGGCAGGATGGCAGTCTGGATCGATAAGACCGACTTCAAGGCTGGTGAGACCGAATCGGGACAGACAGCAGCAACGGTGACCTCGAGAGAGAACATGAAGATGAATAAGGGACCTGCACTGGAAGACGCAGTAGACACACCAGAAGTCGGGGGTTGTCTCCTGCTTAGCTTCTGCTACACAACTAAAGATAGCTTGGATCAACAAGATCACAAAGCCCTTCATGTACAACAAAAATCCTAAACACCCTCCCTCCCCCTACCCCCTCTGAACCAATGCAGTGACACCAGGAAAAGATCCAACCCTCCCTACCACTCGACATCAACATCAACTCAAAGCTGAAAAGCGAGTTTCTGGAGGACAAGCACTCCCTTCCAATCCCCTGTTGAGATCTCCACACAAATACAACCTATCACACGGCGATCACCCAGTTCACGTCTTCAATGGCTCAGCCTTTCCCTGCGACGACGAACCATGCTCGAAACCGACCAACTCTTCGATAATACTGGGTGACCAATCGAAGGATTCAAAGACCGATGAGGGGGCGGTCGCTGATGCGGAAATGGGAGAACACCACAGTCCGCCCGCTGCCAGCCGGCTCAAAGAGGCAGTGTCGGTACACTCTGAGTCTATCCCGACTGAAGCGATATGCGTGGGCACAGCGAGCACAGCGAAGGGAAAGGATGAGATCCAACAGCGACCAGACCTTTCGCCCCTCCCTACCATATTCACCATCAAAGACACTGCCAAGCCTCCCAACAAGCAGAGCACTAACTTGCTGATCGTTAATAAAGAGACATCATATAACAACACCCAAAACCTTAGAGAAAAGATTGAAGACAATGAAAAGGAACTACAATCAATCAATCAATCCTAGCTCAATCCTTGGGAATGAAGTCTACCCAGTCACTGCAAGCAGCGAACTACCGAGCCCACACCTTGACCTAACCGACCTCAAAGAAATCCATCTTCTCAACGCAGCAATAATCAATTCAGATGACCAAGACGACTTAGACATAGATGACCTCAACATGTTAAGAGAACACAATTGCGAAAAAGATCCGACCGATTCTGTCACCAACAAACTGGAAGAGGAGATAACTCTGGGAGGGCTCAACATATCAATGATCCTCCCGCCCCCCTGGCCAAAAAGTGAAAGAAATATTCAAGAGCCAAGAAATCACAAAGCTCTTGATGCACCAAGTCTACAATGACACAAATTGACAAAAACCAACATAACCTTATCATCAAAGCCACATCAGAGGGTTGTCACGAAAACCCAACTCAGGAAACCAACTTCAAACATGCCCTTAACAAACAACCCAATCGGCACATTTTTTAACAAACTGGGCAAAACACCTTCCACTAATCTATCTGATTTATCGGATGCTGAAATACTCGAAGGGATTCCACTATCACCTCGAGGGAAAGCTCCAGGCCACATTGACAACTAAATCACAACTCCATGTGGGCTACTGCAGACCCCAGCACGATGGCATTTTGGGCAAGCTAAAACAACACTTACCAACAGCTTGAACCCTCATTCACGAGTCCTGACCGCTCCCTCTGGACAAAAGGGAGGCTCTCAGGGAACAAAACCAACTGACCTCAACTATAACACGGCCACTAAGGACCATGACCACCGGATCCCTAACCATGATTCCCAGAAACAGGATAACATACCAACGGCCAAATCTCTCCATATGACGGGCCACAAAGAAGATCAACCGGCAGAAGTCACTTCAAACAATAAAGAAGTGACAATCGTTAAACAAAGGGAGGCAAATTATTGCCCCAAATAGACATTACAACATTGCAGAGAGGACTCTTCCGTGGACATATCACGATCCACACTTTCTACTCCAACAAAGGAGAAGCCAGAAAGAGACACCTCTAAGGCAATCGAATAAAACTCACCAGGTAAAAAGTTGGACATCTTCACCATAATGTTGGCTGTGACTATAGCTCTGGCACCCTTTGGAAAGCTATATGAATCATTGAATGAAACATTAAAAGAACATACATCCATGACAGCCTCCACGAGCTCTAAGCTAACACATCTGGAAGGCTATATCATGGCCGCAGAAGCTTGGAAGGGGAACACAAGAGAACAAGGCACAATGACTGAAAAAACACAAGCAACTACTAACTTGCTGGGCGAGCAAATACAAGAGGTTTTCCAGTTAAAAAAAACAGTCTATCACTATTGGAACACAAACATACCAAGTCCAAAAATCAGAAAGATATAAAGAGAAAGCCCATGCCACGGAAATCCTCGACCCCAATACGCTGGCCAGCCAGAAGAACTCCCAAAATAGCAACTTGGAGACATCACAAGAGAAGAAAACTAATAAAAGAAGGAGAAAACACAGAGAGAAGCTAAGTACAAGCAAAGAACAACCGAAGAGGGGCAACAAGAACATAACTCTTTAAAAGTACGACAAAGCAAATCAACCAACCTAAATCAAAAGCTTGACGGAAAACCCGGTCACAATGAATATAGTATGGAGCAGAACAAACACAAACCTGAGCAGAATCATGAGCGCACTTGCAAAAACCCAAGACAATCACCATGAGAAAAGGAGAAACAAAGTAACCCAATCGTATTGACGCATAGTAAGAAATCGACTTCAGCTCCATTGACGAGCAACCCTAAACTGATACATAGCAAGCATAAAACAGAGAAAATGAGACCTTAACAAAATGGGTAACCTTCCTTGAAAAAAAATCTCCAAAACAAGCTACCCCATCGAATCATAGGAGCGACACAAACGAGCCCCAGGGAGAATCTGGAAACAACACCATCGACCTGTCTGATATCAGTGTCTACTCGATAGAAAATTCAGAATCAGAACTCCCTCTTTCAAAAGGGAAGAAGAGGAAGGTGTCATTTGCGGAAGAGCAACCATCTCCACCTGCGCTAAGGAAGAACCGACCTGGGGACCACACAGCATCACCAAAAGTGCTTCACAAAAAAAACAACGATGTAAATCATGAAAGAAACAGGATCAGTCCAGGAAGGAGACTCCTGTCTACTGTCAGGCTTGAAGCTAAACAAAGGCACGCCTGTTAGGGAAAGAAAGCACAGTGAACACCAATCTGCGAGTCCAAGTAGAAGAACAATCCATCGACCAACAGAGTCAAAGCCTAACGAAGGAACGCCTAACGGAGAAAGAAAACACAGAGAAAATTATCCCGTTAATCAAAGAAACAGAGTGAAACCTAACCGCTCTCACGAGCAGGGAAACACAACCCACACTAACGGCGCTCATAGTCCCTGGACAAAACATCTTGAAAAAAGAAACAGACACTATCAAAGCAACTCATATCCTCCTCTAAACTCAGCCGCCAACCAAACACGAGCTTCAGCACTCTTTACGCATAAGAGTGACTCTACAAGAACTCTAAAGCTAGAAAAACGCTCAAACACAGCAGAAACAATTATCTTAAACAGAAGAGCAACAATTAGGCTTTTCAACAGAATCATGAACGAAGACCAGATCCGAAGTGAAGATATAAAGGTGGTAGAATTTGCCCACAAAAGGCGCACTGACAGCATCTTTCTACACATCACATCCCAAACCATAAAGAAACTTTTGCTTCTGACTGCCGGTAAACTTGATAAGATGGGATACCATCTCTGAGAAACAACGTTGGAAGAGAGAGGACACAATCCACAATATATAAAGCAAGACGCAAGAAACCGGCTTAATGAGACCAGTGGACACAGTGGGAAAGAACTCACTGGGCCTCATTACGAGTCCGGCGGTAACCACGGCGGTAAAACCGCCTGGTTACCGCCGGACTCGTATTACCATTCCGCCTGCGTGATTCCTGAAATTACCGGGGCATTACAACCCCGGTTTTCCGGAAATCACGGAGGCGGAATGGTGTTAATCCCCATTCCCATCGAGTCCTATGTGACCTGGCGGGCACATAACCTCCCGCCTGCAGGGGTCGGACTCAGGCGGTCCGGAAACAACGGTGGCGGCGGGTTTACCGCCACCGTTATTTCCGGACCGCCTGGGTCGTAATGAGGCCCACTAACTCAACACCGATCGTGAAAAACCACTCACGACACAAATCACTAAGTAACTTAAGAACGGGCAACGGCAATCAAACTGGAGACATAGAGAGAGACCTAACTCGAAAACCGACAGGTCCGAGACCTACGTCCGACAGCAACAAAAAAGCTAGGGGAAACTCAACTTCAGCCCTTACAACAACAGGGCAACACAAGAACACTGATAAAGACTTAAAGAGATGGGCATGGATTCCAGCAGCACTGGCTTGTTATACCAGGAAACAGCAATCAATCAACAACAACCTTTATCAGTCCTAACAAAGGAACATCTAATGGAAAAACTGTACAACATAAACTTACAATTGGATCATGGAATACCAGAGGCCATACTCACCTTACACAGGTTGGAGAGATTAATATGGGCCAATTCGACCTTGTAAACCTCCAAGAAACTTGGCTTCTTCTTCCTCCAAGCATAGATGGCTTCGAGACTCTACTTTCCCCCGCATACAAAGGAACAAAAGGTCGGCCGACATCGGGCCTCCTAACAGCCGTCCGCAAAGAAGGGAGCTTGCGAATAGAACGCAGCTTGGTCTCGTCCATCTCCATCCAAGCGGTTTTCCTGAAATGGAATCAAAGATGAAGGTCACCAAAGACCATAAAGGTTGAATTTATTTTACTATTGAACATCTACTGGAACCCCAGGGTACACTCTACTAAAGAATTTCTAAATGCCATAGAAACAACTTTAACGGAAGCAACAACCACCCACAAGGTGGACCACACACTGATATGTGGTGACCTAAACGCAACCTGCCCAGAAATTGAAGGGGAAAACATAGCAATATCATGTCAAAACCATCATAGAGCACAGAAGCAATGAGGAATTAAGGGTGAGGAAAGCAAGCTCGAGAAAAGCTTGAAGACTTGCTCAAACATATCCTACGCAAGAAAATGTAGCCCTTGCAGCAGAATTAAGAAAAAGTTGCAAAACTTGGCTAAAGACCTCCCGATGGAGCCTATATCAACATGATGTAGAGACAATGTTATGAGTCATCTGTAGCAGAAACTCCAACGACTTCTGGTCTATAAACAAAGAAACAACAACTTCTACAGGCACAGCCATACTAAATAGCGTCAGTGAGGAAACGTTGTCGGCGCACTACACTAACTTATTCAAACAGCCAATCGCCAGTGAACCCGACGCAGCAAACCATGTCTCTTGTGACTGGGCCATCACGTACAACAAATCAATCATTCTGAAAAAGATAAAGATGCTGAAAAATTCCAGCGCTCCGGGCCCTGACGGAATCTCCAACATTCATCTAAAGAAGGACCAGGAAGATTGGGCAGCACTGATCGTAGAGATTTTCAACAGATGTCTCGCCACAAGAAATATACCTGGATCTTGGAAAACGGCCATCATAGTCCCAATTTGCAAGAAGGGCCCAAAGAATGACCCTAGGAACTACAGGCCAACACCTTTACTTGGTGTGATAGGTAAGCTATTCAGGGCCTTGATCTTGGACGAATTTCAGGACTGGCAGAAGGAGTCAAAAACAGTGGACCCGTATCAATCGGGTTTCGTAAAGAATCTTGGCACATCCATTAACATCATGGTGATCAGCATTCTAAAGGCGAAAGTGACTGAAGGCCACCCAAAAATATTCATAGCCTCCATAGACCTGGTCCAGGCATTCAACCACGTGAATAGAGAAAATCTGTGGGGCAAATTGGAAAAATCGAGATGTCCTTCTACCATCTTAGAACCAATCAAAGCACTTTATAGTGACACTTCAATGAGAGTGTGACTAAACGCAGCAGGCCAGCTGTCAGACCCCATAAAAACAGCAAGAGGAGTCAAGCAGGGATGCCCTATGGCCCCTGCACTTTACAAAGCTTACATGGCCGATATCGTGGACCCTGAAAATTACACTCAATACTTCCCTCCCACAATAGGGGAGTCCAAGGTCACAAGACTCCTCTACGCGGACAACATAATTCTCTTGGACAAAACCTCTATCGGCTTACAGTGCCAACTAAACAGCCTCTCGGAATACCTAAAGGAAAAATGACCTCGATCTCAACATAAATAAAACCAAGATCATGATAATTGAAAAGACAACAAAAACCGACAAGAAGATCACGCTTGTTCATAAACTCAGAGAAATTGGAAACGGTGGAAAGTTTCACTTACCTGGGGGTCAACAGTTCAAGAAGTAGCATAGAAATCACCATTCAGTAGCACCTTTTTGCAAAGACAAAAACACTTGCAGCTCAAGCTTCGACGTTGGAAAGAAAGTTTGGTAAATTTTCACTCTTACCAGTGATAAACTTCTTCAAAGCGAAAGCCACACCGGCAATAACATACGGTGCAGAGGCAATACCTCAACTTCCGGCTACACTTTGGGAAAAACTCGAAGGCCTATTTTGGCACAACGTCCTGAAACTACCAATCTCGACCCCCATGGCCGTAATCAGATGGGAATTGTGTTTGTCATCAATGAAATCTGTGGTCAAGAGGAACAGTGTGCTTTTCTTGGGGGAAAATCCTAAGAAAGCCTCGACCAAAAATCCTCTACATCATCTATAAAGAAATTACTAGCAGAAAAAGCCGGATGATGGCCGCCTGGTTAAAAAGTCAACTCGACCTGGTGGAAAAAATCAGATCCTCCCAATGTGACCTAAAAGTCCAACGCACACTTGACATTGAACACGCAAAAAGTGGACGAGGTCCGAAAGTACCTAAAGAAGTTCCCAGACAAAGTTCTTCATACAACTTTTTTAAGAGCCCGTCTAAATGCTCTAAAAACGAACAAAGTCTTATCCTTCCGGAAACAATCTAAGAGCAACACTTGTCGCTACTGTAAGAATACAAATTACACGGAGACAGTGCGCCATCTTCTCTTACTTTGCCCACGGACTGCAAAACTCAGGCTCACTTACCTCGAACCACACAGACATAAACATCTCACATTAAATGAAGAAGCCTGGTGGAATTGGATGATGAGCGGAGACAACACACCCCTGACCAAAGCCACAGCCAAATTCCTCCAGAGTCTGTACCTAAAGGAAAGGCCAAACCCACAGCTTTACAGGAAGAAAACACAGAAAACTGATCAAAAAGGCACAATCACGACACACACTGTCGCTCTATTTGTAAAAATGGTCTAGTTCCAATTAAACACAACAACAAAAAAATAATGCTTTCTAAACCCGCAGTTGGCAACATGGATGTAAGATTTTTCTCTGTTTCTGCTGTTGTTATAGGTGTAAAAGAGAATGAGCGTTTGTGTTGAAGTTTGCAGCCGATGTGCTGGAGGAGATCAGTTTTAGATGCCTTTTTCAAAACTTCTTTTATTTTCTCTTTTATATTCGTGATTTTAGCTTCAAACGCCATCTGTACTGCTTCGGTATCTTGGTTCGTGTGGAAAAAAGTGACTTAAAGCCCTTTAGGTATTTCAAGGAGCCTAAGGGTCTCAAAGAGCTTTCTGGAGCTGTTAGCTGCATGGTTTATTTCTTGGTTGTAGTAATTCTTTTTGGTTTCCACAATTTTCTTTTTATATGTTTTGTCCGCCTCCTTCCACGCCTTTCAATTTGCCTCATCTGACGTTTAAGCCAGCAAGACTCTAATCTACGGTTTTACTTTTTAATATACCGAGGTCAGGAGTGAACCATTTTTGATGGTCTGGGTTATCTCTGACTAGTCTTGTTCGGGTAGGAGGTATTATGTCCAGCATCAATGTGATATTGTCTTTGAAGGGAGCAACTAGCAGTTCCGCCGAGTCTAGTTCTGTACTCCATCATAATGTTTTTAATACAAGATGCTATTTCCCTAGAGTCAACCCTTTTGAAGTTATTTATAAGATATTTAGGTTTCTGGTTGTCACTCAGTCCAGCATGTGGTTTTTATCTGTTGTGGGGTCGTTATTTAGCACCTTAAAATGTATGTTATGTACAACTTTCTCTAAATCAATGTCTCCTTTGTCTAACTTATCGCCCCTCCATCGGTTCATGTGCCCCAGTAAGTTCAAAGTAATCACTGAGCTTTTCAAGTTCGTAACTATGAGGGATCATGCCAGAATCAAACACAGTCTCAGAAGCATTACCTGAATACTAATTCAATAGGAGGTTCTTATGTAGCTGGGGAAGACCTTTGGTTGCAGATGTGCCGGCGCTGAAGCACCTGAGGTTTCAATAAGAGCGACTCTAGTGGTTCTGGGAAATTTAGTTTGAGAGTGCTTTTTCTCGCTGCTTAACAACAAGTTGGGCAACAGTGTCTAGTGCTGAGCGCACGTGGTAACACACACGTACGTTCAAAGAAATCACTGAGCTTTTCAAGTTTCTCACACACAACACAAAGCAATGCTCGTGACTATGAGGATCACTGCAGAATCAAACACAGTCAGGAAGTGTTACCAGGAAGCGTTAGTAGGAAGTAGAAGGAGGAGGAGTAGAAGTGTGGAATGAGAAAAGAGACGAGGCCAGTGAACACAGGAGGGGCCTAGCGGTACCAAGTAGATAAGCAGCATATCGCTTTGTTGCTGATGGAAATGGTAGAGTCAGCCATCAACACTCCGGGGCCTGTGCCACATAATACGCAGGCCTATGGAGGTCTTCAAGCACTTTACCCGGAACCGTGACAGGCAGCCTAGGGTCCCTCAAGCTCTAGCAGATGGAAGGGACCACCAGAGACAACTTATTCCAAAGCGACAACTGAGCCAACGTAAGCAAGAAGCTCAGGCCATGCTTAAAAGCCCATAGACTGTGAGTGGCTTTCATTTAATCAGCAGGAGTCAGAGCCAGTCAGTAGGGAGGGACACGCTGATGGATTACAAGCCTTAAACAACATGGAATTCCTAATATTTTGCTTCTTTGATGGCGAGCAGTCCATCCTAAACCTTGGCTTACTTTTGCTGTAAAATAAATTGTTTTAAACAAAACTGTCAGACCCGAGTTGTCTGTTGATCCCCCCAGTCTGACATATGGTGTTAGGCGTAGGATTGAAAAAAGAAAGACCAAGGCCTGTTAGCGTTCGGTGTGGGCCGCACACCCTATCACCCACCAAGGGTATGTTATTTTAGTCATCAAAATCTTATAGATTTATTGCGATTCTAATTATTCTCTGACGAAATTGTTATTGCAGTTGAAAGAGAATAAAGGTTTTATTTTGTAATGGATGCTGTTATTAGCAAATGCGAGTATTGGCCTATGCAATTCGGACACAGATTCCTTTGTCAAGGCCCTTCGTTCTCGTCTGATCAACTTTAACTATAAACATGTCCATACATTTGTATTCATCAAGATAGTCAATAACACAATCGTAATGTAAGTAGTGAATCCCATTAAAAAAAATGAATAATTTAAAAGATATGTGCAACAGTAAAGGCAAAACTCAGATTTGCGGGTGCGGGCCAGTGGTCTAAGAGCAGGTAGGAGCGGCCCCGGCGGGTCACAATAAGCACACAAACGGCGTTGCACGTGGCGGAGTGAGACAGCCCCCGACCCGTCCCCGCGGGTGCAGTGAGGCCAAGAGGTGCTGGCTTGTGCCGTCTTCGTCGATGCTAGTTGAGGGCTAATACCCACTGGGCCCAGACACGTAACGCTCCCCCACCCACCTGATGGTCGAATTGGTACCTCCTATGCAGAGGAACGCGGCGATGCGATGGCCCTTTCATTAAACAACATAGTGATGCCCAATCATGCGAGGAAGTACTACGCCAAACAGTAGCCGGGCATCACACGGTACACTACTGGCACACGAAGACACAGGCACCTCATGGACACACCACCCAAAAAGAGGATTATTGAAACACAGAACGCTCGCTCTGTTGTAATAACAGACTGCAACCGACAGCTGCGGGAAACGCCAGGTGTGCACAACAGTCCATTGTGCTCCACTGCGGCCCCTCTGCTCTGCTCCTGGGATCCGAGGCTACTGCGAGCCCCTCAGCTGCGACTGCGCCTACCATCCCACCTTCACCACCTAGCCACATTCAGGAGCCGTGCCTCCCCCCAACATCTTGCTGCCCGTCCTGCCGCCCTCCCTCAGAGGGGTTCTGTGGCCCTGTGAGATTTTATCTATTCCGGACTGGGAGAGGCCGCCTCTGCGGCCCCTCTGCACTGCTCCTCCTCTGCGGCCACTCCTCTGCCTTAGGAACCGAGGCCACTGTGTCCCCCAGTGCTTAATTTGTGCTGGTGGTAGGCGGTGGGGGCCACCAGAACTCTTTTTTGGGGACCGGAACATCATTGGGCGGCTGGCGCACATGTAATTCCTTTGTTCACACTTTAACTAGTTTCATGATCGATAAATCATTCTGCTGCTGCTCTCCTTGCAGAGACATGGCTGGCTCGTGGTTGGCTGGGCCTACAGAGTTCAACAACAACAACAGCCAATGAAAACCAACATTCTGTTGTTACTATGCAGTATCTGATACATTCTGTATAGTAACACAGAATGTACAGTTTTCATTGGCTGTGTTGTTAACTTGTTGACTCCAGGCTCCAGCCAGTGAAATTACATGACAACGTGATTGTGTGGGGGTGGGTGAGTCACGTGGGTCTGTTGTTGAGCAGAGGCAGGATTCAATTGTTAAGGCGTGGCGTGAGGTGAGGCTAGGGTGATCAGACTTGTGTTCCGTTCTGTGTGCTCCTGGCCCGGCCTACTTGAGTTCCTCAGGGGCGGGCAGGCCGCGCTTGCTGAACAACACGGCGCAGTAACGGTAAGTGAAGTGAAACTAAGTTAACTTGTCTTTTTTTTTTACACTATCTGTGTTGTTCGGGCCTGCGTCCACCCGGCGCCGTCAAATGTACATGCTCAAGTCAATTCTGTGACATGACATCCACGGCGGCGGGCGGCGTGCCGTGCATCTCATGCCGCCATCGGCCCGACCGATGGCGACTGCGAGTGCAGTGCGACCCCCCCCTGCACCCACCAACTTTCACCACGGTCCACTGCTGCATTGCAGCAGTGGGTGTGCCACACTGCCACTGCCGCCCGCGGCCCCGTGGCTGCCGCGCCTGCTTCGCAGCCAGGCTGGGCTGGCTGGCCTGAGGCCGACTCAGCAGCAGGCCGCGGCCAAGCCGGCCACGGCAATGCGAGCAGACCGGCGGCGGCGGCAGCACTGGCTAATGGGATCATCTGCATGCATGCATCAATGATGCAGATGAGATCCCATAGCCAGTGCGGCCGCTGCCTGGACCCGCGGCCTGACAAGATGGTAGCACATTGTGCCACAAATCCAACTTCCACATGAGATACAAACCATACACGCTGGCTATTCTGGCTGCACCACCCTATGCCAATATTCCTATATATAAACATACAATGCCAGCAATGATACTATAATAAAAACAGTCCACGTGGGCTCTGCCAATCAATGGCAGCATACTTTGGGTGGCTTTGCCATTACCAAGGCCATATGCCCATATCACGATTATCCCGATAAGAACACAAGGCCAAGGCGGCTGCACAATGTGGGCCAGTCTAGACGCATACTAACACTAAAATAACACATACATAAATACAAAAAAACAACACATACCGGCTTACTTTATAAGAGATGCCCAGTAACAAATGTGGATGATGTGTCATGTGTGCACTGGTTTTTTGTTAGGCAGAGAGGTGAGGGCAGCCTTTTCTGAAACTAGCAGCTTTCAAGGTTAGCTGCGTTTCTGCAAATACATTTATTTTTCTCCCTGAAAGCAGTAAAACTTGAAACCTGCTAGTTTCAGGAAAGGCTCCCCTCACTTCTCCGCTTAACAAGAGCAAATGCGCACATCAGCCTGCACCTAACCCTTCAAATGTTGGGAGAGGCACTCACTTCAGAGACGGTGGGGGAGGGGCAAGCTCACTTGTGTGGGGGCATGTAACTTCTTCACGCATTCTAATGAGACTAGTCTAGTGCAGCTTCAATGTTACACATCTGAAACCACACCCTTAAGGACTGCTGTGAGAATGAGCTGTTGCCTGTGCCCCCGCTTCCAATCACCGCCCTGGCAGTCATCAGGGCTTCATGCATGTGGATGCAGGTGCTAGCAATGCTTTAAAGGAGAGTTCCGGGACTTTTTTTTTTATTGTCCCTACGGTTCGGCCATGTGTTTTTAAGCATAACTCGGTAGATCGTAGAAAACTTTCCTATGGACCTTACCCGACTTTTCGTCCATTAACGCACTCGAAATCAGCCGCCATTTTATGATAATCCTATCATTTCCCCCCATCGCCCTGGCTCACCTGCTTTTGCGGCACTAAATCAAATCCTCCGCCCCTGAGCCTGACATCAGCAGACGCGTACCGCCCATTTCCCAACGCCAAAGCACGTTTCGTGTCAACAATCGCTGCGCCTCAGCTAATGAAGTGTCGCCATGGAAATGGCAGGACGCCTCTTTCCTCAATAAGTATAAACACACCGTTTCACAACACACAGCAGCAGATTTTCGATTCCATTCCTCTCTCTGTGTTACTTTGAGTATTCTGTGACTCGTTTCTGTGCTCTGGTCAGCTACCTTCGCCGCTTCTAGGCCTTGTGAACACCTGTACCATCTCTGTAAATTATTTTACTTTCTTTACCACACAATGGCTACAATAATGCCGTATATGTACGAGCCCGAGTACACAGAGGAAGAACTACTGGAAAGGCAAGCACGCGAAAACGATGGGGATTCGGACGGCAGTTGGGAGGACCAGTCAACGGATGAAGAGCCTGGACCATGTCGCATGGACGGCGTCTCCACCTGGTGCACGTGCAATCGGTGCGAGCTAATGCCAACTGAGGAGGAGAACTGCTGCTGCCGTGAAAATTCCGGGTGCTTGGCCTACATTTCAGAAGGCGAGCCAAGTCCGCAATGCATCACCGAGCTGCCAGAGTTCAGGGAAGCCTGCCTCTCACGGACCGTGTTGAGGATGATGATGGTGCTTATGCACGAACTTCGCGGCACTGTTCGTCCGCGTAATCCGAGTAACGAGTAAGTATACTCTGGTTTTGATGTCAGTGATGCCACTACTATGTCATGGTCGTCTCTCACATATAAAATTACATCTACATATCATTCGAATGCATGTAAACTGGTTCCATATTGTGCATTTTCTAGATAGAATTTTTTTCAAAGCAGAATGACATTTTTTACCTGAATCGACAGTGATAAGAAAGTTTTGTCATTTTAATACAGTTTGCATCTTTCATTTTCACAGGTGGTACAGGCTGGTGGCCTATCGTTGCTTCACGGGAGGCTCGGACACCGCGTTCGGAGAGTAATACCTGCCTGTGCGGTACTTGCCATTAGACAACATTTCCCCAGCGACAGTGGACAATACCGCAGATTTTCCCTGGATGTGCTGCAACCCGAACTTTACAATGTGTAATGTTTATTATTTATGTTCAATTGAAATTAAGATCTAAAATAAAACCCAACATATATTTTAACAATGGTTGTTTTGATTTTTTAAATGAATCTAGTGTGTCTCCATTGAATAGTCTTCCTGTGCCTTGTCTTGTCACACCACATGTCTCCGGCCAGCATCCTCCCTCACGCTGGCCGCCCACCTTCAAACCACATAACCGTTGAACCCATATGCAGCAGACATACATATGTTATTTTGCGGGTTGGCATCAAGCCTCCCGGCCTTGCCTCCTCCCCCAAAAATACTTACCACACCACTTTGTTCAAGCGTTGGCAATAAAAGGCCGTTGGATTTTATTGATACAAAACATGGTTATAGGTAAATAATCAATATGGTTGATCATAATAAATCATCCTTTTGGGCACCGGGTACAGAGATGACCCCCTCTGGCCCGTGCCGCCTTGCCACCACAGGCCAGCCTGCTGCTGACTAACTGCCTAGGCATCCAGGGTCTCCAGGGTGAACTGCACCCATATATTCTCCTGGGAGGGTGAGGTATTTATAAACTCACCCCCCTGCCTTCCAAGTATTAGATCCTGCAGCCTGCCTCTTACACGCAGTTAGATGGCCTCTCCTTGGTGAGGCCCTGCGGCAAACGAGTCTTGTCTGCACGACCACCACCCCAATCCACCCCCCCGCCCTATCAAAGGCAGTTCGCACCGGGGTACTTGCGCTGGCAAGTGGAGCTGTCAGGGGCGATAAAGGCCAAGAGGTGCCAAAGACCATGTACACTTCAAAGTGGTCCATAGAGCATGGGTTGTTGTTCCCATGTCTACCTCCAGACCCCGTGTCTCTTGCCAAGCATCCCCCCTCACGCTGGACGGCCCCTTGCAATCCACATAAGTGTGTCTCTATTCACGAGTCTTCCTGTGTCTTGTCTGCACGACCACCGCCCCAATCCACCCCCCCGCCCTATCAAAGGCAGTTCGCACCGGGGTACTTGTGCTGGCAAGTGGAGCTGTCAGGGAGCGATAAAGGCCAAGAGGTGCCAAAGACCATGTACACTTCAAAGTGGTCCATAGAGCATGGGTTGTTGTTCCCATGTCTACCTCCAGACCCCGTGTCTCCTGCCAAGCATCCCCCCTCACGCTGGACGGCCCCCTGCAATCCACATAAGTGTGTCTCCATTCACAAGTCTTCCTGTGTCTTGTCTGCACGACCACCGCCCCAATCCACCCCCCCGCCCTATCAAAGGCAGTTCGCACCGGGGTACTTGTGCTGGCAAGTGGAGCTGTCAGGGAGCGATAAAGGCCAAGAGGTGCCAAAGACCATGTACACTTCAAAGTGGTCCATAGAGCATGGGTTGTTGTTCCCATGTCTACCTCCAGACCCCGTGTCTCCTGCCAAGCATCCCCCCTCACGCTGGACGGCCCCCTGCAATCCACATAAGTGTGTCTCCATTCACAAGTCTTCCTGTGTCTTGTCTGCACGACCACCGCCCCAATCCACCCCCCGCCCTATCAAAGGCAGTTCGCACCGGGGTACTTGTGCTGGCAAGTGGAGCTGTCAGGGAGCGATAAAGGCCAAGAGGTGCCAAAGACCATGTACACTTCAAAGTGGTCTATAGAGCATGGGTTGTTGTTCCCATGTCTACCTCCAGACCCCGTGTCTCCTGCCAAGCATCCCCCCTCACGCTGGACGGCCCCCTGCAAACCGCATAATGCCACGACATATACACGTCATTCATTCACAAACACACCCCTGTTTCGAATTCTTTATAACCCACTTCATATTTCTAATGAGAACTACTTTGCGCTTTGCTAGTCAACCCGTGAAGGTGCTGGTTGTCTGCTCTTCGTCTCTGTGAACTTCCGTGACCACTTCGAGGAAACTCGTCAGTTTGCAACCTGTGAACTGCTCCCTGTTCTACGACAAGAAACTACTCTGATCCCTGCATCTAACTGTTTGTTCGTCAAGGTAAGGCCATGTACCATAATCATTTTGCGTGCAATTTCTTTTCGTTCAAGACAGTACATGCAAGTAACTAGTCACATGTTCTGAGTTTAGTCAAATTATTTTTCAATTTTTTTAAAGTTATTCAAATACTTATCCGCATGTGAATAACGTGTATAGTTCCAAGAACCAAAACGAACCTTGCATTGAACCTTTTATGTGTCATTTAATTTTTTAACACATTGGTATTCATAGAGAATTGTTGATCTTTACTTTTCAGAACTTTCCACAATGCCTGCCTGTTCCATTGGCGGTTGCCCTTCGAAGACCCATAATAAATCTGAAGGTATTATAATGCATGTTTTCCCTAAGACAATAGATCAGATAAGAGAATGGGTCCGATATTGCGGATATCCACCTTCTGAGCTTGAAAGTAGAGTCCTAGAAGTCTTTGCGGACAAGAGGGGTGATCGATACCGCATCTGCAGCAGGCACTTTAGCTCAGACATGTACTCCACATCATTGCTAATAAAGAAGAACACACCGCGAGCGAGGCGAAAATTGCTCTCAACCGCTATTCCCACTCTATTCGTCCACATCCCTCCACTGGTGAGTCAAGTTTATGTATTTATCTCTCGGCCTTGCGGTAGTGTGTAGCATTAGCTAACAATAATTTCCCCATTTATGTATCCACTCAATATGAAGGCGGAAGATTCTCCATCCGTGTCGTTATTGCAGTCATCAGCCACTTCAAGCGCCTATCGGGTAATCTTACTTGGCTATTCTGCCACTGACTTGTTTTAGGCATGTAAATCAATAGTTTTAATTTATCGTGTAATTATTTTACCTAATGGTACACCCTTGTACTCGTCCTCTAGTCTTTGTTTTCAGTTATAATTATTGTTATCCAAAATAATGCAAGTACTGTCTTTCAGGGAGATGCTGAGGAGTCCAACGTATTGACGACTACCGTTGATGTCACTCAGATGCTCGAGGTACGTTTCAGGACAGTTCCATCGATGGAGATCATCAGATCTTGCATTCTTGTAGCGTGATTGTTACACACAATGTTTCTTTCGTTTTTAGCCATTAATATGTCCTTCTGTCGTCGCCCTCCTAT
Organism: Ambystoma mexicanum; assembly: GCF_040938575.1. Classification (NCBI taxonomy): domain Eukaryota; kingdom Metazoa; phylum Chordata; class Amphibia; order Caudata; family Ambystomatidae; genus Ambystoma; species Ambystoma mexicanum. Next base: position 1,383,968,714 of record NC_090934.1, read on the forward strand.
GTGTCTTCTTTTTTCAATATTGTGTTCATTACTAATGAAAGTCCTATGTTTCAGGGAGTCGATGGAGCATTAGTCCAAGAAGAAGGGGGAGCGTGCAGTTACGGGTCGGCGCAACAGCTTGCAGAAGTGTGCACCGCAGTTACATCGTCCCTTGATGTTCTTATGCATTTCGAGGTATGGATACTGACAGTTCGATCAAGCGAAATCATATGACGTGATTACATCCGCTATACTTCCTTCTTTATTAACGCAAGTACTATGTTTCAGGGAGATGACGGAGCTTCTTCTACAAGAACATCACCCCTAGTAGTTGATGCAGATCTCTGGGTGGTGACACTTCCAACGATCGAGCAAATCGAATCATATTTACATATCCATTATTTATTTTAGACAACTGATCGTTTGTGCAGGTCTATTTAGATGAGCCGTTCACGCCTGCACAAAGTTTCTGTTCTTTTTATCAAAATAGAAAACCATACTAATGCAATTACTGTGTTTCAGGGAGTCACTGAAGCATCATCTTCAATAATATCATCAATGGAAGTCTATGAGGAGCCCGAGGTATGGATCTTGACAGTTCCATCTAACTAGATCAACAATGCGTGAATAATTGTCGTTTGAATGTTCTACACAAAGCGTTCATTCGTGTTTTGCTATTGAGATGTACGTGGGTATTGGTCCCCAAGTACATTTTGTGTTTTCGATATTATTATACATACTAATGAAAGTTCTATGTTTCAGGGAGTCGATGGAGCGTCAGTGCGTGATGGATGTGCTTATCAGGAAAATATAGTCGTTGCAGCGCAAGAGGAAGTGGAGACATGCACACACGAGTCGGAGCAACAGCGTCCTGATGTTGAAGTTCGAGGCAAGAAAGTTTCAAAGAAAAGAAAGCAAAAGAAGGTTAGTGTCCTGGTCACTATATTATGTTGTTTTTCACTGTTAATAGTTCAATACTGTAAGTTGTTTTTAAACTGAACATCCCTTTTCCAATCTGTCCTCTAGTTGCGAGTGGGTGTACGAACTAGATCTACACAGACAGTGAAGCGAACGAGAGATGTTGCTTGTCAAACCTTTTGGCAGGGACTTGAGACTGGAGATGCATCGTGCCAATGGGAAGAATATGAAGTGATTGACAACGGAGCTATACCACCACCAGCCATTGATAGTGAATGTCCTCCTGGTAGTTCGGATGCAGTCGGAGATCAATTCACAGAATCCACACCCGCGAAAACTAAGACCGCGAGAAAGTTGAAGAAATTGTTTTATTCACCCATCGCCGGAGAAGGAACAGATGTTGCAATGGAAGAGAATGAAGTGGACGACAATGAAACACCATCAATATCACTGAACATAGCGGAAGACGATATCAGAGATTCTACCTTTCATGTGAGTGACATGTCCTCAACGTTACAGGCCGAACCAGCTGGGATGCAGAGTGACAGTATAAGGAAAGAGGCCAAATTCATTGTATTCGATAGTTGTTTGATTGATATTATTATTCGGATGAAATGTGGGCATTCGGTTGGTGGGGAAGTATGTGGGGAGCCATTGATTAATGTGACTCGTGGAATTCGAGGCACTAACCTTAAAATACATGCCACCTGTACAAAATATCATCCTTTCTCATGGTCTGCACAACCTATGCTGGGACAACTGCCAGCAGGCAATCTACTTTGTGCAGCGGCTGCACTTTTTAGTGGTTCAAGTTTTAAAAAATTAGAGTCTTTCTTTCAGTTTGTGGGAATCCATTTCATTGCGAAAACTCAGTTCTACAAATACCAAACCGATTATCTATTTCCAGCCATTAGCGAAGCTTGGAGAATGGAAAAAATGTCTATTGATAGTACATTCGCGGGCAAACGGTTCAGGCTAGCCGGTGATGGACAGTGCGACAGCCCAGGATTTTCAGCCAAGTACTGCACCTACCACTTTCAGGACATGGAAAGTAAGAAAATTGTGAGTTCGGTGGTCGTGCAGGTGTCACAAAGTACATCCTCAGTGGCCATGGAGAAAGTTGGCTTTGTAGCATCATTTCAAGAACTACAATCGCGGGGAATGGTGATCGACCTGATAGCCACGGACCGACACGTTTCAATTGCCAAGACAATGAGAGAAGAGTACAAAAATATAAATCACCAATTTGACGTTTGGCATCTTGCAAAAACAATCAATAAAAAATTGTCGGCTGCAGGTAAAAAAAAAGATATGCAAGGTATTTCACAGTGGTCCAAGTCAATCAGCAACCATCTTTGGTGGAGCTCAAAAACATGTGGAGGGTCGTTGGAAATTCTACTGGAAAAATGGCGGTCAGTAATGCTACACTGTACAAACGTTCACCGATGGAACACGAACCAACATTTCCACAATTGTGAACATGGCCATTTGTCCACAGAGGAGGCACGGAAGAAGAAGTGGTTGATTCCTTCATCACCCACTCACAAAGCCATTGAAAAGATTGTATTTGATAAAACTATAACAAAAGCTTTGAGGGGACTCACGGAATTCTGCCACACAGGAGATTTGGAGGTGTTCCACAATATGTGCCTAAAGTACAGGCCAAAACGATTGCATTTTGGCATGGAGGGCATGATAAATCGGACTCTTTTAGCGGTCTTGGCACATAACCATAATGTTGGCCGTCAACAAAGTAGGACGACCGGAACTTTAGGGACGCTTCGCTACAATAAGGCCTTCACTAAAAGAAGTAAACAATGGGTGATCAAACCAGTGTTTGAGGATATGCAATATGAGTTTATTGAGAGACTTATTGTTGACGTCCTAGATAGGCACATAAATGGAGTTGTGAACGAACCTGTGCAGGGGACAACTGCATTGCCACCCAACATTGCCTCTGTTCCATGTCCACCTAAAGAAGAGCTCATTGAGAAATACACATCACGGTTTAAATGATTGTAATTTGATTGTCTGTTCTCTCGAGTCTCCTCATGTCGCAGGCCCATTGAATATGTGTATCTATCCAACCTTGTTCATTTGCGCATTAAATTAAACCAAACAGTAATATAAATCATTTTTCAAAAAATATAGAATGTCTCCGTATTTATGGTTCTGTGGGGCTGCAAAGCACGCAGACAAAATGCAAAGATGGAGTGTAAATTTCAAGTCCTGTGAGATGGCCTTACACTGAATGTAGCTAACTAGGAATGTGTGCTCGTTCAAAGTGAAGGTCAGCTGCTTTGATTTTTTCTCGGGTGCCAGAATGGCCCACGACTCAGTATAAGGTTCTATTGTTATTTGACCTTGACAGGCCGGGACCACGTAAGAAACGATAATGAATATAATTTCAGAAACGAAAGCCATTTCATGTTCGTTCATTAGAAGAAATAACGTCGGCATAGAAGGAGTGGTATTTCGGGGCTGCCCTACGCACAGACACAATGGAAAATGCAAATATAATGTAAGTAACTCTTTAGATGAGTTTATACTGCAATTTAATTACTATACAGTAGCTTACCGCGCACTAGAACCGTCTCCTTTTACGGAAGCACCTCAAAACCTTCCTCTTTGCTTCTGCTTTCTCTCTCCCTCTCCCCTGCTACAACTGGTCCACTGTCTGCGATCTCGGTCCTGGGCCCTTCCACTCTCCACCTGCACTCCCTGTCAACCCCTGCACTGGGGGACTGTCTCAGTATCCTACAGCCCCCCTTGACGTATAAAACCCAGTTGCACTGTCCTAGCTATGAAATAATTTCCCGACCTAATATATAAAATGAATAATTTTAATAAAGATCTGATGGTGAGACTAATTTCATTTTTTATGTTTTTCAAACAGGTACTTCATCCATTATTGTCTGTGTCACGAGTACCAGACACCGGCGGATGGCTTCTATAATCGCCAATTGCTTCTCCGCGTGAACAACGTTAGCACCCTGACCATTTTGTGGGACGATCGCCAAGTACAAGTATGCCCTTACGCGGTACTAACGGCTAGATGCAACATACAGACCGTTGTGGTGGCCTAGTGCCTCGTTGTTGGACAAGCCATGCGATTATCAGTGCGACCGAAGAGCTTATTTTATCGTAAACCAACACCCTGTGTACTGCACACGAACATCGCTTGCCTCAAGACGAACTATTTTGGATCGAGAGCAAAGAAAAATGCAAATCGCTGAATATTCTCTAAAAATTTGATGTCCAATAAATGTACTTTGCCAAATGTACAATCTTGCAGTTTGCTTTTAAACCACAGTTTCATATTCCGAATTGTGGCGCTGTATTGTGAGATGATCTAAGACCCTGTGTACAGCAAAGGAACATCGCGTGCCTCAAAACGAACTTTTTGGAACGTGAGCAAATAAAAATGAAAATCGCTGAATATTCTCTAAACATTTGATGTCAAATAAATGTACTTTACCAAATTTACAATCTTGCGGTTTGATTTAAAAGTACAGTTTCATATTCCGAATTGTGGCGCGCTGTGTTGTGAGCTGATCTGTGTTGATTTCCGGGTTCTGTGTGGAGTCGCGTAGAAGACGCCTGGGCGCGTTTGCCTACGCAGCACAGTCACGTCACGGATAGAGGCGGGGAATATGAATGTTTTGATAAAGTCTGTTTCAGGGGCGGGGGATTTGATTTAGTGCCGCAAAAGCAGGTGAGCCAGGGCGATGGGGGGAAATGATAGGATTATCATAAAATGGCGGCTGATTTCGAGTGCGTTAATGGACGAAAAGTCGGGTAAGGTCCATAGGAAAGTTTTCTACGATCTACCGAGTTATGCTTAAAAACACATGGCCGAACCGTAGGGACAATAAAAAAAAAGTCCCGGAACTCTCCTTTAAGGTAGTAATTGCAGGGCCTATGCTAAGAGTGATGCCCAGGCGCTGTCCTGTCCGGCCACGGCTCTGTAGGTCAGCCAGTTTGAGTCACCACATAGACCGTCATTTCTGGGGGGCTGGGGGAGGGTGATGGCTAGAGCCGGATGGGCTCAGTGTTGTAATGGTGGTGTGCCACTGCCGCACACTGCTCATGTATGGGAAGATGCAAGCTAGAGGGAGCGGTAAAGGCTTAGTGCCAACTTAGAGCCAGAAACAGTGAGGACAAGGACAGGATGGCACCAACAGGTAGAAAGTAAGGACATAGCAAGCTTAGCACCAAGACCCAGCAAGAATAAGCACAGGCAGAGCCATGGCCGGGAGCAGTGCGTCACTGAGGGCACAAATGGGACGAGGGGGCCAGGGGGGTGCCACACAACCAACATTAGGGTGAACAGGCAAAACTGGTTCAAGTAAACCTCTATTTTACCAAGCTGTTTGTGCAAGTTCAGAGTAGGTTTAAGACAATGGAAGGTTTGCGTCAAATGAATGGACACCCTAAAAGAGTAGAATGTTCAAAGGTTGCAAAAAGGCACTAAAAACACTCAAAGGAAAAGATATTTGGCCTCACACGTTTTTGACGGATTTTCGTTGAACACATTTCATCATACTGTGTTGCTGTAGCTTGAAAACAATACATGGGAAAAGAAATGAATGTTCTGCTATCACCAGTATCCCTCATGGGGTGCATTCAAGGTCCAAGCCACTGCACCCTGAAATGCACCTCGGTCCCAGATTGCAGGTCCAACAGGATGGTTCTGCCCACTCAGTCCTTGTTCCATCTAGCCATTCGCCGTTACTTAAAGCCTAACAATATATCAAGTTTTAATCTAGTGCTTCATGACAGATACCTCCCTTGTCTAAGAGTTGTAATTAGTGTTACCGCTAACCAACTCAAGTTAATGATCTTATTGGTAATGTAATGCATTGTACAGTGGTCTTGTATAGCACCTCTCTGAAATGTGTGGTAGCATTGTGGCATTTGGAACCGCAAAAAAGAGGGTAGTGGTTAGAAGCGAGGTGTGAAACATGCGGCGTACACTGCCGGCCATAAGTAACAGAGTCCTGGGTGCAGATATGCTCCTATGTGCTTTGTAGCATTGATACTTGGGTACCAGTTCTAACCAGATGGCAAAGAATGGAAAATCTACCAGATGACAGTGCTGGGTCACTGGGAGAGCCCCCGGAAGGCTCCCCCGGGAGGGTCCACTAGGGAATAGGGTCAAAGATGGAGCAGGCAGTGATTCCCCAAAATCCTCTGGCTGGGGAAGTGTTTGCAGGCGTAAATCAGCCGCATGTATTTTGGTCCGTGTCAGTAGTTTAGGGGTGCAAGTAGAATGACATTTGAGTCAATCAGTTGGGGTGGGAAGAGGTGATTTGGGGCTCCCCAGGAGTCCTGTTATTGAATTTTTAGGGCCATACTAGTACAGTTCAAGTCACGTTGCTGAGGTGTGCTATTGTTACTCTTGTGGGTTATTACTGTTATTGATGTTGATTTTTCTTTCTATCGCGCTCGTACACAAGTGTTTCTGAGCGCGACAATGCAAGGGAGGGGAACAGAGGAGAACAAAACAGCGATCTTACTAGGCCCAGTGACATTGAGAACGCGCAAGTGCATGGGAGAGGGGGAGGGGAAAGTGCATGGAAGGAGAGAGAAGTGGAAAGTGCGAAGCAAAGGAGAAACAGATAAATAATAATCTGCTTGTGTGTGTGTGTGTGTGTGACCGCACAAGCGTGCGCCTACACATCATTTCCTCTCTCCCAACTGGATCGCTAAGGATCTCTTCACAAGGAGAAAGATGCAATTATTTCCCTGTTTGCCATTTAAAGTCCATTTGTCATTTTCCCTGCTTGGCTGGCTCCATCTAACATTCAAATCCCCACCCACTCCTCCACGCTCCCCGCCAGTCCACTTTTCCCTCTTCAAGCACCCCACTCCAGATGTCTAACGAGTGTGGTCTAGAACTTAGAAGTGTGTTCAATGCACTCTTTTGCCTCTGGGGTTACAAACATGTGACATCGAGCAGCAGCAGTGTGATGGGCTGCTGGTGGGCCAATCTAGGTAGGTCTAGCACTGTACTGGCACAGGGTGCGTGTCCGCACTGCAGGGCGGCGCCGCGTTCGCACTGCGGGGCGGCGCCGCACCCGGCATTATGGGGCCAATATTATTTTTTTACAAATTAAGCACTGGTGTCCCCCACTGCCAGGACATCGCCTACCATCCTGGAGCACCTGCTGTGCCTGCCTTCACTACCTAACCACCTTCAGGAGCTGCGCCAGAGCACTGCATCTACTCCGTATGGGGAGAGGCCTCCTCTGCGGCCCCTCAGCTCTGCTCCCCCTCAGTGGCCCCTCCTCTCTGCCCAGGGATCCGAGGCTACTGCAAGCCCTCAGCCGGGACTGTGCCTGCCATCCTGGAGCGCCTGCTGCGTCTACCTTCACCACCTAAACCAAAGTGAACCTCTACCACGTCCGTGCCTACCATCGCGCCTGCTGCGCCTGACATCACCTCCACTGCAACTGCCTTCAAGAGCTGCGCCTCCCTCCTACATCTGGCTGCCCCAGCCAACCGCCCAGCCCAACAACGCAGCAGTCCACAGAATTATCCACTGCCATACTGAGGTAGGAGCTATTCTCACTGCCACTACCCATTCACTGCATCTGGCCGCCCCCACTCCTGTACAGCCTGGTGAGCCCCCTCTACTGTAGCTGCTCCGCGGGTGTGTCATACCACCCTCCTTACTACGGTCCACCTGTGGACTGCCGCTCTGTCCTACCCTCTGCACGCAACTGCTTCTGCCACTACCACCACTGTGACAACCATCAGAACTGACCTCCCTCCTCCACCTGCTATCCCTGCTCCCCGCTCTACCCATCACTGTTGCTGTCCACCGAGTGACCCAGCCTGCCTGCGCTCTGCTGCAACGGACTGTAACTCCCGTTCAACCTAGCACTGTCGCTGCCACCGAGTGACTCAGCCTGCCTGCGCTCTGCTGCAACGGACTGTAGCCGCACTGCAGGCCTGTCATTTCGCCCTCCATACTACAGGCCACCTGTGACTGTCACCCTGTCTGGCTCTCTGCTTGCAGCTGATCTCCAAAGGATCCTTCCTCCCTCACCATCTCGCCCACAGACACCCTGCTGCTCCAACCTTCACCCCACTGCCTAGACCCCCACTCAACCGCCTTGACTCCCCATTCTTCTTCTCTAAAACCTCACTCTCCCCAGCCCTCTCACCCTCCATTTCCCCCCCACTGAACCTGAAACAGCTCCTGACACCTACTCCATTGTGGGTACTCTGCTGTGTGACTACCAGCACCTACTCTCATCCCCTTCCTGTCATACACTCTACCTGCCTTTCCCTCTGACGGCCTCCCTTCTTCTCCCTCCCCCTCTCCCTCTTCCTCCTCCTCTTCCTCTTCCTTCACCTTCCGCTCATCCTCATGTCCTCCCCACTCTCTCACCTCCCCCTCTGCCCATCCCTTCCCCCTCGCACAATCCCTTGTCGCTCTAATCTTATCCACCTCCCCACTGCCAATCCCTCCAGTCTCATCAACATTGCCCTCTGGAACGCTCCATCTGCAACAAAGCCACTGCGACCCTTGATCTGTTCTTCCGACTCAACCTTCACTTCCATTGCATCACCGAGACTTGGATCCCCCCTTCAATTCCACTGTTCCTGCATCTCTCTCCACCCCCTCTTCCTCCTTCTTTCATATCCCACGCCCCTCAGGTTGCGGAGGCGGCTTCGGACTCATTTTTCACCCTAAATGTCTTTCCTCTTCCCCTTCCTTATCTCTCCCTACCTTCTTCTTTGAATTTCTCTTCAAATCCTTCACCTTCCTCATGCGATATCCTTCTTAATCATTTACAGACCTCCCGGCCCCCTCTCTTCCTCCTATGAAGACCTGGACCATCTTCTATCTCTCATTTCTCCCTCCCCTACTCCTCTCTCTGTCCTCAGCAATTTTAACCTCCCCCTCTCAACCTCATCTCATTCTTCCCCTCTTCTCTCCTTACTTGACTCCTACCTCCTCTCTCCCCTGCCATCCCCACCCACCCACTCCTCTGGCTCCACTTTCAATCTCATCTTTCTCTCATCATACTCTTCCTCCCCCGTATCGTCTCTTCCCAACTATCTCTCCGACCACGCCTTACTCTCCTTCTCCCTTACTCCTCCCCCTTCCTCATTGTCCTCCCCCTCTCCCACCTCTCCCTCCTTCTCTCATCGTGATCCCCTCAACTTCAACCTTTCTCTCTTCCATTACTCCTGTTCTTCCTCCCTTCCCTCTCTTCCTGACTTCTCATCCCTCTCTGCTGACGACACCCTCTCCTCACTGTCCTCCTTTATATCCTCCTGTGTTGACCAACTCTATCCTCTTACCTCACAAACCTTCCCAGCCCTAGCTCTCCTCTCACCTTCTATCCATGCATCGCTTCCTCCGTCGCCTCGAACGACGCTGGCTCAAATCCCCTTCTCTGACCAACCAATCCTCTTACTTCTCTTAACACTCTCTCTATGACTCTTGCCTCTCATTTGCCAAGCGTTCCTACTTTTCGAACCTCCTTCACTCACACGCTTCTCACCCCCGCTGAATCTTCCAGACCCTCTCTCGCCTTCTTTCCCCTCCTACATCTGACCCTTCCACAAACTCTCCCCTCTCTCCCTCTGACTTTGCCGACTTCTTCTCATCCAAAATTCTCTCTCTCCGCCAAAATATCCTCTCCTCTCCTTCCTTCTCCCCTCCCCTTCCACCCCTGCTAACATGTCCACCTTCTATCATATTACCCCAGACTGTGTCTCCCATCTCCTGTCCAAAACTCACCCTACCGCTGGCCCCTCTGATCCCATCCCCACCTCACTCATCCCCAAAATCTACCCTCTCCTCATCCCCTACCTAGCTACCTTCTTTAACATCTGTCTCTCCTCTGCTACCTTCCCTTCAGCCTTCAAACACGCTACCATCATCCCTATCCTGAAGAAACCCCCTTCTAGCCCTCTTCTTGCCTCCAACTTCAGACCAATCTCCCTTCTCCCCTTCATCTCAAAGCTCCTCGAGCAAATAGCCTTCTCTGAACTCTCAGCTTTCGTCTTCTCTCACTCCCTCCTCCCCACCTCTCAGTCTGGTTTCTGCCCTAAACACTCCACTGAGACTGTTTTCACTTATGTACTCAATTCTCTCCTCGCTGCTCGCTATGCTAAGCAATCCTCAATTCTCATCCTCCTTGACCTCTCGGCAGCCTTTGACACCGTAGATCACCCCTTACTTCTTAGCACTCTGTCCTCCTTCGGCTTCAAAGGCTCTGTCCTCTCCTGGCTTTCCTCTTACCTCTCCAGCCGATCCTTTACTGTTTCCTGGGGCGGCCGCACCTCCTCCAACTTCCCACTGAACTTTGGCGTTCCCCAGGGCTCTGTACTCAGACCTTTCCTTTTCTCTCTCTATACATCCCTTCTTGCCGCCGTCATCTCTTCTTTCGGCATCTCCCACCACTTCTACGCGGATGATACCCACCTCTTTCTCTCGTTCTCTTCCTTCACCTTTGACCTCCACCACACTCTCTCTTCCTGTTTTACGGCCATAAAAAAATGGATGTCATCCCATTTTCTTTCTCTCAATACTGACAAGACTGAAGTGTTTTTCTTCCCCCCTAGCACTCTCTCACCTTCCCCTCCTCCCTTCATCCACTTTCCCCCCTCCAATCTCCCCATCACGACCCATGCCCGCAACCTTGTTCTCCATATTGACTCCTCTCTCTCCTTCTCCAACCACATCTCTCTAACCACTCGTGCCTGTCGGCACCACCTCTTCAACATCTGCAAGATCCTCCCTTACCTTCCATGCTTCTAAACTCCTAATCTCCTCCCTTATTTTCTCCTGTCTCTTCTACTGCTCCTCTCTTCTCTTTGGACTCCTTGTCTCTCACCTGACTCCCCTAAAATCCATCTCCCACTCCTCTATCCGCACTCTATGTCTTCTTGGCCCTTGAGACTCTATTTCTACCTCACTCTCCCAACTCGGCTGGCTCCCCTTCCTCTCACAATTGAAATTTCAATTCCTCTGCCTTGTCTACAAATCTCTCCACGACCCCACCCCCTATCTTTCCTCCCTCCTCTCATTTTACTATCCCTCCTGCTCTCCCAGCTCAGCTGATCTCTACCTTCTCACTGAACCCCCACCCCCTTGTGCCTCCTCACGCTTCTGCTCCTTCCAACTCTTGGCCCCCCTCCACTGGAACTCCCTACCTGTCCCCATCCGCTCCACCCCCACCTACCCATATTTCCGCTCCACCCTAAAAGCCCTTCTTCTCCACTCCCCCCTGACTCTCCTTACCTACCTCTCCCCCACCATTCCACTGCCCCCCCTTCCCTTCCCTCATTCCGCGTTCCCCCTCTGAGTAAATTGTTCTAAATACTGTACCACTGGTTTGTTTCATGTTTGTAAATTATGCTTCATTCATTACTGTACCTGTTGTTATTCTGTAAAGTGCCTTGGTGTAAAGCGCTATATAAACTCAATAAACATAAACATAAACCTGCGTCAGCAGGCTTTGCACAGATGTCAAAGCAAGCGCTCTACTCGCTGTGCTATTGGACTGGCATGCAGGATAGGAAAAGGGTAGAGCTTACTCCCCCCCTTGAGGAGACGAAGAGCTGATAATGTATTCTGAATTCATGGCAGCTCAAAGCAATGATCCATCTCTCCTTCATGCCTTTGAGCAGAGTATCTACCTGGAGGGAGCTACCTTCAAACAGGGACCATATGTTATCAAGAGGACAGGTCTATTGTATAGAGCTATAGAATAATACAGAGGGAGATGGCATAACCAGACAGCATATCCCGGATCCCAACCCTCCAAGGCAAACAACATAGAACAAGCCTACTCATACCTACCCACTAGGCACCATGGGATTGCCCCGGCCCATGGCCAGGACCTGAGTCACTTTAACCGGCTTAGTTCTAACCACAAACATAGTGATTCTGTGAGACTTGCTCAATTTGATGGACAACCTCCCACATCAATGTAGGGCGGGTTCCCAGGCAACCTTTTCCTATTATTGATTGATTCTTTGAACAATTAAGGATGGATGTCATTGAATCCCTAAACTCCTCTACAGCCAAGAATTGCTACATCCTGATGGTTGTAGACTAAGACACCACATAACAAGAGTCAGAGTCATTTTTACTCAAAAGCAATGCCACCCAACACATTCTCAAGCACCTGGTTTATTCTTTTTTTAATTTTTGTATTGCTTTTAGTGAAAACGTAGCTTGAGAGCAGTGGAGAGTTTTACAACAAGATGATGCCAGTAATAGAATTGTCGTTTTATTCAATAGTGCAGTACTGCTGTTTGAGGCAGGGCATAGTTCTTCTTCTTCCACAAGACATTGTTGAAAGAGCCATATTTTCTGTGTTTTGCCGAACTGGAGGATGGTGGGGCATTTTGAGCCTCTGCCGGACCTGATTTCCAGATGGGCAGGGCACGGCAGAAGGACTGCTTAGAAGTCTTTTCTGGTCCCTAATGATTTCAGGATGGGGTCTCTGAGAGAAATCCTAATGGATCACAGTTCTACCGTTATGTCCCTTCTGATGGAATAGGTAAAGCCCTTGCAACAAATTAAACCCACCTGCACCACTATCAGTAGGCCACAGACTGATGACTTGAACACTTAACCAGACCACCAAAAACATTTTGAGAAAGCTTGTGGTTGAAGACACAAAGAACTGGGATCATCTGCTACCTTGGGCTTTGTTCATCCACACGATTGTACACCTGTTAGCTAGTGTGATGAATTCAGGGAGTTGTCCCTTCTTTCCAAGGGGAAGAAACCCTCTTTGTGACTAGGGAGGTCAGCCCACTATGCAATACCCTCCCCTGGGGACAGGGAAAGCAGGACCCCACTGGAGGTAACCCCCATTGGGAACACGGAAGGTCCTAATTACAACCACATCTACCCTCCCCTTTCTTCACACTTCGACATGTTTATGGGATATATGGGAAATTATCAAAACCCACAGGGGCAGGGTCCCTTTAAGATGAGAGGCTTGGTTTCTGACCTGTATATGTTGCCGCCTTTCGCCGAATCCCAGGACCAACTGGATTGTTGCTTCCATCACAGGGAGGAACTTAAAACCAGCTGGATACCAGAAGGAGAAGAGAACATCTGCCGAGGAATGGGAAGCACAGGCGTGCGGGCAAGGATGAGTCCCATTCAAGACACATGTCAATGTGCCAGGAGCATGCCAGAGCTCTGATGAAGGCAGAGTCTCTGAGTACTATAGGGCTGCTGAGGCAGGGAGCACCACCATCAAAAGTGAAGACAACCGGTGTCCAGAAACACTAATGCTGTGGCTTCCCACACAGGGACGCCAAGAGAAGCCGCAGCTGGTGAGGGGCGAACGGACAAACCACAAGGGCTGAAGGGGCCTATAGCCCACACAGGGGGAACCAAGGAACTGCAAGGGCAAAGCATGCCCTAACCCACAAGGAGCCAACAAAGAACCACAGAAGCGAGAGAAGCCTACGGCCCACGAGGGGTGGACGTAGGAACCACAAGAGCTGAAGAAACCTACAGCCTGTGAGGAGCGAACCGAGGAACCACAGGGGTGAGAGATGACTGTAGCCCATGAGGAGCTGAACAAAGAATCAGAGGTGAGAAAAGTCTACAGCCGGTGAGGGGTGAACCAAGAAACCATAAGCGCAGAAGCAGTCTATAGCCCAAGAGGGGAAAACTGAGGAATCACAGGGGCTAGAGAAACTTGTAGTCGACGAGGGACCAAATGAGGAATTGTGGAGGTGAAAGACCCATAACCCATGAGGAGCAAACTGAGAAACCATAAGTGCCAAAGAAGCATATTGCCCACAAGGAGCTAGAGAAGCTCATAGCCCAGGGCAAGCTGGGAAAACCCCAGAGCTAAAGAACCCTGTAGTCAAAGAAAATCCAACTGAGATACCTACAGCCCAGGATAGGGTAAAACAAGAGACAGTGTGAAACGGGCTGGAGGAGCCACCTGCCTACACAAGGCTGAAGAACCAGAGAGCCTAGGAACGCTCAGAGACAAGTATTCTTGGAAGTGAACTTACCGAGCCTCTCCAATCACGTTGCACTACACTGGAGATGGGATAAGACTCAGGTACTGAGCAGAGACCTTATTGAGAGAACTTTTTGAGACATTTTTTATTTGAACATTTCTTTTTCTTTTTCCTTTGAACTTTAAGAGACCTTCTGCTGTTCTTGAATAAACCCCATTTGCAAACTTTGAAAGACTTTATGCACTACTTGGTGGGGGTCAGAAACCAACCTCCATTAAGTTCCCTGGGTGAAGTAATCCTAAAGGAAGTGCACGCTTAGGATTTCTTTCTACAAGAATACGTTAGTGATAGGTCAATTTAGGCTTTGGACTGCATTTGTTTTGTGACATCCTAATGAGCAAATGCAACACCCTATATCTCACAACAACGAAATCGTTACCCTTTTTCTGACAATATTTTTACCACCTCTCGAAAAAACTACAACTCCCACAATTCATACCTCCACTCTAGAAATCCCAATAACCAAACCACTGGGACGAAGAAGAGGTGAAAAGGAGCTATGAAGATTACACATAGAAAACAATGCACTAGGGATTCCTATGGGCAGTCACCATTTTGTCCTGATAATGAGGCCAGGCAAGGTCAGGCTTCCCTTTACAATCATTCTCACCTGAAACCTGTTAACTCTCCCAGGAAGTATAGAAGGTGGAACACACAGACACACTTTGAGCGAGCTGGGGATTCTGGATGGTGCACAGAGGCTGAGAAGAGTGAATTCAAGCTGAAGAGACCCTGGAAGGCCTGGAGGAAGAAAGACTGCATAACTGCTGGGCCTGTGAGTACAGGGGAGGCTGCAGTGTGGAGAGGGAGTTCTAACTCCAGGGAGCCAAACCAAGGGCAGTTGGAGGTTAACTGGCAGTGCCCACACCAAAGCTCCTCCCCTGGGCAAAACAGGAAAGCCCAGGCCCAGGCCTTTGAGGGAAGGTGGTGAGACCCTGATCTCAACAAGTTATCCCCTTTACCCCCTGCAGCTCCTAAAACTGTGGAATGCTTTATAGGGGAGCTGACGAAGTGGAAGCAAAATAAGGAAAGTGCATTCTGGGACATTTAGTCCAAAGACTTTAAAACTTTGCAAATCAAGAGGGGTCCAAGCCTGACTGAGGGAGACCTGTGTGAGAAATTTTAAGGAGGGGTCTGAGCCTGGCTGAGGGAGACCCCCAAGAGGACAGAGTGAAAGAGAACAGAGTGGTCCGGCATAGCGACAGTGCCCAGTCGAAAATATCTGTTGAGTGAGTACTGATGTGAGCCTAAAGGATATGAACTGTGTTTCAAGGCAAGAGAAGACTAAGGAAAGTTAATCACGTTGAGTTGCAAAGTGAGAGGTCCGAGCCCGACTGAGGGAGACCTGTGATGAACTGTGAGTGATTGAGAGGTCCGAGCCCAGCAGAGGGAGACCTGTAGTGAACTTTGAGAAACTCAAAGTGGTCCTGCGGAGGTCTCTAGTAAAAGCCTTGCACATTTGAAAGTCTTCGGCATCAGTAAAAGGTCTGAGCCTGACTGAGGGAGACCGGAAATGTGATAAGTTAGGGGAAGGCAGTTTTGGATCCAGTTCCTGGGGGTGGACCAGTGCGGGAGGATCACCTGGGTGAGGGGTCTTTGGGGAGTGAGGTGAGGCAACCAATGGTGAGACGCGGTATTCCCCCCTTTCCCGTACACATGACCCATCCTATTTTTTAGGATTCTCTGGTTTTCCAACCCCCCCCCTTACAGACAAACACTGGGCACATGAAGAGGGCGACTAAGAGTAACAAAGCTAACCCTTGCATATCCCATTGGCCATTTCCCGCTAATCGGGTCAGGCAAAGTCAGGCACTTGGCTCTAAGTGCATACATCTGATACCAATTAGCTCTCCCCACACGTATAAATGGCAGAACATAGAGACACACTCTGAGCAAGGTGGAACACGAGCAAGAGCAGAACTTCTGGGGCAAAGGCGAACCTACTGGAGCAGAGCAACGGACCGAGGGACGAGAGCAAAAGGTGGAGAACCCTATAAGTTCCCTACAGGAGGTTTTTTGCCTCCAAAAGGCTGCGAAAGACACGTGCAGAAGGCCAAATTCAAAACAAGAGGGCTGCATTGTTTTTCAAGGACGCCAGCGACACTCCTGTGTGAACGGCAGAGTTGAGGGGGGCGAGGCCAAGCCTGCGGTACTAACCTTGACTCATGAATTGAAAAACTGTAAAGACAAGAAAGAAATGCACAGAGCCGGTGAGTTGGCAAGCGACATGAAAGACCAGTGTGTGTAAAGGAAAGATTGAAGTGCAACATTATATCACACAATTGATGGCTGCACGCATGTTGATGAGATGCGAAGAAAGGCAGACCTGTGAATGAATATTGAAGTAACGATAGCTGTGAAACCAGCGATACTGAGTAACAGAGTGGTCCAGCAAAAGAAAGTAGCCCACTCGAAAGTCTCTGTGAAAGGTGAAATGTTTTGTAGCGATAAAGTGAATGAAGTATAAAAGTGAAGTGATCAAAATTAACCTAAGGAAAGGGGGGAGTAAAAAGGTGAATGTTGAACTTGGGTGCTTGAACTACCCAGACCAAGAAACACTGGGGCAAACAACATAAGAGTGCGAATTGAAGAGAAAAGTCAAAGTAGTCTTGCAGAGGTCTGTAGTAAAAGCCACGCACATTCAAATGTCTTCGACATCAGGAAACGATCCGAGTCTGACCGAGGGAGACCGGAAGTGTAATAAGTTAGAGGAAGGGAACCCCTAAAGGATGCTAATTAAGCTCGGGCAAGGGAACCTCTGCAAGTGTTTTGAACCTTTGCTTTAAGAGGTTTGAGCCGAAAGGTGGGGACCGGCGTGAACATTTTGTTGAACTGTGTTTTGAACGCTGAAAAGAGAGACTTTAACGTGGAAGGCCAGGCGGGCCTGAATCTATGTTTTGAACTGCCTTTGTGTTAAGAGTCTGTGCCAGAGTGTGTCATCCTGCATATGGGGACCGCCTTACTCTGCGTTGTCTAATATGGGGAGGAGAGATGACTCAGCCACATTTATTCTTTATATTTGAACATTGACTTTCCTTTGCATACATATTCTCCTTTACACACTTTTTGTACAAGAGATAAGGCAGGCATTACGTTTTGTTAGTATAGGCCATTTTAATTTGACATACTCATCTAGGACTGTTTTATTTATTATTTGATGGCAGAGACTACTCCCCTCCTATCTATAGGGCAAAGTAGGAGTTTTTCCAAACCCCGAAAATTGAATAAAGGTTTCTCAAATTGTACCTTTTGTGTCAGTGATGCAATGCCTCCCTTACACAGGTGAGAGGAGAAAGAAAAAAAGGCTAGGGAACAGAGGAGGTGTCCAGCAGTACCAAGTTGATAGGCTACCTAGAAATCCAGTGTTTGAGGAAACAGTGACAGTCAGTCATCATCCCTCTGGGGCCTGTGTCCCAGCATACCTAGTCCTACTGAGGTCTGACAGTGCTTTACCTAAGTAAGGAACTGTGGCCAGCGACCCATGGCCTCTCGAGCACGGGTAGTTGGAAGGATCCATCAGAAACCAACATCCTGATTAGGTGATGACAGAGCGGCTACTCAGTGTGATGGGTCAGAAGAAGGACGCAGACAATTATCCATCTCACTGAAAGTTTTATTAAACAAAAGAATAAATGCCTATCTTTCCCTATACTAAGGGGTTTTCCTACCTAACAAAACTAGCTAATGTGCTCATCAGTCGTCAGTGAGAGTGTACAAAGAGTCTGTCCACCGTTCACTAACCTTTTTGTGGCATGCCGCAGGAAGGAGTCGGTCAAAGGAGTGGTGTAGTGTAAGCACTTCTTTATTCAATAATAAGCAAAAATGCCCAATTCTCACTATTCTACCTATCACGGTGGTTGTCCAAATGAAAAGAAAGTCTTGTCCTCTGTCAAAAACTACGGAACTCCAGCCCTAACACTATATGCACAAACAACATAGGGAATACCAGGAGAATGACTCCCTTTCTCCTGGCTCACTTGTATCCACTTTGGTGATTGAGTTTAAACTGTCTTAACTAAGCATTCATGTTCCACAAGGAAGTAAAATACCAGGAGGAGGCCTCCCTCCTCCTGGCCAATGGTTAGGCATCTTGACAATATTTTAAGCAACCGTTGCATAGCGTCTGAATCAACAAAGGTGTACTTTGATGTCAGAAGAATGTCTCCCTTCTCCTGGTTCACTGGGCTTTTGATAACAACATTTCTTAACAGTTCTCATTAAGCTTTGTACTTCTCTCCAGGCTTTCTCCAGAATTAATAAGTGTTCTTGCTTCACTTTGCTTACTATTATAATGAGTATTGTGGTGAAGGAGATTACTCCTGAGTCTTTGGTTATCTTTGCCAGGATCAGGCTCTGCAACAATTACTGAGGCAAGGGAGAGCCCTCCTGATGCTTATTCCACTTTCCTTCCTTTTACAGCAAGTGCTGGGACAAGGAAGATCACTCCCAAGTTTTAGTCCATCTTGGTTACTTTTAAAACTATTATTGAGATGAGAGAGAACCCTCGCAAAGCTTTCTTCTCTTTGTTTGGTTTTGCGACAATTACTGAGATGAGGGAGATCACTTGCGATGCTTTGGTCAGCTTTACAACAATTACTGAGATGAGGGAAATCACTCCTGAGGCAGTTTTCGTTGACAATGGGCCTCATTACGAGTCTGCCGGTCTGGGAACTATGGTACCGGTAAGCTTGCTGGTACTGTAGTTCCTGTAGTTCCTGGACCGGCAGATTACAAGTTGTTCTTGTGGGTGCCTGTGTGCCCACCAGGTCTGACCTGGCGGGCACACAGGCACCCGCGAGCACAACACGTTGGATGCACCGGCACCATTCACAGATGGTGCTGGTGCATCCGGCTTTGTTACACATTGCGGTAGACGGACTCTGTGGTCCCGTGCCCGCTTGTGCGGTATCGTGCGGAAGTGCAGTTCCAAGATGGATGCCTGTCAGATTTTTCCAGCCGACAGCTACGGTCTAGTCTCTTCACGTCCCTCCGAGAGACTACGGACCGCTCACGTGATACTATATCCAGACTCCAAGCCAAGGTTTCATCGCGTCGCTTCTGTTACAGACGCTCCGTGAGTTCGTTATTTGAATCCTGTATTTACGTGTCTATTAGTCCTTGATTACTCTTTAATCTGTCCAAATCTTGTCTTTATCTATCTCTCAGAGATTATCTCCATTCAACCTTTCCAATCTCTGCTACCTTCGTCTTCAGTCCAACCCGGCGAACCCTGCTCAATTTAGCTGTCTATAACACCTCCTCCACGGCATTATCTTCTGCTTTGAACCCCATTTGGGTAAGCTTCTTATTCCCTGAGTCTTCTCTTCTAGCCCCGATTAGAATCACTTACCTGTCTGTTCTTACAGACCTCCTGCCTCTCTTCCGTTGTTCTTCCGAAGCCCAGCTCCGAAGTTTCAGTCCCAATCTTTCCCTCCAAGGGTGAGAACTTTTCCCTTCCGCCTTCTCTTTTGGCTGTCTTCCCTTTTTACCTTTCACTGATACTATCTATTCCTCTTGTTTACTCAGAAAGGATATCCTGTGCAACTTCCGTTTGAAACCACCTCTCAAGGATTCTCCTGCTACTACTACTTCCCGATCGACGAGCTTCCAGACTCGACCAGGGTTTTCTTCCCATTAGAGGGTTTTCCTGGCGATCCTATCCTCTCCCCCGGTTTTCACTTCTTTCCGGGTCGGAGGGGCTAGGATTGTTTCAGGGGAGCTTTCACTGCTGCATTTGACTCTTCCACATTGGATTTCCGTATTGTCAAGGTGAGCGGTTTTTGAGGTGTATTACCGCTTTAAACTGTTTGCAGTAATTTATAACAATAAGCAACGCCAATATTGACATTCAGAATCCTTATGGAGCAGCAAATGCAACAATTAATGGCAGCTATGCAAGCCATGTCCTTAGAGATGCAATCTTTAAAACAAGATAATGCTCAGCTGCGACAGCAAGTCACTAGGGCATTTTCAGACACTCCCCCTTCTTCCTTACATGCCCTAATGTACGACGGAGATCCATATAAGCTCAAAGAATTTCTAGATAGTTGTACGGTCCAATTTACTTTCAAATCTCGGTTTTTTCCTACAGACAAGGACAAAGTGGGGTTCGTGATTTCCCATCTTTCTGGCCCTGCATTGGCTTGGGCCACGCCTCTAGTCACTTCTAATAATGGGATCTTAGATTCTTACCCCGCCTTCTCCAATAGCCTTAAGTCTATGTTCAGCAGAAAGGAAATATCAGTTTCCACACAAGAAAGACTTCTTGATTTGAAACAGGGAAGTAAGGATTTGCTAGGATACATAACACAATTCAAACAATTGTCTTCAGAAGTAGGGTGGCCAGATGAAGGGCTTCTTACCCTTTTTCGTAGAGGCTTAACGGAAGACCTTAAAGATGAGGTTTCTAAGGTACCTCGTCCGGCTAATTTGGCTGACATGATTACTCTAACTATGCAGATAGATTATCGAATGCAAGAACGGTCTCATGAAAGAAAGAAGATCAAAGGATCTCGACCTACAATTGATCATTCCTATGTTGGGAATAGGACTCTTCCCCATACTGAAGAGCCTATGCAGATAGGGACCGTTAGAGGACCGTTATCTGCAACCGAAAAGGAAAGAAGAAAGAATCTTGGACTATGCATGTACTGTGGGTCCTCTTCTCATGTACTGAAAGATTGTATTCTTGTTCCTCCTCTTCGCTTTACTACTCCGAAGTCGGGAAACTCCAGAGCTCTACCGAGAGGGGAAGAACGGTAGAGTTACAGAATTCTGTTTCCCCCTGTAAGTCGAGTCTGACAGTAGACAATGCCTCAACCAATCAGACCATGGTAGTAGTTTCCTTGTCCATGATACTTTCAGAACACATTCTACCTGGTATTACCGCCTTGATTGACTGCGGAGCGGCTGGGAATTTTTTGGATTATGAATGGGCTAAGAAACACGGGATTACACTCGTATCCAAGAACATGGTTACTCCTATTCAGGGTGTGGACGGTAGTCCCTTAAGTTCAGGACCGGTAAAAGAACAGACCGATCCTATCACTTGCATGATCGCCGGCCATAAAGAAACTCTGGTTTTTGATCTGATCAGAACTGCCCATTTTCCTATCATTTTGGGCCTTCCCTGGTTAAGACTCCATAACCCATATATCAACTGGTCAGCAGGTACTCTGTTCTTGGGATCAGAATATTGTACTCACCATTGCCTTTCTCAGGAGTCAGCAGGCATACGTCTCCCCACTATGGAAGACCATCCTCCTGCTGTTTCCTCTATTAACCACTTGGAAATGATCCCTAAATGTCATTGGGAATTCTGATCTATATTTGCAAATCCCGAATTTCCTACCTTACCGCCTCATAGAAGGGATGACTGTCATATAGATATACACCCCGAACAGCCCATTCCTTTCGGCCGTATGTATGTGCTTTCACAACGGGAGAAGTCTGTTTTGAAAGATTATCTTCAAACCAATTTACGCAATGGGCTAATAACCGAATCTGTGTCTCCAGCCGGAGCTTCTCTCTTCTTTATCCCTAAGAAAGACTCGGATGAACTTCGCCCTTGCATTGATTATCGAGGATTAAACAAGATAACCATTGCTGACAAGTATCCTATGCCTCTCATCACAGACATCCTTGAAGCGGTTCGAGGGGCTACTGTTTACACTAAGCTGGATCTCCGAGGTGCTTACCATCTCATACGAATAGCTGCAGGAGATGAATGGAAAACTGCCTTTCGCACCCCTTTCGGGCACTATGAGTACCACGTCATGCCATTTGGCCTGGTCAACGCACCGGCAATATTTCAGCGGTTCATGGACCATCTCTTTGCCGACATTCTGTTTCATTTCGTCATCATCTATTTAGATGATATCTTGGTTTATTCCAAGAACCCAGAGGAACATATCCGACATGTCAACACAGTGTTGGAACGTCTTCAAAACAATCATCTGTACTGTAAGTCCACCAAATGTGAGTTCCACCAGGAGCAAGTCAATTTCCTCGGATTTGTGCTATCTTCTCAGGGCATCTCTATGGATCCAAAGAAGGTGTCAGCTGTGTTGGATTGGCCAATTCCCTCTAGCATAAAAGACATTCAACGATTTCTTGGCTTTGCCAACTTCTACCGGAAATTCATTCCGGGTTTTTTGGAAATCATTTTACCCATCACCAGGCTTCTTAAGAAAGGGGTCCCGTTCGTCTGGAACGATACAGCTCAGAACGCCTTCCAAACGCTAAAGGAGATATTCACTTCTGCTTCAGTTCTTATAAACCCTGATCAAACTAAACAATTCATTGTGGAGACAGACGCTTCGCAATTTGCGTTGGGTGCCGTACTATTACAATTATCAGAACAGGGAGAAGAAAGACCTGTGGCTTATCTGTCCAAAACTTTCAATGCGGCAGAACAAAATTATTCAGTACTTGAGAAAGAGCTTCTGGCTATCAAACAATCTTTCAAAGAATGGAGACACCTACTCCTGGGATCTACCCATCCTATCAAGGTTCGCACTGATCATCAGAATCTACGAGCCCTTCAGAATGCCTACACAACCAACAGCAGGCAGGCCCGCTGGGCTTATTTTTTTCTTCCCTTTCGAATTGAGTTCACCTTTTTGCCGGGAAAACATAATCAGAAGGCTGATGCTCTGTCTCGTAAGGACTCTCCTACATCGACATTCTGTTCCGAGACGATGTTTCCCAACGCTCGTTTTATTGCTGTCTTAACTAACTTTCTCCAAGAAGTACGAACAGCCACTGATCAAAATAAATCGTTCTGTGAAGACATTGCATCCACCCACCATCTCTCTAAAGATAAGGAATATTTCTTTCACGGCACTCAGCTGTTGATTCCCATTCCCTCTTTACAACTCGAAGTGTTACAAATGTGTCATGACTCTAAGGCTGCAGGTCATAGAGGGTTTCTATCAACATTGGAACTCGTACAACGGCACTTCTGGTGGCCAAATATGCAATCTGATGTCCAGGATTATGTTGCGGCTTGTAGTATCTGTGCGCACGCAAAGACTCCTCGTACTCCTCCTTTGGGGTTATTAACCAGGATGCCAATTCCAGATCGGCCTTGGCAAATCATCTCTACAGATTTTGTTTCTGATCTACCTCCTTCGGAGAACAAGACAGCCATTATGGTGACAATTGACTATTTCACCAAATTGGCACATTTTACCCCTTTAGGGAAGCTACCGGGGGCAACTTTGATGGCTAAAATCTTTTTATCTGAAATCTTCTCCCGTCATGGCCTCCCAGACACCATCATCTCAGACCGAGGTCCTCAGTATACTTCACTTTTCTGGCAAAAGACGTGTCACGTCTTAGGGATAAAACGAGCCCTCTCGTCAGGATATCATCCCCAGACCAATGGGCAAACGGAGCGTTTGAAACAAACACTTGAAGGATATCTACGTTGCTTCGTTTCAGCGGCCCAGGATGATTGGGCAGGTTTACTCCCTTTTGCTGATTTTGCCTACAATAATTCCCGTCACTCTGCCCTCCGGACCAGCCCCTTTCATTGTTCTTATGGCTTCCATCCCTCCTTTGTTCCTATGGTGTCGTCTCCTTCTTCCTGTTGCCCAGGGGTGGATGAATTTATTGCGGACATTCAGGAAGGTCAGAGACTGGCTAAGCGATCTCTTGTGGAGGCTCAAGACCGTGCTAAGCGGAATGCCGATCTTCATCGCCGCATTGCCCCGAAACTTACCATCGGTGACTCGGTTTGGTTGGCTTCCCGTTTTCTTCCTCGTCATCTTGTTCCGTCTAAACTATCGCCGAGATACTTTGGACCCTTTAAAGTGTTAGCCATGGTGGGCGAAGCTGCGGTCAAACTGGCTTTACCAGCCTCTTGGTCTCGGATACACCCGGTATTTCATCTGTCTCAAATTAAATTGGTGGTACCGGATCGTTTTCTTCGGACGGGAAGGGTTCCTCCTTCTCCTGTCCTTACTGATGAGGGTCCTGAATTTGAGGTGGCCGGTGTGTGTGACTCTCGCGTTCGGAGAGGTAGATTGCAGTTTCTGATTGACTGGAAGGGTTATTCTCCTGCTGAAAGGACCTGGGAACCTGCCTCTGGGGTTCATGTTCCCCGATTGGTGCAGCGTTTTTTCCGGCTCCATCCAGGTAAACCCGGGGCGCCCCCCAGGAGGAGGGGGTATACTGTTACACATTGCGGTAGATGGACTCTGTGGTCCCGTGCCCGCTTGTGCGGTATCGTGCGGAAGTGCAGTTCCAAGATGGATGCCTGTCGGATTTCTCCAGCCGACAGCTACGGTCTAGTCTCTTCACGTCCCTCCGAGAGACTACGGACCGCTCACGTGATACTATATCCAGACTCCAAGCCAAGGTTTCATTGCGTCGCTTCTGTTACAGACGCTCCGTGAGTTCGTTATTTGAATCCTGTATTTACGTGTCTATTAGTCCTTGATTACTCTTTAATCTGTCCAAATCTTGTCTTTATCTATCTCTCAGAGATTATCTCCATTCAACCTTTCCAATCTCTGCTACCTTCGTCTTCAGTCCAACCCGGCGAACCCTGCTCAACTTAGCTGTCTATAACACCTCCTCCACGGCATTATCGTCTGCTTTGAACCCCATTTGGGTAAGCTTCTTATTCCCTGAGTCTTCTCTTCTAGCCCCGATTAGAATCACTTACCTGTCTGTTCTTACAGACCTCCTGCCTCTCTTCCGTTGTTCTTCCGAAGCCCAGCTCCGAAGTTTCAGTCCCAATCCTTCCCTCCAAGGGTGAGAACTTTTCCCTTCCGCCTTCTCTTTTGGCTGTCTTCCCTTTTTACCTTTCACTGACACTATCTATTCCTCTCGTTTACTCAGAAAGGATATCCTGTGCAACTTCCGTTTGAAACCACCTCTCAAGGATTCTCCTGCTACTACTACTTCCCGATCGACGAGCTTCCAGACTCGACCAGGGTTTTCTTCCCATTAGAGGGTTTCCCTGGCGATCCTATCCTCTCCCCCGGTTTTCACTTCTTTCCGGGTCGGAGGGGCCAGGATTGTTTCAGGGGAGCTTTCACTGCTGCATTTGACTCTTCCACATTGGATTTCCGTATTGTCAAGGTGAGCGGTTTTTGAGGTGTATTACCGCTTTAAACTGTTTGCAGTAATTTATAACAGGCTTCCCCATTCCCATTGAGCCCTATGGGGCTCAAATGGGAATGGGGAAGAATATTTTACGGCGCCCTCGAATGGGCAATTACTGGGTCCACCGGGGTTGCGATACCCTGGTGATTGACCATTCCAGGGTGCCGGAAAAAAAACGACTCTGGCCGCAGCCAGGTTTCACCACTGGGACTGTTTTGTGTAAGTAGTCTTTATATTTCAAAGCTGGGTCCTCACCAGCATAGTAGGATAGTCCTTTGTTTTCGTGATGTATTCCTTAGGGCTCCTGGGGGCCTCCTCCTCCCAGTACTTTTGCTGTCACATGACAGAGTGGTCCGCATGACTCCTTTAGTCATCTTCTTCACAGTATTTTCATAAGACAATGAATGGGTGTCATAAGAAGACAAGGAGGAGTGTCTTAATAACATTACGTGGTACTGTCAGAGGCTTTTCTTACAGATCTTAGGGGTTTCAAGCACTCAACAGTAAGAGGGTTAGGGAGTTCCACCATGGAATGGGATTCACCATCCCCATGAGGGAAGTCTCTTCCTGTGAGGTTCTCCCACTTTTTACCATCCCTAGGGGGAATGTCGGGTAGCGGCCTAGCCTCACAAGGATGGGCTCCCCCAAGGGGAGAAGTGATGAGATCCCATGATCCGTCACATATTATAACAACAAAAAATGGGAGAATTACTTTGTTTTTCACAAAGTTCAGTTCAGTGAACTATCCTTGAATAGTTCCTGGGGACTGTTTTTATCACACAAAGAGTATTGTTACAGAGTTATTCAACTTCTTTCTTCTCTCCTTGGTGACTATTCTCTCTTTCTTGTTCTTTTCTTGACTAATTTAATTATAGTTATCTTTCTCTTTTACCAAGCCAAAGTTTTCCAATACTTAGGGCTCTCCCGTTTATTCTCTGGTCTTTGGTATGTAGTTCACAGTCTCTGTTTTCTCTTTGGCCTGTGCCTGTATTCTCTGTTTCAGCCTTATCTTTAGGCTTTTCTTTTCTATTATATCTCTCTTCTTTAATTAAACTTTCTTTGTCTGGTTTAATCCCATTATGAACGTTCCAGTCTTGAGGTTGTTTCCTCTCTTATTTTGTACTATGTCAAGGTTTTCTCCTTGTCTGGGAAGAGTATGAGTATCCCAATAAGGATTTTCATTCACTTCTTTAAATGTCAATGCTTTATCATGACTCAGATGAGTATGAGCATTCCAGTAATGATTCTCTATCCCCCTCCCATGTCTCCTGTTTTCACCGTTACCTGCAGTGTTTAGGGATAATGTCACTGGGTGTACTATTCAGGAGAGACCTTCTCTCCGGTTTGTCAGGTTGGCCTCTTGTGATTCTTCTGCTGCTTTTTCTTCATGTTGCTGCATAAGCGGGTTCTTCGGTATCCCGCCTGCCGGTAGGTTCTGCATTAGTTATTTTTTTTAAACTTTGTTTATTGTTGGCAAACACAGTTGGTTACAATCAGCATAGTATAGTACATGTTGTAACAGTTCCAAGTAACGCACAACACAACAGTCTTCAAGGGTGCAATTTACCATATCTTTACATTTAGTGTTGGCTACATCTGCATTTCTATTACATATCACGTCCTCTTCCTACAGGATCCACCAAGCGCGTGTTATGCAGCTTGTGTTAGAGCTAGGAAATTGGGAAATTCCATCCAAATGTCTCTGGGCCTAGATGTCACAGGTGTTGTTGTCACAAACAACTCCTCCACAGTCATTCGCACATATCAAATCCTTCAGCCATTTCTCTTTTCGTGGTGCTTCATAGTCCTTCCATTTCCTTAGGATGCCAGTACACATATCATGTTGAGAAAGCTTCTTTACGTCTTTCTGGAATATTACCCCAAGTCCCAAAGAGGCCACTCAAAGGTGATGGTTCTAGTGGTCTGCCTATACCCTCAGTCATAGTTTCATTTATCTGGCCCCCAGAATTCTAAAAGCCCAGGGCAATTGTGTAGGTAACCTGCATTTTCACTTCTACAGCGCGGGCAGAAAACATCTTTATCTGGGTATATTTTCTTGAGTTTGTAGGGCGTGCAATGTAGCCAGTCAAGGGTGTTAAAATGGATCCATTTGAACATAGTATTCATTGAAACAGATCTGGTGAGCCAACACATTCTTCCCCAAGTATCATCTGTGATTCCCTGGCCCGCTGCTCTCTAACCTTGACTGTTTTTACAGGGATCTTATCCGTGATCATCTTGTAAAGAGAGGCTAATATTCCAGTGCTTAATTTGTGGGGGTGTTTGCCAGGACTCAGCCCTGGCACTTATTTTTGTGTCCCAGCACTTATTGTCTCAGACTCACTTTAATTATGAAATGGTGATATTCAGTGCATCCATCAACCACAATGAGCAGGTGCGAGCTGCAGTGTAACCCCAAATATGTTGACACAATGGGGAGCAACTATAGGTGGTGGCAGCAGTGGTGGGTAACTGCCCAACTGCAGTGTCATAGGAGTTCTAGAAAATATTTGGGCCCTGTCACTTATTTTTTTTTTCAAATTAAGCACTGTATTCCACGCCAACCATATGAGTTGGATACGAAGGATACAATTTCATTTCCAGGTTGTTCGATCGGGCACTCTTCCCACCATTTCGTGAATGCTGCCCCAAGTCTGTAAAACTGCAGAATCTCAATGGTAGTTTGCTTGTGGTCCTCCTTCCAGTTCTGCATTGTTAAAAGTTGACCCTGTGGAAACATGTCCCCCAGTGTATATTACCACAGGCCTTTTCAATGTTTCCTGAGAGTATTGAACCAAGAGTGAGAGAGGGCGGAGAATCGCCACAGTGGTAACCATTTATAATATGGGCGAGCAGTATTTAAAAAAAAAAAAGTTAAACTTTTTTTATTAGCACTTGACGGGTTGCATAAGGGACCACTCTTCCTCCATATCGTTGGGCCAGACAATAGAGCTCAGCCAATGGTCCTTAGTAGGGATTCTTGCACTTACCACAGCAACAATATGCAGTTGGCAAGTGGGAGGCACAAACCTGTTCATTTGCGTCAGTGTGGGCTCAGAAACATGTAATAAACATTGCAAGGGGGAAGGAGATATGATCATATCTGTCATCTCAGTCAACAGCATACATACATCTCTCCTGAAGGGTTCTAATGGCACGCAATCCCACATCGTATGAAAGTATTGAGCATCTGAGCCGCCACATCTAGGGCATTCACCTGTTCCCTCTTGTGAGAATTTCCATAGTCTAGTTGGCGTGTAGTGGTAGCGGTTTAACACCTTCAACTGTATCAAGCGAAATCTTGAGTTACTGGACACATTACGAGTGTGCTTGCACATGTCCACCCCCATATAATCTGTTATGTCTATTTGCATATCCCTTGGCCATCTAGGGCGAGCTTTAGTGTGTGGTATCGCCATACGATTCTGAACCGGGCGATACATTGACAACACCAGGCCTCTGCTCGCACCAGCGGTTAGAATGTACCCCAGGACTGTATCACTCTCAGGCTCAACAAGGAATCTCTCCCACTGTTTCCAACACGCTCTGCGCACGCCCATGTACTCCAACCAAATGGAAGACCTACTCTGTTGCAACATAGGTATATCGCTTGCAGGCACACTGAAGCCAACGTGCTAAACCTATGCCAGGCCCAGTTGCGACAAGAGGCCGC
The DNA here is from genome assembly GCF_040938575.1 of Ambystoma mexicanum. Classification (NCBI taxonomy): domain Eukaryota; kingdom Metazoa; phylum Chordata; class Amphibia; order Caudata; family Ambystomatidae; genus Ambystoma; species Ambystoma mexicanum. The sequence continues at coordinate 1,383,997,428 of NC_090934.1, forward strand.
ATCTACCCGAGGTAGGGAGGGCATGCAAATCCAGTGTGGTATGGAGCTGTCACTCCCAGCCTTGTCCATATTTTGCTCCAGGCTAGTGCCGTAATGCTAGCTTGGTCAAAGTCGTAACTATCTGCAAAGACAGAAGGGAAGATCAATGAATTCATGTCTTTCTCTCCAGCAGGGTACCTTTCCAGTTTAACATGAGGGTGAGCCATAACTCCCAAGAACCTTTCAGCCGCAAACTGTGCCTTCACTGGAGCCCCGTACAAATGGAAATCAGGGGCCGAAAACCTTAACCTTTCATATGATTGGGTGAGCGTAGCCCATTTCAAATGCACTGCGCCAGAGTGCCTTACAAATTTAGTGACTTACGCTTCCAGTCCCTTGAAAATGACAATCCAGGCCATAGCGGGATATTAGGAAATAGATATAGCAGTTTAGGAAGCCATTTTTATCAGCACAATCTTGCCCGCTATAGTCAGTGCTAAGTGCGCCCAGGTTCTGCATTTAGTCACGAGGCATACCATGTATACAACCATGTTCGTTTTCAGCAAAGGGGCCCCAACACTCCTTTTTAACTATGTAAAACTTGGGGTTTCACCTTAAGTAACCCAGGGTAATCCAGATGTGGACCCCTTGCTCATGGTGTCTTAGAGATGCTCAGCTTCACTTCACTGATGAGGCCTGACTAGGCTGAAACACTTGTCTGGATATGCTGATGGTACTCTTGTTCAGAGGAGGTTTGCATAGCATTTCCGTGCGTGGACTGCTCTTGTGGGTGGGACAAAGACTGAAATGCAAATTAGTATTTCTCCTCTGTGAAGGGTGCAGGGAGCTAAAACTGGTTCTAGAACCTCCTGAGTGGAAGAAATTCCATGGAACAGGGTATTTGACCCATGTTCGTTCTCAGTAGAGGGGCTCCCACACTCCTTTGAAACTTTGTAAAACTTGGGGTTTCACCTTAAGTAACTCAGGGTAATCCAGAAGTGGACCTCTTGCTCACTGTGTCTTAGAGAGGCTCAGCTTCATCTCACTGATGAGGCCCGACTAGGGCAAAACACGTGTCTGCGGTTGCTGATGGTACTTTTTCTCAGAGATTTGCCTAGCAGTTGAGTGCTGGACTGCCCTTGTGGGTGGGACAAAGACTGAGATGCAAATGGGTACTTCTCCTCTGGGAAGGGCTCAGTGAGCTAAAACGTGGCTGTAGGCCCTCCTGAGAGTAAGAAATTCCATAGAACAGGGTATTTGACCACTGTTCGTACTCAGTAGAGGGGCTCCCACACTCCTTTGGAATACAGCATAGTTTTGTTTATATAACAGGGTGCCTTGCCTGCCCACCAAAATTCCCAAATAACAAATAGAGGATGGGGGCCAAGTAAACCCCTGCAGATCCCCTGGCTCAGCAGTGATGTCTGTCAAGGGAAAGAGCTCCGATTTACTACAGCTCACCTTTAGACCTGATAGCTCCCTGAACTCTCAAATGTCTGTCATAATGGGCGTGAGATGAACATGTGGATTCCTAATAGCACATTATCAGCATAGAGTGATATAATTTCCGGTTTCCCCACCAACCGAATCTTCTATGTTCATGTTTGTGTCGTATGAGATCCGCCAATGGCTCGATAGCAATAGCGAATAGCAGGGCCGACAACAGGCATTCCTGACAAGTGCCTCTAGCTATCACCAGTTTAGGTGACAGCGCACCATTTGTACACACCCTTGCTATCGGCAGAGCATACAGAAGTTGTATGTAAGATAGGAAGACTGCACCAAACCCACAGTGCATCAAGACGGCCTACATAAATTGCCGGGAGACCGAGACAACAGCTTTTTGGATGTCTAGAGCAGTCGCTACTGCTTGCGCCTTAGGGTCTAACTATGCCACTATTCTGAAGAACCTACGCAAATGTAATGCCGTGACCTCCCGGGAATGAACCACGTCTGATCCGGGTGGATTATGTGTGGCATGAACAGCAGCAGCTCTTGACCATCATTTTTGTGAAGATCTTAACATCTGTGTTAATTAATGAAAGTGTCTTGTAGGCATCTCAGTGTTCTACAGGCTTAATGGAATTTAAGTGGACTGTGATTATATCCTCCTTCATAGTCTTAGGAGCAACTGCGCCTCAAGGGCCTCCTGACACAGTGAGAGCAAGTGGGGCACCAGGAAAGACTTGAAGTGTTTGCAAAACTCAGCCGTTAAGCCGCCTGTTCCCAGGCCTTCATCCCCCAGTCATAGCTGCTTTGCAGGGACACTTTCCAAATGCACTCATTCTCTCTGTACTGTGGTAACTTTACCATACATATGCACATGCACTACACACGAGTGGTAACGCTGCATGAGGCAATGCATGATGCTTCTGAGTGGATGGAAGCATGAAAACATGTGGAAATTATGACCGGATCATCCCCTCCACCACCAATAGGTGCAATTGTACCATTTGCATGGAGGGAGGTGTAACTGGCATCCGCCTCATGCACTGGGCATAGCTCATATAGTGAAGGTACAGGGGATAACTGCATGCACAACATGGACACTGCAACACAATGGGCCTGATTTACAAAAGTGTTTTACAATGGCACAATCCCATTGAAAAGTGCTTTGTAAATCAGGCCCAATATGTGCTAAGTGCCAAGATTATTTACCATGCATTGCAGATAGTGCCTGGAAGTCCTTCAGAAACAGCCAAACCCCTGCTTGTAGTAACTGGTGGCCTATTTCTGGGAACACTCCTTATTGCGAGGGGTAAGAAATGTGAGGCGGACAACTTGGTAAATGTTTATCACAAACAGCCCCTTTATGAACTCAGAAGGGTTTGACAAACCCCTCCCAATCCCTAACCTAATGAGAATGCCCCTGCCTATCAAAATAGACTAAAGGAAACACTCTAACACAAGGAATCCGTCCCTCAAACTTTCATCAAACTCATAAAGGAACTAAGATGGCAATTCAAATGTAACAGAAATGACAGATAAGTTCAACTTAGACCCAAGTTTTATCTGGATAATTGCACAACAATTCATAAAGCACTTTAGTGACTTTTGCCACTTCTTCTTGTGAGGGGTCAGAAATGTGATGCGGCTTTGTAAAGAGTTTTTATTTTCTGCCATTTTATTATTTAAAACAAGTCAAATAAACGCCTCACTATCCCTACCCTAACGTGGATTTCCCTGCCTATTGCAAACTAAAAGAGAACACTCTAAAAAGGCATCTCTAGCGCTCACACTAATATAGCAATCAACATAAAAAGATATAGAATGGCAACTTAATTTCACAAATGTAGACAACATATAAACTGGTTCACACTGTAATTATTGTCTCTCATCATGGACGAGGCGAACTCCCCTTCCCCAGATCCAAACTAGGGTGTTTTTCACAGTTCAAAGGAAAAACCAAGGAAATCCAGCTTCAACACAAAGTTCAGTGATTTCAATGAGGTAACCTGCCAAAGACAAAAGCTCTCACTCCTCCTGGAAATGAGAGTTCTCCCAAAGTAACTTGAAAAGAAAGGTCACAAGCTCTCACACTTCCTGGAATGAGATCTCCTTCACACCTGAGGCAACAACAAATGGTGTGGTCAAAATAGCTTGCTTCCAGTTTGACAATAACAAACAGTTTGGTCAGAATTTATTTTTGTATTGATTGATTTATGTATTGTTATAGTGCCAAAAGCCCAAAGGCTAAGGGGTGCTTACATAAAGACAAATAGACATTATCAAGACGGGACAGCAAAAACAAATCACCAAGATTCGACAAGAGCAGTGAGAGTACATGGTTAGTCAAATAAGAAGGTTTTCAAGTGCTTTCTAAACAAAAGATAGCGAGGTTCCAGTTGCAGCTTGGTGGGTAAAAGGTCTGGACTTGAGTCCTAGAACAACAAATGATCAAGGCAGACCAGAGATCTTCTAATCCTGGGAGTGATTAGCAATCTTTGGGTGATAGAGCAAAGCAACCTTGGAGGATTTTAAGGTTTCAGATGTTCCTTAATATAGGAAGGAGCATAGCCATGGATAAACCTGTGGATAATTGAGGGAGCATGGAATTTTGTTCTCACCGAAGGAGGGAGCCAATGCAACGTTCTTCTTGCCTATGAGATATGTTTGCATTTCGGGATTTCAAAAACAGTACAAACAGCCTAATTTTGCAATATTTGGAATTGGCTTATGTTCTTCTTACTGGCGCCCAGAAGTAGGGCGTTACAGTAATCCAGGTGAGGCATAATGATGGCACAGACTAGTACTTCCTGTTTTTTTTGGGATAGAGGAGGTTTAATATGTCTCAGTACGTTTATGTGGTATTGCTATCTGTTTATCACCCCCTCTATGTGGGCATCAGCATTAAATGAGGTGTCCACATACACACCGCAAGTCTTAACCTTGATTAAAACACTCAAAGCAATCGCCATCTATCTTCCACTGTACATATTCTGAGCTGAGTTTATCTCAAGCTTGGAAAGAGTAAAAGATCATAAGCTCAGATTTGGTAGCATTTAGACACAGCCAGTTTCGGGGCATCCAGTCCTTTATGGCACTATAGATGTGAACCAGTCTGATTGAGTCTGCATTGTAGTCTCCACTCAGCTCCATCAGGAACTGCGTGTCATCAGCATAGTTGGTAAAGTAAATACCAAGGATGTTTAGAAGATCACAAAGCGATTTTACATATAAGTTAAATAAGGAAGACGACAAACAGGCTCTGTGTGGAACTGCACAGGGTATCGATTCAGTTCAGATGGGGGAGTTTGAGCACTAGGAATTAGTGGTTGCCGTGCCTTACTCGCTATTGAATAGTTTGGTCCTTGTTGCACTTGCATATTTATTTGACCCTCCAGGTTAATAAATTGTCTCTCCAGGCCCATCAGCCCTTGCCATTATTTGGACCATCCCACTTTTCTGTGCTATTTATTATTCCCTCCACTTACACAGCTCAACTGTACCTAAGGAATCAGACAGATGGTTCAAATCCAAATCAACGCCAATGCTTGAGCATTGAAAACTCAATTTCGAATAACTTGTTAATCAAGGGCACTGACTACCTTCCGTGATTCGTATCAAAGCACCGGTCAAGTGACTCCACCAACCAGGTTAGGATACAGCTTCCAACCGATGATGATGCAACTCACCCAATGAGGGCCACGCTGATATAGAGCACACAAGGCAAGTTGTCCAAACAAGCAGAATGGAACCCCACGGCAACTGGCCACCACTTGCATGAACACGCGAATAGGTAAGCGATCGCTCCCATCCTACTGTATTCACCCGCGTACCCCTAATTCATGGGATACCGTGAGGATCAGCACTTTTATGGACCTCTCTGGAACCATCGGATTTAGCCACACGTACGGAGGAATCACCCGGCATCCATGCCCAATATTGCCTTTAACTAACCTTTCGGGTTGTTTCCTCTTACTGACCCCGAGCCTCAACTGAGGACTAACACCAATTTATTTAATATGCATTACCCCCCATCGATCCCATCCTACCGTATTCATCCGCGTACCCCTGATTCATGGGGTACCACGAGGATCAGCACTTTTATGGACCCCTCCGGAACCATCGGATTTAGCCACACGGACGGAGGGGTCACCGGGCATCAATGCCCAATATTGCTTTTCACTAACCTTTCGGGTTGTTTCCTCTCACTGACCCCGAGCCTCAACTGAGGACTAACATCAATTTATCTAATATACATTACCCGCCGAATAGCGGTCATTCCATAGTAACCCAGCGATAACATAACACGGGCCCTAGCGTCCCGCAACAATATATGACTTGTCCAAATGGCGATCACCATTCAGGCACCAACTTACCAATTCTTGGTAACACTCAGGATGTTTTAACTCTAGCAGTTGACACATATATCATGAGCATTTTAAAAGTAGGAGAGACCTTGGGCCCCAGGCACTCTAATCGCACTGAGCAATGTACATACTATTAGACACCTGGCATCGCCACAGATATCCTTAGCATGTGATGTTTCACAATATGCAGGAACTCACGTGCAAATCCTAAGCAGCAACAGTAGTTGATTGGTCCTAATCACTATGCGTTCCGCCTAACAGATGTACCTAACAGGAAGGACGATCAGAGCATAGCGCTAATCGGCCGTCCACACTCTATTTTCTACCTCCTTAATGGACTGCAGAACAAGGCTACCAGGCCCCACGACCAGTCTCAATAAACCCAACTTCTACCATTCCAGGTGAGCATGCCCACCTGCTTCTAATGAACACTTCTTATCTTTTTAATCTAAAATGCAAGGACCTTTGCACCCAACCCAGCTAACTCATTCTCCTCTACTTTTCCTTCCCTTGTGCTACCCCTTTCTTCTTTCCATCAATGGATACATCTCACAATGCATGAATGTATGTCTCTTAACTAATACTTAACCAATGTTTTTGATGAGTGTGTGCTAACAACAACTCCCTATGAAGCCCTGATCAATGATTGATTCACTGTATGGGGATACCAAACCGCATGATCATGCTTGTTCAACCCTTGCCTATATTTCCTAATAACAATTAGGCAATGTTTTAAAAATCTAATTTTACCAATACACAATCTCACTGATCATACTGCACATGTCACATAACAGTGTTTATTCTGCGTATATGATAACCTATCGACATATATGATGATGTTAGCCCTGATAAAGACCTGTATTTGGTTGAAACACGTGTTTGCACAATAGAATGAAATAAAACACAAGCTATAAACCTAATACAAATGTGTGGACTGTGCCTACGTAACTCAAAAGAGTGAAAGAAACCAAGGTTTATAATCTGAGGCACCAGCGCCATATGAGTAGAAACTCCAACAAAACAGTATCAATTCAGTGTCCGAGTTGGCGTTTCCCGAGCACACACAAGATTGTCTATTACTCAGAAAGGAGCATATCCAATTTGTGGCTTCACTAGAGCATTTGCCACTCATCAATAAAGTATCCAAAAGTTTCTTATGGTCATCAGGTCAAAGGCTGCCAATAACTCTACGAATATCAGCAATCCGGACTTGCCCTCTTCTAGATTCTCTAACATGTGTGACTGGAGGTCTAATAATGCACTTTCTGTACCATGATGGGAACAAAAGCCGGACTTCATCGGATGCAGAATGCCCATACATTCAAAATGCTTTTATAACTGGTGAGTGGCTATTTTGTCAGCGGCCTTTAGGTGATGGGTCACAAGTAACTGGGATCTTTTGGGCTAAGATTTGGCTTTTTCCGCAAAGGGGAGACCACGACTTGTTTGATGGAGTCAGGAACAACTTCATGAGTGAAGGAAGAGTTTACAAAATATACCAGAAACGGTACAAAAATGGAGGGGTTGTTCAAGATAAGCTTAGATGGAAGAGTTTCCCCATGGCAATTAGTGGGATGCGTTGTTTTGAGTGTAGGAAGCATGTCTCCATCCAGTACGGGTGCAGACGAAACAAGTAAACCCGGTCTCTTTGATCTGATGTGGACAGATCTATACAGTTAGTATTGTTCTCATAATATTGGCAGTTTTCTCCCATGCTAATGCAATTTAATCAGCAATGGCTTCTTGAGGTATGATGCAGTCTTCCCTAGAAGGCAAGAACGTTTGAGGTCTGACAATAGGTTTCTCCAGATTTTTATGAATCTCAAATTGTTTCTTAGGGCAATTTCCTGTCAAGTTTTTTACATGACTCCAACATTTTTTAAAAATATATTTATATATTATATTTGTAATTTCCAAATGGATTTATGTTCATTGTGGTTTATCCCAGATCCGTTCTGCTTTGCTTTTATCTCTTCTTAGGTCAGCCAGGACCAGGGTGAACCAAGAGTGTCTACAGGATCTGTCTCTGATCAACTTGGATTTTAATGGGGCTATTCTGTACACTAATTTGTTTAGTTTAACTTTGCCGAATAGGTGTTTACCAGAGTTTCAGGAGAATCAGAGTCCTGGGTGTTATCCACAACAAGTTTGAGACGGTGGTTTAAATCAGCAGCGTTGATTTTATTATAGCTTCTGCTGACTATTTTTTTGTCCAAATTATGTACTTCGTAAGGTTTGCTGGGAAGATAGATACAACACTCTACAAAACAATAGTAAGACCATGCGCAAGCTCTGGTGTTTGTGATATCCATTTGAATATTTCTGTCAGCCACTCAATACAATATATTGCAACATGAGTGTCTGGGTTCAGTATTCAAGATGGTGAATTTAGTACTTTTGAGTTCTTCTAGCTCTAAGGCATCTTTGTCCCTCAAATCCACCAACCAGAGATTCTAATCACCAAGCAGAATGGTGGAGCTACAAGGCTTGATGAGAGGGCTAGAAGATGGATCAGGTCCTCATTAAACTCAAGCATTTTATGTGCAGTTCAGTAGATCAGATTGAAATGTATACCATAGTTTTCGTTAGGAAGGAATTTTAAATGCAGGGTTTCACGTCCCGCACAGGTTATGATGGATTTGAAGAGACACAGATTTGATTTAGCTAATAAAGCGACACCTCCTCCCATTCCATGGTCACGTCTTTCCCCCAAAAGACTGGGCATACCTACGTTGGGACCGCTGGAATCTTTAAGCCATGTTTCAATAATGCACATCACATTAAGATTCTCATGTTGAGTATAGTCATGGATATCAATTGCATGTTTATTTAGTGAGCGAGTGTTAAGCAATGATATTTTAATAGCAAGGGGTTCTGCATTAATAGGTGAAGGCAAAGAGACCTCTGGCAAGGGACCTATACGACAGATGGATTGTGTATTTTCTGCCAGCCCACATGTTTTGTAAGAACAGTCCAAAGCCACCATGTGAGAGGCTGGGGTTAACGTTACATGATCATGGGAGGATGGTTCTAAAGAATTGGCCTTAGTCCGCTCTGAATGTAAACGTATGTGAGCGGTGCCAAAAGGGAATGATGGTGGGTAAATCTGTAAATCTGCAATATATTTTTCTACATTTCTCTCCTGTCACAGCTTTTGGGCTGCGAGCAGCAGAGAGATGTCTGAATGAAGCCCCATGCTTATCTAGTAGCGACAATAAGTACCAGATCGAGCGCAAGATTACGATCAGTAATAGATTGCTCACTGTACCTGAAGGAAGAAACCACCAGAGTTCGAATGAGGTAGCGGCATGTCTGGCGTGGACCAGCGTAGACTGACTTGGCTTTGAAGCGCCGGCGCTTAAGCGCCTGATGTTTAAACAAATAGTCCCAGCAAAGCTGGGTAATGCAGTTCAACACACTGAGCAATCTGCTTTGTTTACTCTGAGTTCTTTTTCTCTCCATATTAGTAAACTGTCATTATGCAACTATTCTAGGTGCTCAATATACTTCCTCAGGACACAGAAAGAACATTCAAGTCCAATGCAAACAGTAACTATACCTGCAAGCAAAAATGGTCGGAGGAAGCCACACTTACTTGCTTCAAGTTTGACACCAATAAACAGTGCTTCAAGAATAAATGTTGCTTTTCTAATAGTAACACTGGTTAGCACTTGCTCCTTCTACTACCGGGCGTAGCCCTTTACCAGGTCTCTTCAGGGCAATCGTCTCTTGCGCTACGGGTCTACTCATCGGCCCATCTACCAAAACAAATGAGTGCTTCGATGGTAACTTTCTCAGCAGAAATATAACAACTTCAATAGCCTTCTTTAACATAAGCAGTGTAACAGCTTGCAATGGATAGAGCGTTGATGTCCCTTCTGCATTAATACCGAAAATATTATTCAGGATCAAGCCTTCTCCTGCTTCTATCTTGGCTGTAGCAATGTCAGTCTACATCAACCACAATTATAGGTATTCCCAAACCTCAATGGAAACCTTTACAACTTTGGGGCTTCTTACTAGTCCCTGCTTGTGTTTCGCAATCTTTATTGGACTAAATTCTCAAGGTCTTTTGGCTTGGGTATTGGTGGTATCTTTGTGTTCCTAACACAGCCTTCCCACCAGATTGTGGATATTTGCCCAAACTCACACTTTCACTCCTGGACCTTGTTTGGTTAAGGCCAGCCCCTTTTCCCAATCTGCAACAGTTCAGTATTCGTAAGATTTATGAATTAGCATTCTGAAAGGTGCAATGGTTCGGTATTCACAAGTGTTATTAGCTTGCCTCTGTAACTGTTCAGTAATTGTAATGCTTAGTAGCTTCTCTTGATATGTTAACCACAGTTCGGTATTGGAAGCGTTGCTTAGTCTGCCTGTCAGTCGCTTGTGAGTGATCCCTCCTGCACTACCCTTGGGGCCTGCACCTGAGCGCCCCAGAGTCACTCACGTAGCTTAGACTCACTGGGTAAGTCGTGTCCTGTTGCTCCTCTCCACGTTGGCATGTCTGCTGCATTTGGGGCTCCCTCCAACCAAGCGTAACTTCTCCCTTCGGTCGCCGCCACTTCAGCCACCTTGGTTTGGACTCGTCGTGACTCCCGACAGTATCTGGTGCAACCGTGCCACCTGAGGCCTCTCAACTGCTCACACTACGCCTGCCTGCCCCTGCGATAGTTCTGCATGACATAGCCATCTGGGGTAAGCGTTTCTTCCACATGCTTCCTTCTGCTTCTTCTCTTTCTCCTTCTCTACTAACTGCATCTGAGGGGACCTTTTATGCCCCCCACTCTCCCTCTGGTGTAGCTCATTGATGTCAATTAGCTGACCACTTCTACATCTTTGTTCCTCTGTATTCCTCTTCTTCATCTTAGTATTGAGGGAATTATGGGACTTGAAGTACCAAATGAAAGAGTTTTAGTTCCTTAGTTTTTCTGCATTGTGAATTTGATTCCTGCTTTCTTCAACATTTAACAAAGGGTTATTACCAAAGTCAATCATAAGGCAGGTTTGAGAAGAGGAACATTGTTCTTTATTTTTACTTCCCTTATTTTACAACTTCCTCTTATTAGGTTTTTGGGAACTAAGGGGGGGCAATACAATTCTAATAGCAACAAGCCATTACATACTTTGGTAGAGGTTGGATGTTCTCTTGAAAATACTGTGCCTGTCCCATAGGTATCCCATGCCCTCCTGACCCTTTTCTCTTTGTGGGTGATGCTCCTGCAGTATACCACCCCCAGGTCAGGGTCTGGAAGCATCTGCGTTTCCTTGACTACCCAATAAAGAAACTTTAGGTAGGGTTTCAGACAGGGATCCATAGGATTCATCACATTCTTCACATTCTTCTTTGACCAAAAAACCTTCTACCACAATGCAGTACTTCAATTACTTCTTCCTGGTCCACTAACCTGCCAGGAATATCACTAAAAGGTCCCTATCGTGGTATACTCGCCTGATAGGACAAAAGGTTCCTAACACTACTAGAAGCACTCTGTGATGATTTCTACTTCAAACAGTTAGGACATTCTTTCAACAACTTTGGCATTCACAACTTCTTTCAGGAAAAACATATTATACTTTAATGCTGTTCATGCCACTCTCCATTTTGCCACAGGCAATGCAGGTTATGCTTCACCCCCCCTGAATACATTATATAAGGAAGGGTATCTGATGAATCCATCGATGGACTTTCCATCAAATACTTTCCATCGAAACAATATGCATGCAAAGATATGCACAAATATGGGTTTTAAAGGGTAAAAAACAGGGGGTTTCCCCCATTAAAAAAAAATAAATAAAATGCATTCGATGCCCATTTTTTCAATGCAAAATGTTTTCGATGGAAAGGACGCTCGATGGAAAATAATGGATGCAAAGACCATAAACCTATCAGGAGGGCCCACTTGCACATCAGTAAACTGCTGATAATGTGTCCTTCACACAACTGTTTCTGTTTAGCTTAGGCAGTGCTTGTTGTTATTCAGCCTCTCCCTTATTGGGGAGAGGCTGGCAACAACAGTTACAGTCTTCCTGCAACAATGTTCTCTTGTTATTCAGCCAACATGATTTATAAGCTCTGCAAGCTATTGCCCCCTCTTTACTTTGGCAATGCTGCTTCTGATTAGCTTGCTTCTGTATTGCCCCTTCTTTGCTTTTGTAAAGATGTTTGTAATTAACTGATTTTGGCAATACTGTTTCTGATTAGCTTGCTTTGGTATTGCTTTGGTATTGCCCCTTCTCTGCTTTGCTGACTTTTATAACAATAGGTGTAACTTTTCTCTGCTTGCCTCTTTGCATAGTTCGTATTTCGCAAACATGCTTTCTTTATGTTAGATCGGTATTCAAAACAACGGTTAGAAGTCAGCGGTCACATACAGAGCGTACTGGGATTACCTTTCACTGGTAAACTCACCGCCTTTGTTACACGTGTCCGTGTGAATTCCTGACACTGCTCACTCTGCTTGTTCTTCTGTTTCCATCTCCCCGGCAGGCTGCTTTTAAGTTCCTGCAGCCCACGCCGAACGGGAAAGGAGCTTCCCTCGCTCTTGTGTCTACCGGTGCTGACCAGCCACCGGGACACTGCACGGCACCGGGAGAGCCTCTCTCTCCCAAAGGAAAGCTTCCTGCAATGCTGCTTCCAGCTGCGCGACCTCTGCAATTCAGGTTATAAACCCGGGAGACCCTCTCAGGACCATCATCCACTTTTCAAAAACAGTAGCTCTGGCTTCTCCTCTCCTCCCCCAGTTCTGCTTCTCCTGCAACTGCAAAAGGCATTCTCTGCAACCCCACCCTCTTGTTCTAATGGCCTGCACCTGAGGGGGCCATATATATTCTAAGGTCCTGCTCAGGTGTGGGTCATTAGAAACACTACACTGCATCTTGCAGTTTAGTGCCTCTGAGTCCCTCTTCCTCGTCCTAGTACTTAGGGAATTGTGGGACTTGAAGTGGATTTACTCTGTTTATTAAATGAACTGTTGAAAACACATTTTAGAGGATTGGATCTTTGGTTCACATTTAAGGGATAATTATATCTGTCATAAACCAAGGTATTAATATCTTGCTTCCCAACTATATAATTTCTCTGGTATTCAGAGTCTTTGCTACCCTCAATGGGGATATCTTTGTGAAAGGAAGTCTGACTCTGACAACAAGCCATCAGATATTGTCATATAAATCTTCCTCTCTGAAGAAGACAAATACCTTGTCTCTCCGAATGGAATCCTCTTGTTCCCTTGAGGGCCTTCTCCTCCCATGTCATCCACTCGGTTAACACCACGCCCATGGTTATGATCAGGTAGCGGCTGCCTTCCCCAGCCCAACTGGGAGGAGAATTTAGGCAGGGTTTTTGTGAGGATCCCACAGGATTCATTACATTATTCATCAGTTTGTGTGCATCTTTGGCCTGACCCCAACAAAGAACGCTAACATATGTGTCGCTATGGATTTGGCAGTAATGAAAACAACATGGGTGGAATTTCACATGATATTGATTTGTCATTTATGTAGTGCTTTCACCAAATCACTTTATATAGAACATATGTCACCCAACATAGGTTGGTGCTCATGTATCAACCTCAGAAGGATGAAATGCTGAATTGTCATTGCTGGGATTGGAACCTGCGACCTGCAGATCCCACACAGATGAGAGCAGTGAGCTCACAACCCACAGAGCTATCTTAACAGCATATGATTTTACTGTCAGCCCATCGAGGATATTGCATGTGAAACGTACTGTATATGGCATTCAAGTAGAAAAGATGCATGCAGTATTTACCGCATGATTAAAGATTGGGATACTACCCATACATATTCTAGATTTATGCCAGTACCCAAAAGTTGGAGATAAAAATGTGCTGTAATTAAAGTAGGTGTCTTTCAAAGCATTTTCTCCCAACGGTGGAACATCCATTTAGTTGCATGATCAATGAAGTGCCATGCATTGCAAAGAAGGGCCTTTACTGAGCCTTCTGAATGTTTGAAGCTCAGTGGAGTACGATATGCATTCCCAACCCCTGAAACGGGATGGAAAAACATATTTTATATTGCTTTCCCAAAAAAAGGATATGAGGTATTCTGTAAGTGCGGCATGTTTGGCATCCACATAAATATGTACTCCTCAGAATACCGACTGCAGTAACCACTGTGATGAAATGACTACGGGCCTCATTACGAGGTGGACGCAAAGGGATACCGGGCACCGTTAAGGACATCAGTGCCGGTAATCCCTTTGCGCCCTATTCCGAGGTCCCTTAGCGGGTCCCTTCCTTAATGCCTGGTTTTACCAGGCGTTATGGACGGGGCCCGTTAAGGGACTTCAGAGCAATTTGCGGTACCGTTATTAGTGCCTTCCCATTGAGCCCTATGGGAGCTCAAATGGGAATGGGGAATGGCTTTTTCAATGGAGACTTACCGGTCCCACCAAGGTCGGACTGGACCGGTAAGTCCCCATTGAATGGGACCGGACACGGTCCCGTTATTGGTGGTAGTCATGGCGCTAATAGCGCCATGACTACCACCAACCTTGGAATGAGGGCCTACTACTCTGTAGCAGAACATCACCACACTACTACTACCAAATCAGAAGTGATCCAAATCATAAAGATGAACCAGGCAGAGCCCAATAGGTATTCCTCCTTTGCCTCTTTTGGTAACACGGGCTGAGGGTAGGCTATATCTTCACAAGCGGTGTGAGTTGATAGTGAGCTGATAAAGTTGCAACACAAACAACAATAGTATGGCTGTACCAATATAAAAAAGATGCCCAATAAACGTTGCATAAAAATAGGAACTTTAATAAAACAATACATTCACATAACTAATTGAAATCACTAAAGACCCACCCCTGTTAAGGAAAAACAGAGAATGCAGATTTTGAGAAGAAAGTATACTCTGGGTTGATAAGCAGGGTGTGCATGAAAACGTTTTTATCAGCAATGTCAATGTTAAGGAATATGTCTATTGTGACAAATCTGAGGATGTTACCCCTTCTCCCCTATGGGGAAACCTTTCCCATGGGGCTAGAGCGATGCATCCACAGTACAATAGTCCCCCCCTGGAGTTGGTGTACCGAGGTAGGATCACATGGGGAAGGAAGCCCCCTATGAGATTGGGGATGACTATCCTCACGGAACGCGGTATTCCCCCGCCTTAATACTTCCAAGCCCTTCCCAAATACCAAATCCTTCCCCCCTCTCTAGGTAGAGCAAAGGTGCTCTCTTGCCAGGTCAGTCACTTTTAGTATGCTTGACAAAACCTAAAATATCAGAGAATATTAAGTATCTTGCATCTGAGTTGAAAGTGAGTATTGTGAGGAAGAAGATCATGGAGAGCCAGAGGCTCACTCTGGAGAAGCATAGTGAGCAGTTTAGCTTCTCAAGAGATGTCATTTGCCTGAACAAACTCAGCGGGCATGCGTGGGAGTTCAAAAGGAACTCAGCTGAGAGACAGAGAGAGAACGATCCTCTGAGGAGGAACTGCGGGAGCCGTGCACCTGGCAGGCAGAGAAAGTTCACAAGCGGAGCCATGAAACGAGGAAACAGAGAGCTTGAACGTGGTCCACACAGACTACACAGGCTGCTGCCAAGAAGTACCTCTGGGAATCCCAGGCTCCGGCAAACTGCCTGCGAGGAAGAGCGTGCCGCTGAACAGAGAGAGACACCTGCAGAACCACTGCAGACCCGCCATTCGCTGGACATCTGTTGGAGCTTCCAACAACGCAGTGACTGGGGAAACACTGACACCTACCGAGAAGCAGGAAACCGGTACGCAGGTTTCGCAGGAGGCGTTGGAGGTCTGGGGAAGCAGCAGGTTAATACAAATATTGCAAGAGGAGGGTCTGGGACCCTGAAGGGACATTGCAAGTCTAGGACCAGCACCCATATGGAAACAAAAGTTTTGGAGGGTCTGGGATGCTGAGAATCACCAAGAAAGTGGAATCATATGTTTTTATTGATTTATTAATTATTTGTAAGGCGCCTATACAACAAATGGTGTTTCTAGGTGCCACAAGACCAAAAAGGGGCAGGGAGGGTGGATAAGAGAGAAAGATAAAAATAACGGTCCTACTAGGGCTTGTGACTGTTGCCTAGGGATCTAGGCCCAAATGAAGGACGCACACACGGAGAGATAGGAGGAACTTCTTTATTCTTTCACAACTAAAAGGAAGTGGCATTCGCAGCGCACGTGCCCCATAACCCCCTTGCACAGTCAGACTCCGCCTTTCCAACGGAGGGGGCTCCCGAGCGTTAACCCCTTGAGTCCCGGGTAACACTACCCCCGGACAATATGTCCAAACATCAACTTGACACCCTGTGTCTCAACACATAACTTAACACTCCTCAACAAGTCTCATCGGCTTCTTTATGAGCCGTCTCGGCCTCTCACCTCGAGTCCCCAGATCGGGCTCCTCTTCAATTACTTCACTCGGGGCCACATCCCGGGGGTCCCCTTCCGGGGGAAACCACTCATCATCCCTCTGCATTAGTGGTTCCGGTGAGAGTGCCCTTTGAGCTCCTTCCGTGGGCTCTCTCCTTGCATATGGCCTGAACTGTTGACAGTTTCTGGTGACGGTCCTGTTCTCATCTTCCGCCGTCACCATCGTGCCTTTCATGGCAACAATCCTCAGGGGGCTTGGAGCAAACCTCGGGTCTGTCTTCCTGCTTGCCGGCTGCTGTACCAGGACTTCATCTCCCACCTGGAGCCCCGGCAGTACCGCTCCTCTTCGAGCATCGGTGCGACGCCTCGCATTCTCTTTTGCCACCGCATCTCTCTGGAGGAGATCTTGGTCGGCCGGCTCAGCCTGCACCGTACTCCTCGGGATGCGAGTTCGCACTTCATATCTAAACATGAGCTCAGCAGGCGTCTTGTTTGTGACCTCATGGGGAGTGTTTCTGTAGTCTCTTAACAGGCGGCATAGGGCTTGGTGTGTATCAACGGCGTCCAGCCGTGCCCTCTGAATGGCCTTCTTAATCGATGCCATAAATCGCTCCGCCATTCCATTCGCCTGGGGGTGGCGTGGTGTGATCTTCATGTGCCTGAACCCCAGGTGCTCTGCCAGTGTCCCAAATTCGTGCCCACAGAACGGTGGTCCGTTGTCGGACTTGACCCACTTGGGGATCCCCCACTCACTGAAAACCTCTTCTATCGTTGCCGCAACTTGAGAGAACGCTGTGGAGCTGACTCTCTTGGCAATCGGAAATCTTGAGTGTTCATCCACGAAGAGCAGAATATAGTCGCCCGCTTCAGTCTGTAGCAGTTTCCTCAGTGGGTCTGTGATGGAGGCATAGTGGGGGATGTACATTGCGCAGTATCCTGCCATGCCAAGGAACGAACGGACATCCGCCACTTGTCGGGGCTCGGCGAGGTTGGTGATCGTCTCGACCTTCTCGGGGTCAGGCAGCATGCCGTCCTTGGAGAAGATATGTCCAAAGAACTTGAGTTTTGTTTTGCCGAACCGGCATTTCGATATGTTGAGCGTGAGGCCGGCACCCTGAAGGGCCTCGCAGGTGTCGTGTAGAGCCCTGTCATGGGATTCCTTGGACGATCCAAAGACGAGAATATCGTCACTGTAATTGAGGGCCCCTTTGATAGGTCGGATGATCTGGCGTATAGTTTCCTGGAAGATCTCAGCGGCAGATGAGATTCCAAAGTTCAGCCTCCGGTATCTAAAGAGTCCATCGTGTGTCGCAAACGTGGTTATGGGCCGGGAGTCAGGGTGGAGCTCCAGCTGATGGTATCCCTGATTTAAGTCCAGTTTAGAGAACATTTGGGCACTGTTCAGCATCACAATCATGTCCTCAATACATGGTCCCGGGTGTCGTTCCCGTTGGATCGCCGTGTTGGCCACCCGCATGTCCACGCACAAACGGATCTTGCCCCCTTCCTTGGGTACCACCACAAGGGGGGACACCCACGGCGTCGGACCCGTCGCCGGCTCAATGATGTCGTCGCGGAGCAGTTGCTGGAGCGCCTCCGAAACTGTCTCCTGAAGGTGGAATCCGACCCTTCTGGGATGCTGCGGCACTGGACGCACGTTGGGGTCAATATGGAGCCGGATTGGGGGTCCCCGTAGTTTTCCTAGCCCCACGCAGAGCTTGGGGAAGGCCCCCGCGATGTCTTCTTGTGAGACGAGCGATTGAGTTTGATGGTAGGCAATCACATCTTCCGTGTACCCCTGGCCTCTTTGTTGTCGAGGATAAGGTTTACGAACTCATCCTGGTCGTAGTGGTCCTGCGGCGCATAGTAGGCCGCCGCCTGGTCGTCATGGCAGAGGGTTTCCGGCCTGTATTCTGCAGGCGGGTTGTCGTATTCATCCGTGAAATGTCTGGGCTGTTCGGCCTGGTCATACGGAGGGGCATATCCTGCCGCTAGGTATTCGTCCATCGCACGAACGTAACGCCTCTGGCCGAGGCCCTGTTGATATGGTCTCGGCTGGCTGTATTGCAGGGGTTGCGGGCGGAACGGCATTCTGGGGGCCGCCTGGGGCCGCATCGGTGGAAATGGGACGCCCTCCCTGCAGACGGAGTGAAAGTGTCCTTCTCTTCCGCAGTTGGTACATCGCTGGGACAGGGCTGGACAGGACCCTGAGTGGGGGAAAGACATCCCGCAGCGGTAGCACTGTCTTTGCAGCCGCGGGGTTGACATCGGCGGGGCAGTGGATGGTCCATACGGCTGGGGGCCTTGACGGGGGGGCAGTATGGCGGCCACAAATTCCCCTGAGCCCACCTTCGCGTTGTTGGAGTGACCCATGGCCGAGGCCTGCGCATCCACCCTCTCGTGGATGCGGGCGAGTTCACTGACCTCGGGCATGGTGAGCGGTTTCTTGAGGAGCTGTTTCTTGAGTGCAGGGGAGAGGCACCCTTCGATCACCCTCAGCCGGATAGCTTCTTCTAACGAGAACGCATCAAATTGGCAGTTCGCCCCTTTCACCCGTAGACGTGTGATGAATTCGTCGACGGTCTCTTGCGGGAGTTGGGTGCATTGATTGAACAAGTATCTTTCATAGTCCCGATTGACTTCGATAATAAGCAGTTTGTCCAGCGCGCCGATCAGCTTGGGAAAAGTGTCCTGGTCTGCGGGTGGAATGGCCTTAACGACCGTTTTTATTTCTCCCCCTACCAGGTTAAGGAAAATGTCCCTCATATTGGGGGAGTCCCCGTCGCCGGATCCTCTCACAAAGTGTCGAAAATCGTCCATCCAGTCGGTCCATCTGGGGCCTTTGGTGGCCTGCGGAGTCATAGTGAACGGCGGGGGCAGTCGTAGTTGAATCGACTTCGCCGCCCGCGGCAGTTGAGGCGAGCCTTGGCTGGACCCCGGGTTGGAGGTGCTCATGGCCCCTGGGAGAGAAGGCCCGTCCTTGCGCGGGCGGGGTCGCCGTCGCGGAGGTCCGACGGAGGAGGTCCGACAAGGCGGATTCGGCGGAGTGCCGTGCTGCGCGGAGGTGGAGCAGGAGGAGGAGGCTCGCTGGATCGGCCACCACAGGCGGACTGCCGTCGGAGGAGGACTCCGGTGCGCGGGAGAGATCCTCGTCGCCAAATGTTGCCTAGGGATCTAGGCCCAAATGAAGGACGCACACACGGAGAGATAGGAGGAACTTCTTTATTCTTTCACAACTAAAAGGAAGTGGCATTCGCAGCGCACGTGCCCCATAACCCCCTTGCACAGTCAGACTCCGCCTTTCCAACGGAGGGGGCTCCCGAGCGTTAACCCCTTGAGTCCCGGGTAACAGTGACATTCAGATATTGCAAGTTCAGTAACAAGAAGTGCGGGGGGGAGTGCCGGTCTGTGCGAAATGCACAATGCTAGGGTGGGAAGGGAAGTGCGGGGTGAAGAGGTGAAAAGGGGAGTGGAGAAGGGGGAAGCGTGCCACAGGGGCTACGCGAGTGCTAAGTGGCGGTCAGGAGGGTAAGCCCACAGGATTGCACAGGGTGCAGGGGGGTGAGGGTCAACATGCTAAGGGAGAGGAGGGGGTGGTCTGGGTGGGAGGGCTGGTGTCGTCTGGAACTCAGAGGGGACCAGGCAGCCAGTCACTGCGGCAGACCGGGGTCTAAGCAGGGGAGGGGGATAGGGAAGTAATACGAGAAAAGGAGGGTCTTGAGGAGATCTGACTTAAGCCTGAGAGGGGCAGGTAGACAATTCCAGAGGCAGGCTCTTACCGAGGTAAGAGATCTACCCCC
Organism: Ambystoma mexicanum; assembly: GCF_040938575.1. Taxonomy (NCBI): domain Eukaryota; kingdom Metazoa; phylum Chordata; class Amphibia; order Caudata; family Ambystomatidae; genus Ambystoma; species Ambystoma mexicanum. Next base: position 1,384,017,391 of record NC_090934.1, read on the forward strand.
ACTCTCTGCTTAGAGACACATCCGATCTGCAGAGAGTTGGAGCTAGAAGACTGAAGGGCTCTAGCATGGAGGTATTTAGGGAGAGAGAGTTGGGGTTGGCAGAGTCTTAGGCACCAGAAATCCTTGTGGATGATGCAAAGGGTCTTGAACTTGATCCTAGCAGCAACTGGGAGACAGTGGAGAGATTTTAGGGCTGGGGAGATGCGGTCCCTGGGCTTGAGGCCAAGAACAAGTCTTGCAGTCTTATTCTGGATTAGTTGAAGGGGGCAAAAGGGGGATAAAGGAATATTGAGGAAGAGGCTGTTGCAGTAGTTCAGTTTAGGGGTCAAAAATGACACCAAGGTGTTTTGCATCACAAGAGGGTGAGGGAAGGGACCCATAGAGGGCGGCCAGACGGTAGGCGGGAAGGAGGCAGCTGGGCTCCCAATGAGAAGGATCTCAGTCTTACAGGCATTAAGGCAGAGATCATTGGCAGCACACCATGCCTGAATAGCAGCCAGACAGTCAGGGATGAGAGTGTGGGAAGAGGAGGCAGGGAAGTTTGAAGGAAAGCTGTGTGTCATCTGCATAGCACTGGAAGTGAGGAGAGAAGGAGGAGATCAAGTGGGTCAGAGGGGCAAGGTAGATGTTGAAGAGCCACGCCGAGAGAATAGAACCTTGAGCGACGCCACATGTGGCGAGTGTGATAGGGGAGAGAAAAGGGCCCTGATGAACCTGGGAAGTTCGGGCGGAGAGGAATTAGGTCAACCTGTCCAGTGCCAGGCCCTGTTGAACCAGGGAAGATCAGTCAGAGAGGAATGAGGTCAAGCAGTCCAGTGCCAGGCCTGTGATGCCAAGGATATCACAGAGACGATTTGTCAGGGTGGCATGATTGACCGTGTCAAAGACAGAGGAATGTTCCAGAAGGATAAGAATGGATGGAGAGTTGTAATCGAGATTTGAGAGCAAGTCTTCATGGGTGTTCAGTAAAGCAGTGTCCGTGCAACTGGCTGCTCTGAGGCCAGACTGGTGGTCATGGAGACAACCAACAAATTTGCATTGTTGGATCAGTTGGGAGATGACCAGCTTCTCTATGAGTTTTCCCAGGAAAGGGGCCAGGGATATAGGGCGGTAGTTAGCTGGGCAGGAGGGGTCGGCAGAGGGCATTTTGAGGAGAGTATGCACAAGGGAGTGCTTGAGGGCTAGCGGGAAGGAGCCAGTGGCAAAGGAGTGATTACAGAAATCGGCCAAGGCTGGCCAAGGGAGACATTGTTGTTCTTGATAGTTCTGGAGGAGAAGGGGAGCAGCTGTTTGGAGGAGACCATCATAGAGAGGACTTGTCTAGAGACCTCATGTGGTGCTATGGGCAAACAAGAGGAGACTAGAGTGAAGGGAAGAGGGGGGCCAAGGGAGGCAGATCCTTGCAGATTTTAAACAATTGCCTGTGCCGTTAGTGGCCCCAGAGATGCAAGCTTGGATGTGGGCCCTCTTCCTCAAGTGGATGGAAAGACTGTATTGCCTTTGCAAATGGCGGCAGGCCAGTCTGTCTGAGGATGTACCTGATGCCCACCACTTCCGTTCAGCAACTCTGCACTTGAGTTTCAGAGGGGCTAGGTCAGAGTCATACCAGGTGTTGTGCTTAGAGACAGGCTTCATGCAGATCCTCATGATAGGGGTAAGGATGTCCAGGGTGTTGGTGATAGGTGAAGATTAGCAAGGGCAGAGTCATTGTAGGAGTCTGTGGCAGGAGTGGGAGGGGGAATGAAAGTGGCGGCAAAAGCAGCATCTGACACTCACTTCATCAGTCGAATGACGGAGAAGGAGCATGGCACTGCAGGCAGAGGCTTAGCCAGGGGACCCAAGCGATCCAAGGGAGATGACAGGAGAGCATGGCCATACCAGGAGAGGGGTGTCGTGGGAGGGTTGGAGATGGGGATACCTGCTGAGATGAGAGCATCCAAGGTATGTCCGCTGAGTGCGTCGGACCGGAGGGATGAATGGTAAGGGAAAGAAAGTCACAGATGCTGCAGATGAGTCCAGTGGCCGAATCAGGAGAGTCAAGGTGAACATTGAATTCTCTGAGGAGTAGAAGCTTGGAGGTGGAGGCAAGAAGAGAAGAGGTGAGGTCAGACCATTTTGAGAGGAAGAGGGAGACCAGACCAGGGGTCCTGTGGATGGTGGTGAGAGTCAACAAGAGGGTTGAAGAGACACCAAGCCTGTAGATGAGGCATTTCCAAGAAAGAGTAGGTGTGAATGGGAATGATAGTAGCAGGGACCCATTCAGGGAAGATCAAGGCCACTCCACCTACAAACCGGTTAGGCCTGGGCTTAGAGAGGATCTTTTAGCCCAAAGGGAGGAGTCTGTCAAAAGCAGCAACAGAGCTGGCAGTGAAACATGTCTCAGTGAGAACGAGAATGTCAAAGTCTTCAAGAAGGAGACAGATATCAGAGAAGTGTTTAACAGAAGAGCAAAAGTTGAGGGTAGCTAGGTGAAGCTGGTAGCCACCTTTGAAGGTCTTCCGAGGAGGGTACAGGGATGTGTTATTCCCACCAGAAGGGTTGAGAAGGGGCAAGAGGCGTGGCAGATGGAGGAGTGGCACGAAAAGGGAGGAAGTTGATGAGAGATAGAAGACGCCTATCAAAGAAGGAGGCGGTTGGACTGAGAGCCCTGACCCATGACAGTGCCATTCTGATAGACATTAATGATGCACCTAGATGATGAAAAGCATGCCAAGAGTTCTTCCCATCTGGTGCCACCATTAATGAGCAATGAAAAGAAAGGGGAGAGGCGAGAGAACATATGGGGAGTACATGGGTCCGGAGAGGTAGCAGCAAAGAGGATGTCTTTGACAGTCTGCCTGGAAGAAGTATTGACTTAGGTGTCAGCGATGGGCAGGCCTATGATTGTAGACCAGGAGATCTTTTTTTAACCTTTTCCTTCCAGGCTTCAAGAGAGAGGTAGGAAAGGTGCTAGAGTAGCAGTTATAGTAAATAGGAGAGATGGAGAGAACCATGGAGGGAGAGAGCAGAGAGATGCAAAGGTGAAGAGAGACAGAGAAACTGTAATGCAGAGAGAAACTGCACAATGCACGAAGAATTCACCAGGTAGCCTAGCAGCAAGATAGTTGCAGACAATTCAGGTGCACGAGATGTCCTAGTTCCCCGAAAGAAGGGTGGGTAGCTTGATGAGAGTCTCCACTTATTAGATGCTTGGGGTAGCAGGGCCTCCCAGGCATTCCAAAGTGGTGTGCACCATCCATTAGGAGCCCTCCATCATTGGGACCACTACACTGTGCCTACAGCCAGCCAGTCTGCAAAGCCCAGCAGAATCGCCTCTGTGAATTTCAGCTTCCAACTCAGAAATGACCAGGAGGGGCAGCTGCCGCTCATGCGGCACCAGGGGGGTATATACTGGTAAGCTTGCACTGTCTGTCCAATCCCGACCAGCTTATACCAGTTTACAGTCTGATATTTCAGGAGAGGAAGCCAGATTTCCTATGCCCTCAATGTCACTGGGTGCACAAAGGTGGCAGCCCCGCATGTATAAACAATGATCCCAGTACCCTCTGCTTTCTCCTGTCAGTCTACAGCATGCGTCCATGACTAACAGTCTCTCCTGCTGACAACTCCAGGGCTATCCTGCTTGGGAGCACACCGTGACAGACCCACTCACTCCTATGTTTCCGCACTTCACCAGTCCTCCTTCCGTCTCTTGAGGGGCTACCTCTGCCAATGCACCAGTAAGTGTTTCCACTGCAGGCACTCACTGCAGGGCTTCACCTGTCTGAGTATCCAGCTGCCGCTCTCTGCTTGGTCACAGCAGCTATCCCAAATAATACTGCATCAGAGCCACCTCAACCTCAGTCCTTCCGTGCTGTGTGGCATGAAACCAGGTTCACCATGCATTGTGTACAAGCCTCCAGTGGATCCAGAAGCACTGCATCCCCCTGGGGAGGGATTACATTTGGTCCAATGTCTTGGGTACAAACATAGCAGATCTAACAGAACACTACTTTCCCCAGAGTGTTTGGCAGGAGAGTGAACCAAATGGATATGACAACGAACTGCGAGCCTCAGACCTGCACCCATGTGAAAGGCAAGTATAAGAGTGTCTGGGACCCACATGAAAGAGAGACAGTCCATGAGAGGACACTAGCTTGGCAGTAGAGTGAACCAAGCTATACTGCGAGTCTGGGACCCACACCCACATGAGCCACAAGAGGATATTAGTTTGGCAAGAGAGTGAACCAACTATTTTGCGAGTCTAGGAACTGCACCCATATGAGAGATTGAAAGAGTCAAGGACCCCAGAATTCATAACAAGGAATTCTACATTAGATAAGAAACTGTGTGAACTGGTTAGGAACTCTGAATCCAAGAAACATATCCATGTGAATTGTTTAAAGATGCTGGGTAATACATCTCATGCCACAGTAAGCAATGGCTAGACTGACTGCACCAAAAAGCCATTCTAGCCAGGTAATGACACACGTGAACTTGGCTTTGCCCGAAAATACCAGTTAAAAAATTAAAAGTCAATAAAGCATGTGTCGAAAATGCTCTAGTGATCCCCAGTCTCCCATGGCCTTGCACACACATGCACATATGCATCTCCATTTCACCCACCGGTCCCTCACCCATGCATCCTCTCTCACATTCATTCACACTGCATTCACCACACATGCACACAGCCACCCACTCACAACATTTAAACACACTGACACATCCATACTCATTCACCCACCAGTCAGTCACTCACTCACTCATTCACTCACTCACTCACTCACTCACTCACTCACTCACTCACTCACTCACTCACTCACTCACACCTTGTCTTGTAGCCACTCATTACATTCTCTATACAGGCACACACCCAGACATCCAGAACATTAAAAAACACACCATCACATTCATACTCATTCACCCACCAGTCAGTCAGTCAGTCACTCACTCACACCTTGTCTTGTAGCCACTCATTACATTCTCTATACAGGCACACACCCAGACATCCAGAACATTAAAAAACACACCATCACATTCATACTCATTCATCCACCAGTCAGTCAGTCACTCACTCATTCACTCAACTCACTCACTCACTCACTCACACCTTGTCTTGTAGCCACTCATTACATTCTCTATACAGGCACACACCCAGACATCAAGAACATTAAAAAACACATCACATTCATACTCATTCACCCACCAGTCACTCACTCACAAAGTCTCTTACATCCAGCCATTGCATTCTCTACACAGGCACACTCCTACCCACCCACCCAGAACATTCAAAAACACACCATCACATTCATGCTCATTCACCCACCAGTCACTCACTGAAATACCTTTTCTGCGCCTGGGGACCACTCCAGTGGTGACGGTGCGTGGTAAAAATACCTTTAACATTAAAATTAACGTTACCTCCACCCATTGCATTCTCTACACAGGCACACACCCACCCAGAACTTTCAAAAACACACCATCACATTAATACTCATTCACACATCAGTCACTCATTTATACACCTTTTTATCCCACCACCCACTGAATTCTGTACAAATGCACACGCCCACCCACCAGAACATTCAAAAATACACCATCACATTCATTCTCATTCACCCACCAGTCACTCACACCTTCTCTTACGTCCACTCATTACATTCCCTACACAGGCACACATCTACCCACCAAGAACAATCAAAAACACACCATCGCATTAATACTCATTCACCCACCAGTCACTCACTCAAACCTTCTCTTATGTCCACTCGTTGAATTCTCTAGACAGGCAAACACCACTCAGAACATTCAAAAACACACATCACATCACATTACTTCTCATTCACCCACCATTCACATACATACATCTGACACACACTACACACATGCAAAATACACACCATATATTTTATTTAAAGCCTTCTTACCTTTTTCTTGCAGCTTCAGTGCATCCTTCCAGGCCACCCCCGCTTCCTCCTTGCTGCTCACAAACAGGAACAGGAAGCTCTCAGAGCTTCCTGATTCCTGTATGTGGGCTGCGAGGAAGCCGAGGGACAAGGGGTTGGAGCTGAACATGGCACGTGACATGTGCAACATGGCACGGTCAGCTCCAAGGCCAACCCCTACTGAGTGCCTCCCCGGTCAAGCCTTCACCCTGATGGATGAGGACTGGGCCGGGGACCCCCCATACCTGGTGTCTGGGGGGTCCTTCCTACTCAAAAGGAAACACAAGCAGATTTTCCGCCTTAAGACTGCTCAACATGGACTCAATGAGCCGATAAACTGGCAAACACCACTCTGTAGCCAGTATATCACTCATGGTGTCACTGTGTGGCCCACCTATTGCGTGGCCTACCATAAACGACACTTGTAGAGACATGTACTATGAAGTACCAGCCATCACCTGTGGCCGACACTCACTAATGGTATCTCAAGATTACGAGACCTTTAGCCATACATGCCAACTCTCCCGATTTAGGCTGCAGACACCCGACTTTTCAGTGAAAAATATAGCTATTTCTCACGTTCTACCACCTATAATCATTCTAGCCCCAATGTATTCATTTGGGGAAATTTACATCTCCCTATTTCCCTGATGAAATCTCCCTCCCAGGTGCGTCAGAATGTTGGCATGTATGCTTTAGCAGCCAATATCTGATCCACAGCTCCCAGATATACTATGCAACATTGCATTAACAACATGGAGTATTTATGGCTTCTTTCTAACATACACAACCAAATATGACAGGATTAGCAATGCAACCTCAAATAAATAATTACAGTTCTATTTAGAATGTTCCATAATCTGATTTACAGTTACCAGATATATTATGCAACATTGCAATCTTAATACAGAGTAACTATCGTTTCTTCCTAACACACACGACCGACAATGACGGGATTAGTAATGAGGCCTCAAACATATCATCACTGTTCTATTTTCTATGTCCTCCTCCCCTTAAAGGGGCTATGCCCTTTATTCACTCGCAACAAATGTTTAATTTACTAGCACAGCATATCTCTCCTATTAGGAAGCTTGGACTATATCCTCTCCAAGATGGCGTGCCGTGTCCATGCACTCACACTACGAGAAAGTGCGCATGTCTGGTTACCAGGTAACCAGCACAAACCTAAAGCTGTGATGCGCTCCCAGACAAGGTTTACACGCAGTAGGTCTCTGTACGCATTGCTAGGCGAACCACATATCTGCCAATTATTGGGTAAGTAAACGCATAATAACAAATGTAACCATGGTTCTTTTTCTATGTATACTTTATATACTTCATAGAATCATAGTCGATAGCGGATGCTAGGGGTGTTGCTAGGTCTGGAAAAGATCTGGGGCTACGCTAATGTTGGAACTGTCGGGACTGGGGGCTAGCTAGCCTTTTGGTTGGAGCTCCTGAGATTCTATCCGGGGCTACAACCAAAATACCAGGGGCTATAGCCCCCTTAGCCCCCCCAGCAACACCTCTGCGGATGACACCAGAAAAGTCTACAGACTGAGATTTTGCCATTGGGTTTCCTGCATACTAATTAACTACCATTGCACTTGTGTTTAGGATTGAAAGATAGATCTAGATTATACGGCGGCTGCCTCATGTTGGTACCTTTAACATAAGGCTCAAGGAGATATACAAGTATAATTGTACATAGAGATACTCTTTGTTTCACCACGGAGGCCAGCGCAGACATATATCTTCACCATGAATGCTGCACCGAGTGGCAGTGGGTTACCAGCGCACGCACTGAGCTATTGTACTGTCCTTATCCAACACGGACGGTTTCCACACTGCTGCTTTAAACATCCATCAGTTCTCATGGAATGAGACAGTCTTGTATGCAATTCTTTTATGGAATTACTTTACATGATTAGCGTCCCTGGATATGGAGCAATCCCATATGGGCTACCTTATGGAACAGGCTCCCTAGTCACTATACGCCACCATATGGGCTAAGGGAGATTTATAAATACATCTGTCATGGTCCACATAGATTCAACCATTTCAGAGTGCGTCTTAGCCTACCTCTATTTACACACTCCCGGATATCCTTGACTAAATGGAGTGTATCTTGTTACTTCCCTCCTAGGTGGTCCACATTACAGCAAACTGTGTGACTCGCCACGTCCATCTATTGGGTTATTAATTTTTACCCACTGACAACCGTGACCTGTGAGTGCCTTTTTTCACGTATATGTATATTGTAAAGTTCTGGGTTCCCCAAAGATGACTCTGACCTCGGGTGAAGTTCCAGCAACTTCTTTAATCAAGTTCCAGTACATTGTGTTAATCATATACGGTCAAGTACATCTGGGTTCAGGGCAACATACACCTGCATCCTCCCAGGTAGGCTTACATCTCTCAACTGACCAACACAGAACCCTTGAATCATACATCAGCATTCTCACAACCCAGATTCTGTGTCACTCACTTAGCATTCTGCTCCTTCTGCACAAGCAACAAAGAAACCTAATCACTACATATATATACCCAATGTTGTACGAATACTTAATAAGATGAAAACTTATCATGTGCTGGCTCTTGAACACTAGTAGGGATTATGTTCCCTTCTGATTTTCATATAGGGTCCGAATGAATGTCTCCCTAAGCAATTGGAGGTGAGATTGTTCCAATATATACTTTAGTTTGGATATGCATTAATAGTGGCCAGTTGAGTTGAAGCTACTTTATGTAAGCAGATAAGCTTTGCAATAACCAAAGAAGGCAATCCTGAAGAAGGTAGGTGGCATTAACCACATAGACCACCGTAACCGGTCGACACACATTAGGGGATGGCAGGAGGCTCCCTGCATCACACCACGCTAGAGTCATAGGGAGACTTAGCAACCATAATGTCTACCCCCTGGTTCAGTCTTCACAGCACGTTGTTTTAATTTTCAATTTGAGTTATACTTTTAATTGCGGTACATTCACCTTCAATACGGGCTAATAAAGCTGTTTTTGCCACAATACTGACTGGGAATTTGCTCTACCCCGCATTTTTACACTTCAATGAAGTGAGTCTTCATGCATTGGCCGTCCGGTTCTTATCAAGACTTTCTGCGAGAAATATAATACCCGTGCTGTCAGATAATGAATTACCATCAAATGAGAAAAACGATGTAAAAAATACAGCTATATAATTCTTTTTTTATCCACTGTTAGACACGCGGCACACCAGCACCTATGAGGGATACCATATAGTATAGGTACCGATTGATAGAACTTTCTCTGTCCTTCTATCTTTCTTACCAAGACATGCTCAGGTAATAGTCTAGATCAACAGATGACCTAGGGGGAATTTGTCTCTCCAGATTCTTTACAGGATAGAAGCAGCCTCTTTTACCTCTTGAGACATCACACAACACATGACAGCTTACGAGTACCACCCCTGCTCGGTTGAGCCTAATGTTTGGGTTTGACTGCCCTCCCTTTCTTTCGTGTTAAAAAATAGTGCTTAGGAAAAACCCCTGTAACCACTGTCAAGCTTATAAAACCCCCCTTGTTTTCCAGGACCCCTGCTACACCAGGAGCTTCTATTTTTTTTATTTTAAATAATTGGGGTCGCAAGGGAGTCCTCAGGGGTCGCAGCTGCTATGGTCTTTTAATGTTGGCTAGGGTGTAGACCCCCTTAAAAAACCATTTGTTTATTGTCTTTGGGGCTCGACTTTGAGAACGGCTTCTAGGTGGTTTGCTGCAGTTTAGTCCTTGTTGAAACAGTTGAGTCGTGCATTCACAATGGTGAGTTGGAAATAGTGTTGGTTAGAGGGATGGGCTCCTGTTAGATCGAGTCAGCGATCAAAATGTTCAAGTCAATGGCTTCCAACGGTTTGAGATGGTGGCAAAATGAGGCTTCTGCAGATTTGAGTTCACCTATTGGATGGTGAGTCAGTGGCTTTCAGCAGGTCGAGTCGAAATTCGAGTAAGTTGCTTCCACAGAGTCAAGCTGACAATCGGGTTGAGTTGAGGTGGTCTGCTGCAATGGGTCGAGTAGGCGTTTGGATGGCTCAAAGAGTAGGTAAGCGGTTCTAAGAGCATAGTGGTGAAAGTAGAACAACGGGTCCAGAAGTGGTTTGAAGCGAGTTGTGCAAAGTCGCACTGGCTCAAAGATGTCTCAAATCAATACAATAGGGTTGCAGCTGCTTCTAGACTTCTGGGTTGCTGGGAGGGCCAATCCAGGGTCTCCAGGCAGAGGTGAGTCCTTAGTTCCACCTTTCCACTCCAGGATGTTTGTCTGGCACCCACAGGGGTTCCTTCACCTCCAGTGAGCAGGAACTTGGTTCCAGTGCAAAGGCAGCAGGGAGGCCTTGGCCCACAGCAATGCTGACCCACTCTTCCCTGAGGATGGTTAGGGAGTCACTGTGATGTAAGTGGCCCCATTAATGTGCCCAGTTATTATGAAAGAAAATACAAGCCCTGGCAGCGCTATGCTAAGGATTGCTAACTCCACATCCGTGATTGCTGTGTCTTTCCCTGATTGAATAGAGCACTGGCATGGCCCTAGGGTGCCCTAGTGCTGGGTGCAATTTGGACAGCGTAGTGGGCAGCAGGGGAAAAATGGGCATCCGTAACTTTTCGTATTACTTCCATTATGAGTGATACCCATCCCCCCAACTGAGGATTTGTCTTTGCCATGATTCTGGCTTGAATGGATACTGCTTGGAAACATTTCTTATCTGTGTGAGCTCCTTATGCTGTGATGCTCAAGCTGCAAGTGATGACATGGGTAGACGTCCGATGGGGACTTGTCCGCGTGAGAGGGTTGAATGTGTTCTAGATAATGTTGGTGCGGCTGTTGAATGGCTTCAACATGTTGGGGAAACAAATGCCTTGGTCCAACCAGAGGTGGAACTCCTGATCATGCTTTGGGTGTTACAGCCAAATGATTCCTGAAAACACCTTCTGATTCAGGGCAATGAGGATGTACTGCTGTGGTAGCAGATATGGCCTCGACTTGGATATTACCAGAGCTGGAAGTAGGCAGAGCTGCAGGAACATGTGGTCCATTGTTGTTTGTTGGGACTGTGGATTCTTCAGCCCAGACAGGTACTGTACTGTTTGAAATGTTCAATCTGATGGCATCTTCTAATGGGCTTCATGGTCTGTTCATGTATTCTAGTACAGTGTGCAATTTCGAATGGAAGCTGTGGAACTGTCACGCGCAGGTCTGTGGCCACGAAGCAACCTCGGAAAATATCCAAGAGCGGACAACAATCCCGCGGCAAGTTGCGGTCCGGCAGCTCTTTCATGTGGAGTAAATGGAGGTTGCCATGGAGATTGACCACTTAGGCATTCCTCTCGAGTCACGTGAGGAACCGACGTACTCCGAGACGGCCTGCTCACGTTCTGTCTCCGCCCTCCCAGGAAGATAAATAGACGCCCCTTCCTGTGCTCCAGTGCTTCTATTTGAAGTTGTTATATTCCGTTTCTTCGACAAACTACTTTTTGTCCTTGTTTGGAAATCTTCTGTGGATATCTGGCTTTGATTCCTGCTTTGTTTTTGGACCTGAGCTTGCCTCTCGATTTTGCAAAGATTTGCCTTTCTGGTATCGGACCTCGGACTGCCTCGACCTGTTATTGCACACAGTTTGCATTACAACGCTTACCTGTGTAGGATTCCTCTCCTACTCCAGCCCTCTTCCTCCCAAGCTCTGCTTTCCATCTTTCCGCGGCATACGGCAGGAGTTCAGCGTTGCCGGTTGACATCCTCGGCGCTTCGCTGATCTTATGTAACTTCATTTCTTCTTGCTGCGGTAAGCCCACTGAGTCATTTCTGGGAACCAATTGTATATTCCAATTGTTGCTATCATTCAACCTGCTCCCTCTTACCATTGCTCCTGACCTACCAGTAGCATAACGCCTTTCTTTACCACCTACTTTGGAGTACTTTCTGTTGTGCTCATCTCTACTGTCAGTGTATCGAACTTCCTCCTTTAAAGAACTGCACAGTCATTGGAATTACAAGTGCACCTTGAACGATCTGCTGATTGGTGCACCATCCCGTAACCAGTGCGTCCCTCGTACTGCCCCAGGGTAGTATCCTACACTAACCTTCCTGTTTGTTGTTTTTTCCCGCCGTTGTTACCTTTTGGTTTTTCCTTGTCCTTCATATTCTGGTGGTAAGAATTGAACCCTGACTGGGGGTGGGGTGGTATTAGATCTCTTTCTTCCTATCTAGTATGCATTACCAACTGTTTCTTTAGGTTCAGTAGTCCTGTCCTAGCAAGATAATAACAAGGTACTTGTTCGTATCTATAGTGAGATTGCCTGTATTTATTGGTGTTCGGGCCATTAACGCTTGTTGTTTCTTTTTCACCATTGGTATAAGCGGTGCATGTGTTCACTGCTCTTTTGTGGGATCAACTCCTCTGTCTTTTATAAACAGCAGAGGGGTGTATCGTAAAAAAGAGTTCCCTCAAGTTGTGGAGGATTGTATTCTGGGAGGTCGTTTCGAATCAGGCTTGTTGTTCATATCAGCTCTGTGGCTCTTCTTCTACTCCGAGACGACATTGCCCCTAGCAGTATTGGTGCGGTGAGTAACAGGAACCCGTTGAGTGCCTTCATGGAGTTTGACCTTGACTTGCTTTGGGTTTGGCTGGATATCCTGATATAAATAGTCACCCTGATACATAACATAGTCCTTTTACTGGCTCCTTATGTTCTTAATTAGGGTATGTTGAGGACTACCATAAGAGCATAGAACATGCATTCAGTGGTGCACTCATTGTTGGGTATTGCTGATCATGGCCTCATATATGGTAAAGGAGTAGTTTAGATAGCATAGGTAGCTTATGGGTTTAGCATAGATGTAACCACTAAAATGAAATTTCCCATCCCATGGTGTGTTACCCCAAGAAACATATGTACTTTTCTGGTTATTTTGGAAACATCGTGCTGAAATAGGTGTGATTCTGATAGGCTTTTTTCAAAAATGTTCTCCCGGGGGGGAAACCCCTCTCTCCCCATACTCCCCATATCAAGTCCAGGCTTGCTCGCTGTGCCCGCTCGATACATTGTATAATTAAATTAATTATGTCCCACCACCTTTTCAGCCCACTAACTACACCCTGTCAGTTTGTCAGCCCAACAATCAGCAGTAAGCGACTGTATGGCTAATGTGGAAAACGGGTAGCTCTCCAGCTGCTGCTTAAATACAATTTCTCAATCTACAGCAGAGCTTTGGCTGTTCCGAGAGGTCAGAAATGTGAAGTGGACAACTTTCTGATGTTTTTTCAAAAAAAGCCATTTTATTAACTCTAAAGGTTGGATAAACGCCTCACTCTCCTGTCCCTGATGTGGATTTCCCTGCCTAGAATAAACTAAAGGAAACACTCTACCAAAATATTTCTGTCCTTCACACTTATACATACAGTAGCTCAACAAGGTAATATATGGCAGTTTCAAAATCAAGAAATATAACAATGAAATTCACAATATGAGGAATGTCTCTCCTTATAATCTGGGTGAATTCCCCTTCCCCAGATTCAAGCAGGATTTTGGTCAACAGTGGCAAAAAGAGAACAAGGAAATCCTGTCTTGTCACAAAGTTCCAATACAGTTCTGGTTGATTCAAAATGGGTAACAAAAGTTCCAATACTTCAGAATTGTTCAACAAGGTTTCTTTTGCTTCAACTTGTGTTATTATGCAATCAAACAACCACCTTTGCATAAACCAAGAACAATTCCTTAGTTCTTCAGCATTAACAAAACATTTTCTTTGTCAGGATTATTCTGCAATAACATATTTTGCTTGAAAGAGAGGGTTAAACACTTCTGTAGCATTTTATACCACATTCAATTCAGCAAAGTTTGTGAGGATTCTTCTGCAATACTTCGCCAAAACAGATCAGTGGTTCTACTACTTCTTCTATATTTTTATTTTTTTTATTTTATTTCACATTTATAAAGCGCTCACACAGCCCGCAGGCATCGCATATGACTTGTAAGCACCTATTCACAATGCTTCATCAACTTCCAACTGGTTTACTCCCATGCCCTGTCTACTACCGCAGTGGTTTCTGTTCTCGTATACTCTCCTGCCAGAACAAAATAAAGTGTTACCACAATCTCTGACCTGGTATGCTCTCCTGCTAGGCCAGAACAAACAACAAACTACAAGTAGTTCTGTGGTAAGGATCCTCTCACAACCATTTAGCAATGTTTCTTGCTTCACAACACCACGTTCAAGACTTTCTTTAGGGAACACAAGATTCACATTGGTGCTATTTATTATGCACCTTTGATTTCCACACACTCTGCAAGTTATGCTTCACTCCTTCTTAACCTCCTTGACCTGAAGGGCAGCCTTCTTACCACTCTTGTTTCCCTACTCTTTCACAAACCAAAAACTGACATGAATTCTTGTTCACTCTGACTCTTCTTTGGCTTTAGCAATGTGGGTTTAAACCAGTTCCTTTTGTGGGATTCTTAAACCATGGGCAATACGTTTGACAAGCTCTTAGATTCTCCGTTTGCCCCTTCTTGACTTGGGCACTGGTTGTTATTTTTAATTTGCCCTGTTATAGCTCTTTTTGGGCTTTGGAAATGGTAGTTTGTATAGGGTTCTTGAATTATTGCCCCTACTTGTGGCTTGTTTTCAAATGTACGTGCATGCATGTAATCACAGCTCTTGGGTGTGATAATCAAGTTCTTATTACTCCACTTGCGCCTTTCAAAGTCAGTTTGGTTTACCCATTACTGATTGATCTGCTTTCTGTCATTTCGATATCCAAAATTACTTCTTTTCTGTTGTTCCCTGCTTTAAAGTACCTGGCTTGAGCCAGCGGGCAGTTACGGAGCGCCCCGGTGTCATAATATCTTAGTGAACTCAACGGTTTTGGCATGCACATCCGTTCCCTTCGCTGTTTCCAGGTCTTCTATCTCAGCTGCTTACTGCAGTCCAACAACCAGCTGCTTTCAGTCTGCTGCGACCTGCCACACTCACACACCGAGCTTTCTCAGCTCCAAATGCTCTCTGGTGCTCGCCTGCCTCTAGAGACAGCCTTGCTTTGGGGAAAGCGGTCCAAACGTTCACTTCCCACTGAGCAGCCTCTGCAAATCCAGTCTCAAGGGGGACAGCTCTCAAGGGGGATAGCTTCCTTCTTTGATGCTTCCCGCTGCGCAACCTCTGTAATTAAGGCCTCTGGAGGTAAAGACCCTCCCAGGAATGGCAGCTGCATACCACTCGACAGAGATCCCGGCATCTTCTTCCTCCTCCAGACTCTGTGCCTGCTGCAAAGTGGAGAGTTCACAACTTCTCCACCCACAACTACTGCTATGCTCCTTCTGCTCTATAATGGAATGCATCTGAGGGGGCCTTGTAAGCCCCCCAGCCTCCCTCAGGTATGGGTCATTTCCATTAACAAGCTGCACTTTGCAGTTTTGCTCCCCTTCAGTCCTCTTCTTCGTGCCAGTACCTTGAGGATTATGGGACTTGGCGTTCATAATGCAAAAATCAGTTTTTGCCCTAAGCAATATTATAAGGATACATTGAAAGACTCGGCTTTACAGAGAAATAATGATTTTCAGACTCTAAATTGGTATCATTTTCAGACTTCGCTTTACTATTACTTTTGGAGGTAGGGAAGCATCTAGCTCTATGAGTCTCTATGTGTTTAGAAGGGGTTCCATTTCTCCCATTGCCTAAGGGTTTATGAATGTTTTCTCCCACATTACGATTATCAACTTGAGAGGTTAAAAGCTCTCTCTGCCAGCAAGCCATTACTGATTTTGGCATTACTGATATGTCTTCCTTAGAGGAAGCTAAATACTGCGTCCCACCCAACGGAGCCTTCCTGTTCCCCTGGGCCCTTTCTCTTGCCAGGTGATCCTGCTGAAGTGGGGGAGGGTTCTGGGAGAGCCCCCATCAGAAAAGCAAGAGGTCTGGCTCAGAGGAAATCCCCACGCCCCAGTAATGGAGGAGTCCAGAAATGTGACAAAACCAGTGCTTTAATAATAAAGTTTCAGAAAAGCAGGGACACACACTGACATCTCAAGATTTCCAATGCTCTCAACTAGTTACAGCTTGTCGTGGAATTTTAATACAGAGTGCGGTCACAAACAAATGATCCATTGCAAAAAACCTAAGGTGGAATAGGATTGGTTAGTGAGGTAGGCTCCATATATAAACTATATGGGTTAGTGCCTCAATTGGCTACACACTATCTGGTGGCTCCACCTGCGACCACCTCCTAAATGTTGTGAATTTATGTCATGCTAGTGTCTTGTGAGTGGCTACTGCAACTAAGTGTAAGCAAGCATTGGAGGTGGGTAGGGATTGACAGTGTGGGCTTTCTGAGCCTAGATACCTTGGAAGGTTACCAGCACATGAGCACAATGGGGGGGAGTGGTTAGAAGGGTTTCATAGTACCTTGTTGTCCTAATAAGTTTACCACTCTCTGACTCCCCAGCCGCAAACAAGGACATTCTAACTTTTAACTTCATACTGTATTGTATCTTTTTGTCCCACTGAAATGGATTCTCTGCATAGGCCTTCACTGCCACTGCAAGTCACGTGTGTAGGAACCGCATTTCAAATTATTCTGTTCAGTGATTTGTGAGGATTTTAGCTAGTGTAGACTTGTTCAGGCTGCCTCCTCCTCTGTGTCAGGTGTAACCTGATGAGAACCTGACAGTTCTGCAATATTTGTTTCTTTGCTTATTCAGATAGTTATGTTTCTCGCCTGGGATTAGTTTACTGTCTGTACTTTTCCAATGCTGGCTCAAACCTGCGACCTTGGCACTGTGCACTTGGTGTCTGAGATGTGGCTCTTTTCGCGGGTTCAGCAAGACTGGATCTTTTTCTCCATATATGGCGCCCATTCATCTACCATGGCTGTGTCTTCCATCTTGCTTTACATGGCCGCTCATTTTAGTTGTGTTCTGCATCAAGCAAGCAGTTATATGTTTTCTTGTGCGATTGGCATTTTCGCATAAGAGAGATAGGGTGTATTAAATCCCTATCTTAACGATTGTAAGCATGTTCTTCGTGTCTAAGAGCAGTATGGCCTAAGTGTCTGTGTAGCTTCATGCAGGGATGGATGTGCTTTTTGTCTAACGCATCTACATGTGTGTTCGGCGATGTCGCCTCTTCATGATTACTTCGGTGACATCATCCGGTTATGGTCTGTAGGGCTGCTTCAGTGAGTGACATCTGTCACCTTGGCGGTATACTGTTGGGGTAGACGCCAGAAGCGATATGCACTGTTAATGTCTTTCACGCTGGAATGGGGGATAGGAGGCTTGTACACTCCAACTCTCTAC
Source organism: Ambystoma mexicanum (assembly GCF_040938575.1). Classification (NCBI taxonomy): domain Eukaryota; kingdom Metazoa; phylum Chordata; class Amphibia; order Caudata; family Ambystomatidae; genus Ambystoma; species Ambystoma mexicanum. Next base: position 1,384,034,634 of record NC_090934.1, read on the forward strand.
AATCCCACAGAACACCACGCCAAAGGTCAGGATCAGAAAGTGTCTGCCTTTCCCTAGCCACCTGGGAGGAGATTTTAGGCAGGGTCTTTGTAAGGACTATGCAGGATTCATCACATTGTACTGTCCAAAGGCTTTCGCTTGCCTTAAATAACGTCATAAAGTATTACCTAGCATTACTGGATGAATGTTCACACTTTGGAGTGGCAGTATAGCTACATGTTAGCAGTACTTCCAAATGAGTATGAGCAGTATAGTATGCAATATTAATGCTTGAAAGTGCAACGCTACGTGTGCGTTCATATGATATAGTTATGTCACGTCTAAACTTGCCATGGCATTGGCTTCAGCCCACATCTTTTAAAAACCTAGCCACGCCCCTGGTGTTACACTTCAGACTTCCCCGCGGGCATCTTTGCAAAATACAACTTCTTTACAGGCTCCTCTATGGTCCAGGTGCAAGCTACCATGGCGTCTGTACAAACGTCGACGCACTCCAGGTCACCTGACACGTCTTGTACGTGGAAGACGTACAGCAAGCCACGCCCCTCTTACGACTACAAAACCACCGTCTTCCAAGGGGCTCGTTGCTGCCAATTAGCGTTACCAGCTACACGCGGTTTTTTGTACCGTTTCCTCTTCATGTTTCCTTACACGAATCCTTATCTGAACTCCTGGTTTTGACCCTTTGCCTGACTTTTGGATTGCCTCGTCTCATCCTTTATTCCTGTCGTGCTCATCTGGTTGTTGGACTCGGAACGCTACTGGATACGGCTCTCTTCTTTGGCGGTTCTTCCCAGCGGCCGCTCTTGCCGTCTTCTATCCGGATCATCTCAACAGCTACTCAGCTATACTCGTGTACTCAGGTACATACCTATTGCCTTCCTTGGATATTGTCTTCTGTTGGATTCTGGGACATTGAGTGACTTTTCTTGTGATTGCTCTTAAGTGCACATGAACGCCCTCCTGAACTGCACCAACCACACTAGTGCGTCCCTCGTGCCGTTCGGGGTTACTCACCTATACTAACTTCCCTGTTTGTTATTTTCTCCCGTCGTTGTCTTCAGAATCCTGGACTCCTCTTACTCTACTATCTTATTTCAGATCATTCCCGGGGAAACTCAACTCCACTCCAATATCTATATAGGTAGTTGTCCCATCATTTCATCTGTTCTAATTACTTGCATAATATCAACACTGTCTAATATCTTGGTATTCTTTTGCAGCATTGGTATTGGCGGTGATTGTTCTCCCCGCTCTTTTATTCAATTGACATCTCTGTCTGTTCTAACTAAAACAGCAGAGAGGTACATTGTGGAAAAGAGCCCCTCTTTGAGGAAGCCTGAGTCTTGTACTCAGGGGAGCTGGGATGGAAGGCTGAGTTTGGAATCTTATATCACCAACTTCTCCAAGGGCATTATTCTTGTATCTTCGGCCTACTCGGAGTGGTGAGTAACACCTGGAAATAGGTACTGCCACACTAGAAGTGGGGTCTGTACCGGATCAAATGCACATTCGTCCTTATGAGCATCATTGAGGAATAGCATTCTAAGGTCCTCCTTATATGCTGCAGCACGCTCCAGTTTAACATGTGGTGGAGTGCTTTCTTGCCCAAGCCAATATGATAATCTGCCTGGGCGGCTATTCCGTATATTTCAAACTGTGGGCCTGCGAATCCCCGTTGCAATATGATTGAGTCATATCTTTCCATTTTTTCCAGACAGCGCCAGCATGCCCCAAAAATTGGGACAGTATGCAATGAATGGCGGTGAAGAACTTTTTTCCCGGCCACATGGGCATGTTGACAAAGATGTATACCTTGGGGGGAATAAACATTTCGATCAAGGCTAGCCTACCAGCGGGGGAAAGTGGCATATGTGCCCATTTGTTCAACTTGGCACTCAAGTATTCTTTGTGCGTATGATATTTGGTAGTGAGCAGTGTATCTTCTTCTCTGGATATGATTACTCCTAGGTATTTAAACTGATCTGGTGCTCAGTTTAGAGGATATGCACCTTGTGAACTAGTTGTGCTATCCTGTAAGTGGTTTCAACCCAGCACTCCACTTAAGTTAATGCCTAGCGTGAGATGCCCAGCTGGAAACCTTAATTATATATTTTTATGTCTAAAGTTCTTTTATTTCTGAACGATGTACCCTTATATCACGCCCCTCTCTTTGAATCCCTCCCGGTCTCACTGAACCAAGAAGTAGGTTGTTTTGCAAAGTTAAAAGATTTATTGGATGGATTTGAACAAGATATAGATCACACTTTTATGAATTTGAACAATATCTAGATATCACGCTTATTAATATTTATACAATGATTTGCGTTGGGTAATGTCACAACAATCAACAATCTCTTTAATTAATAGGAGTATGAATGAGAAGAATAACGTACCATAGAATCAACTTTGTATGGGTTCAATGAAATGCAAGGATAGGAAATTAATACAGCACAGAAATAAAACTTGATATGAATTCAATCAAATGCAAAAAAATTAATATTTCCCCCTGACACTACTCAATCCCCCCTTAATATGCAATATAGAGATGGAAGGAGAGAAAACAGGTTTCAGGAATAAACGCTCTACAAATGCAGTTTCAATCCCAATTCACCCAGCAAGCTTAGAGAGAAACAGGAATGATTTTAAACAGGTGAAATGCTTTTGAATGTAGTTTTGTAAGGAATGGGAAAAACACTGAAAAATAGACTTAATTCACTAAATTGGATTCAGAACTAGTGAGAGCCGCTTTGGATAGGTTCAGGTAAACACTAGCAATGATGGTTGGATAACTAGTAGGTTGGAAACTGAATTCAGAGGTTGAATGCAAAGAAATAGCTATTTTATAGGTGGTGAAATTGAGTCAAATGCAGATTCACAGACACTTTTTCTGCGTGCGTTAAGAGCAATTCCGATTGAAGGCTGGGGATGTTAGCTTCAAAATGACACTTAAATTTCGTTTCTAGCATGTACGGTTCAGAAGTTATGAAGGTTTTAATAAAGGTCGATTTTTCTCAAAAAGAGTCAAGATTTCAAATGATAGATGCGCTGTTGAAGATTACCACAAGGATTTCTTAACAATAAGGGAGGCTATGAATATGTGAGATACCAATGGTACAGCCACCAGTCCAGAGGCGCCTCTGTCTGATCTTTGCCTGCTGCGATACTTGCCTTTTTTCAGCAAATATATATCAGCGCAACAATGATTTATCACTACAATTATCACAGGATTATATGGATGAGAGAAGGGTTCAGGACAGACAAAAGAGATTCTACAATGCAGTCTAGATATGTTTGAATGGGTTGGATAGGATTACTTAAAGATAAGAGATTGGCTATGGACAATACTATGCTAAATACTCACAACTATGGTTTTGGAATAGGCCCGTCAAGATCTGGTCAAAGGTTTGGACTGGAATCTGCTAGCGACCGGACATGATTCAGGGCACCTAGTTCTGCTCTCAGCACGGCACTCTGTCTCTGCACTGCCTCTGGTTCCGGATCTGACGGGTTGGTTCAGGGTTACCGCTCTACTCTACTGGTTTGGATCTCTGGGTTCTAGCAAGAGTTCTTGGCAAGAAGCAGAAAAACAGCACAGCCCGGCTGTTGAATTGGTTGTGCCCCTTGGAAGTTTGGGGTTAAAATCAGGTTGCAAGATTTTAAAGGCCAGCTGAGAAAGGTTCAGCTTTGGATTGGGCCTTCTGCTTTCAGAGTTCTGGAGTCTTGAGCTGAGTTCTGGAATCTTGGTCTGGGTTCTTCCTGCAGACCGCTTCGCCAGTAAATCAGTTGATGGGTTAATGTGTGTGTGTCTCTAGGTCCTCCACAGTCCCCATTTATGTATTACCCAAGGGCGTGGGTAGGCTGATTATACTAAGGCCAACCCCTAGGAATCCGATTGGTCAGAGAATTTCCTCTGTCCTGATTTGAGAAGCAACCAGAGTCTCATGATGTGTCATAGTGATGCTGCAATTTACAATCCAGGGAAAAACCTCCCCTTTGTTCCTACACAGAAAATCTATTTTTCATATAAAACGTATTTCCAATATCACCAACTTGCTAATACTACATATTTACATCCCAAATGAAATAAGGCACATATCCATCAAAGTCCCATCTTTTTAAGAGTTTCGGTTCACAAATGACAGTTTTTCGTGCTTTTGGTTGGTTACCCAGTGTCAGATCGTACAACTTTTTCCAGATGCATACACATAACATCTGGGCATACTCCTGTGAAGTTTCATATTTTTAGCATTATCACAACTGCTGCAAAGCCAACATTTTGATAGTTCAGTCTCTGAACATCGCACAGATTCCAGAGTAGTTTTAAAACATGAGCAGAAATTTCATTTTAACAACACTATATTTACAGATTTTTAACAATTTTGTTCAGTTTTCTATGAGTCTTTTTCAAAAAGATATTTTCTGTGCTCTCTGAATTAACAAAACTATCTGTCTCATCTGACTTGTGAATCTACCTTGACTGTTGTTTATGTTGCTAGTTCATTTGTTGACTTTGTGTTAGCTCTGAACCTCTGGAACGTGGGAGTGGTCAGGAGTGAGGAGAGGGGGGAGGGATGGGGGAATTGTGGGGGCTTAGGGGCCAGGCTGTTGGTCTTGTTGCTCTTGTTTCTTTGAAAATTTGTTAATAAAAACTTATTGAAAAAACTAAACTATCTGTCTCCGCCCCCAAGGTTTTGACTGGGCCAGAGCAGTCCTAGGCTTCTTCCTGCCAGCAGTTGTTTTCTGTCACACCCGAATTTGCATTTCCTTTCATTCAAGGGAGTCTTTTGTTTCTTGTAAGAGCAACAGGCCAAAGTCCCCTCCCATTTCCTTTCATACCTCTCTGCCAGTTCTTCAGCAGAGAGCAGAGGGGAAGATTCCTTTGTTTGGGGAGAAACTGTGGAATGTCTTTGAAGCTCAGTGCGGCTGGCTTTAACTTACGTTTAAAACAATGTTTAAAATAGTCTTTCTCTAAAATACAATTTACATTTTTACAAATATAGCCACAAATCTCTTAAATCCAGCCTTTTTAAAACATAGAGATTGAATTGCCACTCTATATTGCTTTTGATGGGAAGTCTCTTCTTTCCATACTTTGATTTTAATGTACAAGTTTAAACTGACAGGTTAAGTAAATAGCAGTTTCTGACACAGGCGAGCGGCAGTACTGCGCCCATCTTTAATATATTTTTCAAAGCAAGCATCTTTGAATGTGGATTTCCTTCTGATAAAATATGCTCCTGCTGACATTGTGCTTAGGTGAATTCTTTAAATAAAGTGATGTTTAACACCCAACAAGGATGTTGGATCTTTTGTGATGTTTGGGAACCATGATTTTTGCAGTTTCCACAGCCGGATTTTTAAAGCAGTTATGAGTTTTCCTTTGTAATGCAGCACTGCTTTTTCAAGTAGTTTCATTTTCCTCTGTGGGTAGCCAAATGTTTTGGCAGTGGTCCCTTGTTTTACCATTGACATAGGAAAAATGGATTGGCTGCCTATTTCAGGTTTTCTTGCGCACTTTCAGAGATTTTTAGCGCAAAGACCTTTTTGGTGGCCACTCTGTTGTTTCTGATGCAGGCAGCGCACAGTGATGTTGCAGCGCATAGACTAGTGGGTTAAAACATCCCACAAGCCCTCCCTCTTGCGATTTGGCGTTGATCGTCCATCAAGGGGAAGTCGCAAGACTGGGATGTCAGTCTCTTTTCTTTTGGTTCCAAAATGGCGAAGTCCATTATCTTTTCTTCTATCAGGGGTGGATCGAACAGTTCTCCTCGCCCAGTCCTGATGTGAGTATTGAGCGATACTCCGGGCCCCTTGGATCTTTCTCCCGGTCCCTGGGTAGTCCTCCTTGGTTCGAGTCTCCATGGGTTCCAATTCTAGGATGACAAAGCAAAAGCATATTTGTAGACATTTCCCCATCACTATTAATGTAGTGGGGCGAACACATACATTTTGACAAATCAGGACACATTTTTGTATTGTAAATTATGGGCTATATATGGAATATTTTATAGTTGGATTCTAGGGTGCTGGAGTGACCCCCTCCGGGTTCCAGAAGACTACTCCAGTTGCTGGAGAGTGTGCCTAGGATGGCAACACTTTAGTTGTTTAATATGGACCCAATTATCTTCCCCCTCTGCCAAACTGCCTTTGGGGATGTAGATTTTGTAGGCGACTGGTCAGATTTTGTCTACAATTTCAAAAGTTCCCCTTCGGGTAGGCACAAATTTGCACTGTTTGACCTGGTTCCTTTGGAAATTGTATAAATAGACCTGGTTTCCTACATTGTATTCTTTTCTAGTAGTCTTTAAGTCATAGTGGGTCTTCATGCTGTCTGCAGATCTTTCTAGATTTCGCTGAGCATAGGCAAAAGCATGTTGAAGGTGTTTTCTTAGATTTTCAACTTACTCATGAGTTGTGGAGGCATTGATCAATGTCTGCTCTTGGGTTCTGTAGAGCAGATGCTGGGGAAGCACCATCCTGCGTCCAGTCATCAGCTCAAACTGTGACATTTTAGTTGCAGATGAAGGGGTAGATCTGATGGCCATTAGGACAAGAGGTAATCGAATATCCCAACTTGGCCCAGTATCTGCCACAAACTTTTTTAATATGCTCACAATTGTTTTGTTGTATCTCTCCACTGCACCACTAGACGCTAGCCGGTAAGCAATATGTAGCTTCCTTTTGACCCCAAGTATCTCCCACATCTTTGTCATTACTTTGCTGGTGAAATGGCTACCTCGGTCTGACTCGATCCTTTGGGGTTGTCCAAAATGCGAAAAGATGTGGTTGATCATCAGGGCAGTTGCTGTTTCTGCCTTGCAATTTGGGGCCGGCGAGACATTCCACCCATTTAGTAAACAAGCATGTCACGGTCAACATGTACTTGTTTCCCCTAGAGGAGCGAATCACGGGCCCGATATAATCGACTTGTAAATCTGACCAAGGCAGTGTCATCCCCCTCTTTTGGAGAGGCACACAGTGTGTGAGGGATGTTGGCTGAAATTGTGCACATACAAGACACCCCTTCAAATATTGGTTGAGGTCCTGCCCCATGTGTGGCCAGTATGCAACCTCTCTTAAGATTTCAAGTGTTGTATGAAACCCCCTATGACCGGCTGTGACCGCATCATGGGCGTGACTTAACATCAGGCTTCGGAATGAGGTAGGGACCACCCATTGATCATGGCCAGCTAGGGATCTCCTTACCAACGAACCGTCTTGGATTCGGAACGTTTTTGGACATTTCATCAACACTCTGAGGTCCTCTTTCCCTATATAATCGGTATTCGTCAGGGGAAAGTTCTCAGGGTCCTCAATGTGTTGATAAAACTTATCAATTATTGGATCCCCTTTTTGAGCCGTAATCAAATCAGCATCTGGGGTGTCCTTACTCCATTGTGCAGTTGAGAGTTCATCGTGAGCATGTGTCTGGGACCTAGTGATGGCAGTGACCTGGATCCCCCCCAACAGGGACTCGATCTCTAGTAGATCCCCTTGGATGGCTCCGGTTTTTGGCCAGCTGATCAGCTAGGTAATTTCCAGTTTTGTCTGGTCCCTCTACTTTGGAATGACCCTTGATCTTTTTCCAGTAGATGGTCATCCCATTCGAGATGACCAGATCATCAATATTTTGAATTAATTTCCTATGTTTCAAGGATTTGTTATTAGCACATAACATGCCTCTGGTTTTCCAATTAACCAGGTGCTCCACAAATCTGTTCTGTACATAATCCGAATGTGTGATTAGGACCAGTTCGGGGAGTTGATGTTGGCCAGCAGTGAGGATGGCTTGATGCACAGCCATCAACTCTGCCACTTGACTACTTCGGGGACCAATCTTTTACCCAGCGGAGGGTTCTGGGGTCTCAGTCACCCATGCATTCCCTAAGCCGGCCACAAGTTATTTTTCCCCGCTGTTGTCAACATGATAGGAGCATCCATCAACATAGACATTGTGCATTCCCTCACACTTGTCTTCTTCAAAGACTTTGTGTGGGGAATTGAAGTATGCCTCCATGTTGTCCTTGATTTTTAGACTCTCGTCCTCGAGACAGTTTTCTCTGGCACAATCATGCAAGTCAGCCAGACCTTGCGCGAGGGGACTCTTCTTGTTTTGACCATATCTGACCTCCACAGGAAAGCCTTGCATTGACAGAATCCAGGAAGTAATTTGGGAATTACTGACATTTCCGGCCCGGATTCTGTCACTATTGCACAGGCTGGTGTGGAGTCTCCACTATGATGTGTTCCCCCTGGATAAACGGGCGGTAATTCTTCAATGCCCACACTGTTGCCAGGAGTGCCTTCTCACAATCGTTGAATTTTTCCTCCACAGAGGATAATGTTTTACTCGCATAGGAGATTACTTTATTGACCTTGTCATGCTTTTGGTATAATACTGCAGTCAAGCATGTATTAGAGAACCCTGTCTCCAAGAAGAACTCCTTGTTTTTGACGGGGTGAGCTAGGCAAGGCGCTTGTAAGAGGCTTCTTTTGAGTTGGCTTACTGCCTCGGCTTGTTCTGGACCCCATTCTCACTTGACCCCCCCTTCAAAAGATGAATCAGGGGTCTTGTGATCTCTGTGAACTTTCTACTGTAATTAGTCAGTCCAAGGAGGCTCCTTAGTTCCTGCAGAGTTGTGGGGTTTTTCAATTTCTGAAGGGCTTCCACTTTCTTTTCCTGGGGACAGAGACCCTGAGGAGTAATCTCATGCCCCAAGAAATGTACACGGGTTCTACACCACTGTGCCTTTTGAAAGGAAAGTTTTTCTCTGTCGGCCCTCAACTGCGTCAGAACATAACGGATCTCTGCTATGTGTTCCTCCACAGTTGAGCTTTTGATGAGGACATCATCTGCATAAGCTAGGTTACCCCTCTCACCCAGGTCGGGCATGGCCTTATGTAGAAAAATGTTGAATTCATTGCTAGAGTTGAGGTATCCGAAGGGAGTCCAGATCCATGTGTTCTGCTGCCCCCCGAAGGTAAAGGCCAGCTTGTATTGGTCCTCCCTACTGACAGGTACAGTCCAGTATCCATTGGTCAGGTCTATTGCAGTGAATACCTGTGACCCCTGGATCTGGGCCAGCCCTTGGTCAATGTAGGGAAGAGGCCATCAGGAAGTATGGACCCGTTTGTTGAGCTCCCTGAGGTCGGCGCAGAGTCTCCACTGGACGTTTGTCTTCAATATCCCAGCACCGGATTATTGAAGGTGCTGTGGACTGGACGGATTATCCCACAGGACTCAAGGTTCTTAATTATTTCAGTAAGGGACTCCATTGATGCGAGAGGCAAGCAATATTGCTTCACAAGGGGGGCGCTGTTGAGCAGCCGACAAAATGGCTGCCTAGCCTTTCAGCTCCGTGTGCCGCTGCTACGAATCTGGCTCCATCTGCGGTTTGCTGTTCTCCCCCGATCTGAGACCTGGCTCCCACCCTGCTGATACTCGGAGCCACCTACCTGCGAAATTTGGCCCCGATTCGGACCTTCTGACTCTGGGTTCGGCCGCGGGCTCTGCCCCCCGCGCTGGTCCGCTCTGGGCCCTCGCACTTCTGACGAGCGGGGTGTGTGGTGGCGCTGAGATACCCCTGCCGTTACTGGCGGCTCCGCGGCTCGCTTGCCTGTCTGGCCCTCTATCTGGACCGCCGCGGCCGGCTGCCCTGGGCCGGGCGCCTGAGCTGATGCGAGGGGGCTGTCTGTGTGACCCACGCCGGCGGAGCTGATCCGACATGGGGTACCGGCACCTGCTGCCTGGATCTCCCTGCCCGCTGCCTTGCGCTCTTGCGGTGCCTCTGCCTCGCCTCGCTCTACGCCGCGGCCACTGGGGCGCTGCGGCTCGCCTGGAGGACATCACCCGGCGGCCCGGGGGCCTCGCTGGACGTCGCTGGAGCCGGGTTGTCGGCCGCGTGTGACGGCCGCGGGGGCCCTGCGTGGTCTATCTGGGACTCCGCCATCCTGTTCCTGCGCGCGGCCGGGCGGCCGCTCCTGAGGTGAGGAGTTGCAATTCCCTGGCCCGACCCGGCTGCTGCCCCCCGCTTCCTCGCTAGGACTGGGCCCCGCGGCGCGGCGTGTGCCCATTTCACCTCCTGAGACCCACAGGAGCCAACTGCCTGGTCAATCCCGGCTCGGGGTGACCCTTCCCTGATAGCTCCGCCCGCCGACAGGATAGCGGCCCTCCACCACGTCCCTGTGACCGCACGGTGCTATTGCACCCACACTAGTCTTACCGCGGCACTCTCAGACTCCGCACCACACGATGTCCAGCAGGTCCAGAAACACCAGCAAGACCGGGGCCATGGACAAATTCGCAAAAGCCACCCCGAGGTCTGAATTGCCCCATGCATCGTGCGTCCAGGACGAGCCACCACCCCCTGCGGAAGGGCCCCCTGCAGACCTGACGATCATGATGGAGTCAATGGCTAGAAATTTTGCAGCCTTTCATGAAAAACTGGACGACATTAATGCAAATGTGGCGTCTCTAAAGGCTAAACTGGATCAACAGGGGATGCGAATCACCGAAACTGAACACAGGATCAGCTCTAATGAGGACAATATAGTCACACTGCAGAGTACAGTATCTACCCTTGTCGCAGACATGAAGTCGGTAAAGGCCAAATGTGATGACCTCGAATCCAGATCTCGTAGGAACAATATACGCATCATTGGTGTCCCGGAAAATGCACTGAAGGGCCGACTTGAACTGGCTGTTGAGATCCTCTTGAAGGAACTTTTAGAAAATCCTGATTTGTCCCCCTTCTTCACTGTCGAAAGGGCTCACAGAGCACTGGCTCCGCGCCCCAAGCCTGGGGACTTCCCGAGGCCCATTATTGCGAAAATTCTGAGCTTCAGAGACCGTGACCAGATCCTCCGTCTTGCACGTGAAAAAGGCGAGCTCAGATTGGACTCGCAAGTGATTCGAATTTTCCCTGACTTCTCGATCGGAGTTCAGCAGGAGCGTCGCCAATTCATTGGCGTTAAAAAGCTGCTCAGGGAGAGAAGTATTCCTTATGCCATCCTATTTCCTGCGCGTCTAAAGTTCACATTTAACAATAAACTTTACTTCTTCACCGTGCCCTCGGAAGCGGTGAAATTCATAGAAGCACATATTCCCCCTCTTCCGCCCGCTGACATGATGGGGAATGACTAAATTTTGCTTGTGGCTTGCCCTTGTTGATCAGCTTCTGGTCGGGCGCTTTAGATGGTTCCACTGCTCATTAGCCTCCTCTACAACTATTCTGCTGTTACGTCCATGTTTCTCACATGCTCTGGGCTACACTCGCTGCACCTACTCTCTCAAATAAGCTCCTGTAAGTTAATATGCTGCTGAACTACTCATCCTGCCCATGTTGACTTCCTATTATTGCTGAGTGGAATGCTTCTTGGATTCGCATGCAGGCTCGACACGGCCACTTATAGTTGCAGCGTCCTACATTACCAAACCGCACACACTGCTTGTTTTCTCTCGAATTCCTTTGGTTCCAAGCATGCTAGCACACGGCAATGGCGCACCCCACTGCGATTGCACTGTTCTTCATAATTTTGTTTTGGGTTAGCCCCTGTTGGGCTCTTGCACAGGTTGGATCATGTTGGGGTCGACCCGACTGTGCACTGGTTGGGATGGGTTGGGTTCACACTGCTAAACTTGGGTTGGTGGTAAGGGTGGGGGGAGGGAACGGGGTGTTATCTACAAAAGGCACAAGAGGTTGCATGAGGCGCGCACTAAAAGGCCACGACTGTAAGATTGAGTCCGAACTTTGGAGAACGCACTATTGTTGGGTCCGTGATGTCCATTGAGAATATGTGTTATGTAATGGAATATCTGTCACCGCAATGTCTACCGTCATAATGTCATGGAATGTCCGGGGGTTAAGTAACCACACTAAGGCCCGTAAAATAATGGCCTATGCCAACAGACATGGTTGTAGAGTAATGCTCCTACAGGAGACCCACTCCGATGGCCACATCCCTAGATCCATGGCTCCGACCTGGGGGCCGGCAAGATTCTTCACCTCCTATTCCACTCAATCCAGGGGGGTTCTAACTATGATTCATAAGTCCATTAGGTTTACACTACACAAAAGTTACATTGACCCTGAGGGACGCTATGTAATACTACACTGCACTCTAGTTAACAGAGAATATTTACTTGTCAACACCTATTGCCCCAATGTGGACTCTCCTGGATTTTTCGATTCTATTGCCTCCATTCTGTTGGGATATGTGGGCATACTGATCCTCTGGGGTGGAGATTTGAATCTTATTCTGGATACGGTCCTGGACAGAACTGGTGCTGCTCCCCGTCCCCTGTCCAGTGCCGCACGCAGACTGCACTCCCACACTAAGAACCTTGACATCTGTGACGCCTGGAGATCGCTACACCCCCAATCAAGGGACTACACTTACTACTCATCAGTGCACGATAGCTCCTCCAGGATAGACCTATTTCTTGTGTCAAGGGGAATCATGGGTGGAGTGGTGGACTCCCAGATCCTACCCCGCACACTGTCTGATCATTCCCCTATTACACTCTCGGTGAGGCTGGGTGTGCCTGCCCCGACATTTAGCACCTGGCGTTTCAAATCGGATGCCCTTAGGGACGTGGTGTTTAAGGCTGAAATACTTGCTGACATCCAGTCTTTCTTTGAACACAACACTCTCCGGGATACCTCGGCTGCAGTCAGATGGGACGCCTTCAAAGTGTATATTAGGGGTATGTCCATCTCCCGTGAGGCTGGAGTGCTGAAAATGATTAGAACCGCACTGGGTCGATCTGAAGCCAAACTGAAACAGCTGGAACTGCAGTGTGCCGCCAGGGCTGACCCTGCCACACTTGCCCAAGTCTCCGATGAACTCCGGGTGTTCAACACGCTTGCCGTCAGCGAAATACAATACCTTGGCCGCCCTCAAGCAGCCAGGAAATATGGGGAGGGGGACAGGCCCGGGAGAACGTTAGCGTCACTAATTAAATGGGAATCTGGCCGAAAGCGAATCACCTCCATTAAAGACAATCTTGGCAATGCTCAATGGGCTGACCAACAAATCCTGGACACATTCACTGACTTCTACAGGTCCCTCTACTCCCAACCCGCTGAACACACTGAACAATATATGCGAGAACTTCTCAGCCAGATCCCCACCAAAGAGATTTCCTCCACTACTCGAGACGGGTTAGACTCCCCCATTACACTTGATGAGATAGTGACAGCCATCTCCGACTTGCCCAAAGGCAAAGCCCCGGGACCTGACGGCCTAACTGCCACCTTCTACCAAGAACACGTCGCCATAATAGCCCCCAGGCTACTTGAAGTCTGGGATGAATCGCTCCGATTATCCATCCTCCCTCTCTCCATGCGCGAGGCAGCTATCATTGTGCTGCTCAAGCCCGGTAAATCGGAGGATGAGTGTGGGTCCTACCGACCCCTCTCCCTTATGAATATAGACACGAAGATCTTTGCGAAAATCATTGCGAATCGTTTTTTGCCCATTATGACGTATTTGGTTCATGAGGATCAGGCCGGCTTTGTACCTGGTAGGTCTACCTCCCATAATATTAGGAGACTGTTTAATGTAATGTCCCGCATCGATCAGAATGCGCAAGCGGTGGCGGTCACACTGGACGCCCAGAAGGCCTTCGACATGGTCTCCTGGAAATACACATGGCTCGTTCTGGAGACTATGGGCATCGGCCCAAACATGATCAGGTTAATTAAATTGCTATACACCTCTCCCGTGGCGAGGGTGAGGACCAATGCGATGACGTCCGACCTTTTCACACTCTTTAGGGGTACCCGACAGGGTTGCCCCTTTTCCCCAATACTGTTCGCTCTAGCAATTGAACCGATGGCGGACTATGTCCATGCTCACCATGCCCGCAAGGGGATAAGATTGAAAGACAGCCCTGAGATTATATCTCTATATGCGGATGATGTTTTGCTATACATCAGAGACCCCACGGTACATCTTGACCCAATATTGAGAGATATCACCCGTATTGGCACCCACTCCGGCTTCACCATTAACTATTCAAAATCTGAGATCTTTCCGCTCACTCAATCCACCCAACATCCCACCACTGAATACCCCCTCCGTTGGTCACCGAAGGGTGTTAGATATCTGGGTGTGCAAATATCCTTAACTAAATCCACCCTCCTTGCTGATAATTACTCTGCGGTAGCACAGATAGTCGAGACTAAAGTCCAACGGTGGCGCCCTTCCGTTATCCATCGCGGGTCGGCTTTCCCTCATTAAAATGATCCTTCTTCCCAAACTTCTTTACACTTTTGGCAATATACCTGTGTGGCCCGGGAGGGACTACTTTGCTAGACTACACATAATTTGTGCACAGTTCCTCTGGCACTCTGGTGCAGTGCGCAAAAAGTGGACGGACATGACACTCCCATATAGGCTAGGGGGACTCACGGCTCCGGAGCTATCACTCTACTGGTACGCGGCCCAGGCACAGTTTGCCACTCACTGGTACCCTGGTACTCCAGTGCGTCCCCATGTCAAACTGGAACGGCTGGCGGCGACTGGCACTGACCTAATGTCCATCATACTAAATCGGCAATACACACCCGACTCTCCCATTGACCCACTCAACACGACCCTACTAGCCTGGGCTCGCCTTCTGTTTCAAACACCGGAGGCCTCCCCGTACTACAAATGGCTTCCTGTGTGGGACTTTCCCGGCCTAGAACCCACTCATGATGCGTCGTTGGCTCGACACTGGGGGGAGCTGGGATACCAAGCACTGACGGACTTCTACCCCAATGGCAGGTTTATTGACCCCCAAACTTGGAAATCGGGCCACACTGGGTCCGCCTTGGAGACCCTTCAATACTTTAGATTAAGGGCTGCGTTCCGCACCAAATGGCCCTCATTTCCTGAAGAGCCCCCTGACAACTCGGCTATTGCATATATCGCTAACTCTGGTGGTGCCCGTGGAATAGTCTCAGCACTTTACAAGATCCTTCAGGCCACTACCCCTACACCCACCCTCAAGGCACGAGATGAATGGGCCGGCGAACTAGGCCTGGAGATATCAGACGGGACCTGGTGGGCTATGTGCCTACACACTCAAAAAGTCTCCCTCAATTTCCGTTTCCGCGCCATGCAGTACAAACTCCTAAATAGACTTTACTACACTCCGCACAGGACCTCGAGATTCGCCCGAGCTGCGGTGCACCCCTGCCCCCGCTGCGGGACTATAGAGGCTGATCACTTACACATGTTCTGGTCCTGTGACAAATTGCTTAGATTTTGGGAAAGTATCCTAGAAACACTCACGGCCATCACTGACACTGTAATTGACCCCGACCCGCTGGCTGTCCTATTTGGTGCCTGGAAAACAGGGGACACCAGGGGCTCGGCTAGATTCCTTAATATTGGTTGTATGATAGCCAAGAAATGCATTCTTCAGAGCTGGAAAAGTCCCTTCCCCCCGACCCACCAGAAATGGCTTCACATGCTAACTTGGTCGCGCAACTGTGAGGAGGAATTTATATCTATGCTCCCCGCCACCTCTCGTCCCAGAAACATCTGGACGGAGTTCAACTCATACCTGAACTGTCAAGGGGAGGGCACCTCCAGCTCTGTTTCGTCCCCCACTCCTTCAGTGACCATTCTTACTACATGAACCCATACCTGCATGATTCCCTTATGTCTATTGTCTGACGCTATTACCACCAATGTACTATGCTTCATGTATTGCTTCATCTTATACCGTCTAAATTGTGATTGTTGCCTGGATGTGTGTACCGTGCTACCTCTGCCGCCAAAAATAAAAGTTTTAAAAAAAAAAGAAAAAAAAAAAATATATATTGCTTCACAAACACTGGACTCATGCCAGGGTCTGTGGGAATTGTTGTTGTGTGGATGTCGGTGCGGCCACAGTCATATGAGTCCACCGCAAAGAGATCTTGAAAATCCAAGAAAACTTGTTTCTATGTTTGCCTTTGCTCCAGAGTCTCATAGGCATCAGCTAGGTTGACTCTCTCTTCAACCATCTGCCTGAAGCCTGGAAAGACTTCTGGATTTGCTATCTCAGTGGCCTCCTCCAGCTGGGTGGAGAAGTCCCTGGTCAAAGTGCTGATCTGGACCGGTGGCTTCAGGTGGGAAAGGCAGCCCTCATGGACCTGGAAAATCACCTCATCCCTCCTGAAGTCACAGGTCACATCCTCCTTACCATAAGGGCAGGAAGTGTACACCAGGAAGTTCCCCCCATGCCGGGAAAAGATCCTGTCTGGTGTTGTGTTGTCATCACTGTCACTGTGAACACAGTCCTTGGGGATTGGTCCTAACAGTTAATTGCCTAAATCTATGGAAACATGTCGGTCATCAACCGCCATTCCAATAATGGTGCCTGCAGCTAGAGTGATACTCTTTAAGTCGCTGTTATCCACCTCTATTGGAATGGTGTCATGTTCTATGTTGACTAGTGGTGTTGGGTTTACCCCCAACCCTTGCTGTTGGAGAGAAGCATTTAGATGAATACAGGCATCAGGGTTTTTCAATTTCTGTCCTCTTTTAACTTTCACTTCCAGGGAGAATTGTCGGGTCCTTTCTGGGATGGTGACTTCCTCTCCAATCTGAATTTCAAAGGCAGCAGTTGAGCTGACCTAAATGCTTTCTCTGGGTCATCAAAGCCCATGGGATTATCCGCTAATCGGGACCAAGCTTTGAAGTTTATTAGGTCCAAACTAATGGCAAAGCGATTGAGAATGTCACTGCCTAAGTAAAAGGCGGCAGTGAAGTCTCGCACGACCCAACAATTATGGACTATGCTCTTGTTGCCTATGGAGATTTTGAGCATACACCTGCTTGGCAGGAGATGTTTGGAATTGGGTGTTTCCAGATTCATTTCCCATTTGTCTATGAGTTTAAATGTGGGAATGGCTGGATCTTTTGGGAGTTTGCGTAACATGGCTTTGCTGATGAAGCTCTTACCGTTGCTCACACACACTCGGGCGAGAACAGAGTCCTTCCCTTCATTTAACTGAACAGGGATGAACAACTACTCTCCAATTTGCTGAATATCAGCCAGGCTTTGAGCTGATTTCTCATCTTGCCGGACTATAGGAGTAGGAATGTGTCATGCACCGCCCATGGAAGTGCTGGCAGAAATGGAAGTACACCTAATATGGTGGTTCAGAGTCCCACAGTAACGCTCTAGTCTATTTCCAAGATGGCTGCCGACTGTTTATGTACAGGGATCTGGATACAATCCTTGCGTTGTATCATCTATGGTTCCCACTCAGAGCTTCTGTGTTGTTCCAGCGACTTGCTTCTACAGTTCAAGGCTCCGCTACTACTTCCTTCTCTGTTCAGTTCTCCCAATGCTCTGTACTTTCCTCCGTGCACTTGGGTGATTATTTCAACCCTTAAGGTATTATGGTTTGCTTACCTTTAATTTCGTCTTGCTTACTTTTCACGTTTTCTCCCTTACTTTTCTCAGTTGTTTCCTTTTCTTTTCTTTCCGTCTCCGTAGCCCTACGTCTTCGGAGACCTACTTCTTGCCTTGCACAGCGTTCTTCCTTCGCCGCACTGAATTTCTGTTCCTCGTGACATCTTTACTCTGTGTTTGCCTCGCAGACCGGCGTCCACGAGAAAACTCTTCTTTACTTTCATTTCTTTTCTATTCCTCGGCTCCGGTATTCCTCCACCTCATCGGAGCTACTAAATTCTGCTTATTTTTCCTTTTTGGTATCCTACTGTAAGGCTCTTTTCCCTCTTACCGCTAACCTCCAATCATACTATTCTTACCATTAGCCTCCTATCATACTGTACTTACCGCTAGCTTCCTTGCATTCTACAAATTATGTGAAGACTAGCCCAGAACTTACCCTTTTGTGCGACTACAAATCCCAGAGTTCTTCATTACTTACCAAGACCGGGTTGTTACGGAGAACGCTGTCAGCAGACTTCTCTTCCGGCGGGACTACGATTCCCAGAGTTCCTCATTACTTAGCAAGATCTGGATTATCACAATACCAAGCAACTCCGTCGCAAGATAGCATTTGGAACCAACTCCCATACTCCATCTACCAAGGTTTATTCAGCCAAGAGGCTTTTTCCCTGATACGTTTGGGTCCTGCTCCCTGGGGTTCACCTGGTCTGGTTTACGACTCCCAGTCAAGGTGGCCTCCGAGGGAGCACGTCCTTATCTTCATCAGAAGAAAGAGAAGAAGCTTATTGAACAGAGGAAACCGCGAAGAAAGAAGGCATCAGAAACATTGGACATTTCCATAGAGGAAACAGGTGAGGAGGAGTGTGGGGGATTCCTACAGGAGTCTGACAAAATGTCTGATTGTGGATTAGTAAAGAATTTCAGAGTGTTTCCTTCCAGTGTGGAATGCCACCTTAAACTGGAAGGAAGGTTGATTTTCAGAAATAGAGAGGACCCCCATCGCCAGTTTGTTGTCCTACTGCTATTACTGCCACATCTGGGATTTAGTTGTTCTGGAAGTAAAATTCTACTTGGTCAGGTTTTTGTTCAACCATGTGGCAGGTGCCATTTAAACTAACATGGTTGACACTCCGTTTTAATTTTATCGGTCGGCTAGTCTGGGTCCAGAGGACCTTGTTTACACAATCTATTAGGGGTGACAACCTTTGCAGGAGGTCACTCCCTGGTAAACAAGGGATGCCCTCTGGAGTCACAACTATGACCGGGTGCTTCACCTTGTGTCGCCCAATTTTAATGTCCAAATCTGCAGTCCCCTCGACAGGAATTCCCTTCCTGTCAAAGTTCTGAAGTTGTCCAGGAAGAAGGGTGAGAGGAATTTGGTAATTCTCCCTCCTTCCTCAATTCAGTTTATCAAAGGCCTTTCTGGATATAAGGGTAGCTTGGGATCCAGTGTCCACCAGTGCCAAAATTGTACCCTGCCCCTGTATTTGTACCAGGGCATAGAATCTTCCCTCCTTCTCCGCAAGGGGGCACAGATAATGTACATTTTTGGACAACTGGTGGGTTAGTTTTCTTGTTTTGGACACTGATAAGGAGGTGATTTGGGCAGAATTCTGTGGAGAGTCTTGGGAATCTGAAAAGACAAGGTAGCAACTAGATATGGGAGAAGTTTTGGGTTACCCTGGTTCTGCCCCCCCTTTTTGGAGGCAGTCACCAGGATGGGTTTGAACCAGGGGATTTTCATGTTGTTTCTGGGGGTGGATGATGGGCGGCGCTAGCTCAGTCCCCACATCTCCCCAGTTTGTGTTTGAATCCTTTGGGAGCCATCTTTCTTTGGGAGGAGTTCCCCCATCTTTGAAGGAGAAGATCCTTTTCCCAGGATCCTCCGAGGATCCTCTGAGGATCCCTCTCCTTCTAATTGGAAGATCTGTACCTCCTCTACAAAATGGGTCTGTTTTGGTTCTTTGTTTCTCCTACCAACTCTCTGCTCCTTGGGTGGCAGACTTTCAAGGGCAGGAGATTTCCATGGTTTCCAGGGGCTTTTTACAAGTGGGGAAGGAAGCTTCCTCCAAGGCTTTACACCCCCTTCCCCTTGTGCCTCCTCCCTGGGAACCGGTGGGTTGTCGGGATTCTGCCCCCGTCATTGTTCTGGAGCACCTGGTCCGGAGTTTGGTGCATTCTGCGCTGGCATGCTCATCTGAGGGTTCTGCTGAGCCCTCAGCATGCGGCCCAGATCCTGTGCCATGTTTTGGACCTGGCGCTCTAATTGTGACACACGCTCAGGCTGATACAGGGTCCTGTTGTCTCCCCTGGGCTGATCCCGGGAAGGGTAGCTATCCCTTCTCTGAAAATACCCCGGGTTGGGAAGATTTGGGTACCCCTCCACCCTTGGCCTCCCCTCTCCCGGATTAGGTTGTCAGGGCTCAGGAAAGTGGGGAAAGAAGGATGGATGACTTTGGGGTTGAAACTTTTGTGGGTACCTGGGGAAAAAGTTCTGTCCAGGATTTGGGGAATTTCTGCCCTCCTGGGGGAAGTGAGGAGGGAAGTTCCCTGGGTTAGCTGGTGCTTGGTTGGATCTCCCCCCTTGGGCAGGAGGAGTCCACACATAACCCAGGATGGGTCGGGTCCCCTTGTAGCGGGGATTTATGTAGTCAGGGGAGTGAGGGATCCCATTTTGGGACTACCTCCTTGGCTCCCAGTCTGTGACTGGCCCGAGAGCCTTTTGGGCTTGGGATTGCTCTGATTTTGTGCAAGTGGGTTTTTAGACCCCCATCTCCAAATCTAAAATGGGGGCAACCTTGACCTCTGCCACCTTAGCATCAGCAGGGGTGTTGGTTGGTTTGGGTTTTTTAGGATTATTCTTATTTTCTATGGGCTTTTGCAACTCATAAATTCAGGTGGCCTGTTCAATGACCCAGTCTAGTGATCTTTTCTCATGAAAATCGTGGAAAAAAGTATTGACAAATTCTTTGCTGTCCGTGCGCACCCTTTTAGTGGTCTGCACAAAGGCACGCTTTAATTCCTGCACACATTCTTGTGGGGCCTGATCCTCCCCACATTGCAAGTTGTAGGCTGCCATGCGAGCCTCCTGCGGATTTCTATGTACAGAAAAATGCTTCAAGATGGCCGCCCTATAGGTGGACCATCTAGAATGATTTTGGTCCTCTAGCCCCGCAAAGAAGCTGGAGTATTCTGGTGAGAAGGTCCATTTCACATACTGAATACAGCTACTGCTGTCCCTCAAATGGAAAGTTTCCATCATCTGCTCAAAGAGCTCTAAGTGCTCCCAAACAGAATACTTAGCGTTCTTATGATAAGGCGTGATGACGCTCCTTTTCGCTTTGATCTGTTTTAAGGGGTCCTTAAGCAAGGACCTTTTCGCCTTATTGGCCTTCTTAGTTCGGGTAACCCTGGTCCACTCCTCCTCTGACTCATAGGCACTGCTGCCAGAGGTGCCCGTTTGGTCTTCTAGGTCTAGGTTCTCCCATATTCTGCGAGCCTGGGAATGGCTGGCAGAATGTCGGGACCTAGTCTCCTGTGTCCTGGGGCGCTCAGAGGAGTCTTCTGATTCCTCCTTGCTCCCAAGATTTGATGGGTCCCCCTCACCCCACACTGTCCTAGCTGGGCAGAGGTTTTCAGGATGCCCTTAGTGGGCCTACTCTCATAGAGTTCCCCACTAAATTTCACAGTACTTGGGTACCCATACCCAGATGCCCGCCCCTCCATTCCTGGGAGGTGCTGGTCTATGAGCCCCATATTTCTGATTGGATTGAAATCTGCCATCCCCGTGGCCCTGGGATCATGTGCGCCGGTGGACATGGGGGTGGCATAGTCCAGGGACTGGAAGAGGTGAAGGCCTCTGGTACTAGGGTTCCTGAGGTTATGCTCAGGTGTTTCCCTTTCCCAGCGAAGCTCATCTCTATCAGCCCCTGCTCCCTGTTGCCATGCAAGAACCTGAGATTTCTGTTCCTCAATCAAGGCCTTACTAGTTTCTATCAATCTCTCTTGCATGGCTACCTGCCTGTGGAGCCTGTCATTTTTCTCACAGAGAGCCTCATTTTCTCTCTGTGCTTCCTGGGTTGTTTTTGAGTACTGGGCCAGTCTTTGCTGCAGTAGGGTTACCTCCTGAGTCCTGTCCATACTGGCCTGGTCCTTCCTTGCTAGAGCCTCTTCCACCCTCCTGGTGTGCTCTAACAATCTTTCATGCTCTTTTTGAAGGTCACCCAGTCCCCGAAGGGCCAGGTGATTTTCTTCTACATTTTCTTTTAAGTGACAGACTTCATGGCCTAAGGTGTCCCTTTCCTGAGCAAGAGCCTGCCTCTGTGCCGCCAGGTCGTCCCTCTGTCTTTGAAGTGCACCAGTGTCAGACTTCTATGGCTCTTGATCCCGTAGTGTAGCCGTAGAGTCTTCAGAATAAAACACTTCCCGAAAGTATAATATACTAGAACAATCTAGGAAGGGTATTAAACAGAAGATGGACCTCAGTCTCGATTTGGCACGGAAAAGGATGTACCAGAAGACCTCCGAAGCGAACGGGTATTCCCCTGCAGGAAATAGTAACTATACCAAAGTAACTCCCTCTTAGAACATGAAGCAACGGAAAGAACCAACAACTAACCTGGAAAGAGCGTGAAAATGCAGAGGAGCCAAGGTAATGCTGGTAGTTCAAGTAGGAGGTGATCACTGCAATAGATATTTCAGAAGTGAGTATCGAGTGACAGTGAGAAACAAATGATATGAGGGTTCCTTAGCGCACTGTGTTGAAGAAATGAGAAAAAAACTCCTTCTCAAGGTCACTAGAACTTCTTTCTTGAGGTGGCGTGTCTCTGGTTCCAGGGAAGGCGCTGGACCCGATGACACGAGGATGCCTACCCTGGGGTGGCGAGTCTCTAGTCCCAAGTGCGCCACCGGACCCGACGGCACAAGGACGCCTATTGAAGGGACCGTAGAGTGGATGACAACACAGAATGAAGGTAGGGTTTCAGCTCCTAGAACCAGAGAATAGCTGGATCCTGTGGTCAGAGATTCAGAGATCTGTTCAGGTAGACAGAATGAATGAAATCCGTAGGCAAATATCCGGCATGGGCAAAACACAAGAGAAATCCATGGAGCAGGCTGAGGTCTGGCAACCGTTAAACCATAGAATCAAAAGAATACAAGAAGCAGTCCAGGTAACGTAGCGTAGGTTCAGCAGGAATCAAGAAAATAACAAGGACAGCAAGGGCTAGACAGAGAAGAGTAGTCAAAAGGCGTAATCCGAGGTCAATATCAGAAATACAGAATCGAGGAAAAATCCGTCAGATGCTTAATCAGAAGCACCGTGAGTCGGGACCAGGCGGCTTATGAGGCTATTGCCACGTGACTTGACAGAACGGGTGACATGACCCAGAGATTCTGAACGCCGCACCAGTTTCCATGGCAAACAGCTACGTTCCAGGAAACTGGTGCGTGCAGTGAGGAACACCCTACGAGGTGTACGAGTGGTCACGCACCGTGCTTTCCTGGACCGGGCACGTAGAATATCACGGCCCCTCGGTAGATTCCTACGTGAGGAGAGAGAAGGAACTGACGAGGTACGGGTTACAGGTGGGTGTTTCCTAACAGTACCCTTCCCCAAAGAACGCCCAACCCTCCTGGCAGCCCAGAATTCAGAGACGAGTCTCGGAGCATGGACATTATCTACAGGTTCCCAGGAGTGATCCTCTGGACCATAGCCAACCCAGTCAATCAGATATTGCCGCACTCCCCTGGAAACCCTGGTGTCCAATATTCTCCAAACCTCGTATTCAGGAGAACCCGCCACCACTCTAGGACAAGGTTGCATAGACATAGGCATCAAAGAGGTACAAGGCTTAATCAGAGACACATGGAAGACAGGATGAACCTTCCACTGTACTGGAAGCTGTAGACGAACGGCCACAGGATTGAGCACCTCCACAACTGAAAATGGACCCACAAAACGAGGCTGAAGAGACTTCCGGCCTGGCATTTTCAAATGTTTGGTGGACAACCAGACCTTCAAACCTACTAAATACACGGGAGAAGGAGACCGGTGAGTATATGCCAAGGTCTTGGCTCTGGTCTGTGCGTGAAGTAAGTGTTGTTTGACATTGTCACGCAACTTAACCAGATCACGGATACAAACAGAAGCTGCAGGAGTGACTAATGGGAGAACTGGCGACAATGGAATGGACCGGGGATGAAAGCCATACAGAGCATGTAAAGGAGATGACTGGATAGAATTATGCAGAGAATTATTATAGGCAAACTCTGCCATACCCAGAATTGAGAGCAGGTGCCATGATATTGCAATGTAAGACAACAAAGGTATTGCTCTCGGGTAGCATTAAGCCTTTCGGTTTGTCCGTCCGTTTGTGGATGATAGGCCGTGGAAAACCTGTCGTCAATACCCAGAGCGGAAGTGACAGCTCTCCAGAACTTGGAGGTGAATTGCGTCCCCCTGTCAGATATTAGAACAGTAGGCAATCCATAAGAACGGAATACATTCTGGAGGAATAAATCCACCAAGACCGGAGCCGAAGGTAGACCTCTACAAGGTACAAAGCGGGCCATTTTCATAAAATAGTCAATTACGATCCAGAGAGGGTCATAACCCCTAATAGCGGGTAGTTCAACAATAAAATCCATTGAGATCATGGTCCAGGGTACGTCAGGAATTGGAAGAGGACGAAGAAGACCCATGGGCTTGCTATGAGAAGATTTTCCTTGAGCACAGATGGCACAGGCAGTTGTGTAGGTATGCACGTCTTTGCTCATGGAGGGCCACCAACACCACCTTCTAAGGAGGTCCAAGGTTTTCCGGACGCCCGGATGAGCTGCCACCTTAGAATCATGACACCAAGCCATAGATTTAGTGCGAATAGCGGTGTCAGGCAAGTAAAGACGACCTTGAACATAGGGCAAGTCTTGCACTAAATCCATGTTATAATCCCTAAACTCCGGGGGGTCAGAACGCACCCAGTCCTGCAACATAGTTTTCATCGAGGGTTGCAAGATGCATCCACAGACTACTTGGTGGGGGAGCACAAATTTGCTTTCCACGTCGGTATGTGGATTCGTTTCATGTATGCGAGATAACGCATCCGCCTTGGAATGCAGCGGACCTGGACGATAGGTTATAACAAAGTTGTAGGTAGAAAAGAATTCATGCCATCTAGCATGGCGAGCAGTATTGCACTTCACAGAACGTAGGGCCACAAGATTCCTGTGATCAGTAAAAACTTGAACAGGTGAGGAAGTACCCAATAGATGATGTCGTCAAACAAAGAAAACATCTCTAAAAGCAAGAAGTTCCTTTTCCGTAACAGAATAGTTTTTCTCATAAGAACTCAACTTACGAGAATGGAAAGCGACTGGATGCAGAATACCGGAGTCACGACAAGCTTGTGAAAGAATAGCACCGAGTGCTACATCCGAGGCATCGGCCTCCACTATGAAAGGTAGATTGCGATCTGGATGTTGAAGAATCGGGGCAGTGGTGAAGGCTTTCTTCAAAAAGTCAAAAGCTTCCTGAGCCGCCTCGTTCCACTCAAAACGTTGCTTGCTATTTGTCAAAGCAGTCAATGGGGCAACAATGGTAGAAAAAGAACGTATAAAACATCTATAGAAATTCAAGAATCCTAGGAAAGATTGCAAGGACTTCAGATTTTTTGGAACTGGCCAGTCCAGAACCACCTGAACCTTGGCATTACTCATCTTAATGCCTTTATTGGTAATGACATACCCCAAGAATTCAACCAAGGAGGTATGGAAAATACACTTCTCAAGTTTTGCATATAAGCGACTATCCCTGAGTCACTGCAAAACAGAACGTACATGGTGGACATGGGATTCAAAATCAGGTGACAATACAAGAATATCGTCTAAATAAATGACCACGTAGACATCCAACATGTGCCTGAAAACGTCGTTAATGAAATGTTGGAAAGTTGCAGGCGCATTACATAGCCCAAAGGGCATTACACAGTACTCAAATAAGGCATAGCGTGTTTTAAAGGCTGTCTTCCACTCGTCCCCCTGGCGGATTCTTACAAGATTATATGCACTTCATAGATCCAACTTGGTAAAGATTTGTGATGACCCAAGTTGGTCGAGTAGGACAGAGATCAGTGGTATTGGGTACTGGTTTCTTACAGTGACTGCATTTAACTCCCGATAATCTATACATGGTCTCAAGTCTCCTTCTTTCTTGGGTACAAAGAACATTGGAGAGGCCGCAGGGGAACTAGAAGGACGAATAAACCCAGATTTCAGGGATTTCTGTATGTATTCCTTCAAAAAGGCATCTTCCTTAACTGTAAGCGAATAAACCCGACGTGAGGGCAGTTTAGCTCCTGGGACCAGATAAATTGGGCAATCATACGGGCAATGAGGTGGTAATATTTATGCTCCGATGGGATCAAACACGTCTCGATATGAGGCATAGAGGTCCGGCAGACCAGTCATCAAAACAGCACCTACCACCGAAGCCGTACTGAGAAGAGGGCGGCACGGATTAGCAGGGATAGGTGAGGGAGACATACAGTTCTCCTCACAAAATGTAGAATAAAAAAACACATCTCCAGACTGCCAATTGATATTAGGGTTGTGTTGAACCAACCATGGTAAACCCAGGATGACCCTGAACTGTGGGGCTGCGATAACGTCAAATACAATGGTTTCACTGTGACCTGAGTCGGTACACATATACAAAGGAATTGTTTGTTTAACCGCTAACAGCATTAACATGTTCTGGTCTAGACTTAGAGACCAAAGGGATACCTAGATTCCGAACGTATTCCGTATCCACATAATTTCCTGTGGCACCAGAGTCGACCACAGCCTTAACTGCACATGCAGAACCATTGGGCTGTGTCAGCTGGACCGGAATAGTAAAGGTCACCGAGAGCTCATGATTTGAACACGGCAAGCGGACCCCTTCTATTGCCGGGCTTTCGCGTTTCCCTGTTTCTTTGGTTTACGTGGACAAAGCTGTAGTATATGGTCGGGAGAGCCACAATAAAAACACAGATTGTCTCTTTTACGCCGCTCCCTCTCGTCAGGAGTCAAAGGAGCTCTAACTGCGCCGATCTGCATGGGCTCAGGACCTGCAACTGCAGTAACTGGGGCTTGTACTGGTACAGGGACATGTGTTTTCTTCTCCCCTTCTGCTCAGAACGCCTAGCATCTATTTGTAAAACCAAATCAAGAAGATCAGGAAAAGCAGTGGGCAGGACAGGAACCGTGGACAAAATGTCCTTTAAAGAATCGGATAAACCCTTGTAAAACACAGAGGATTTCTTCTCTTCTGGCCAATTTGTTTCGGCCGACAACTGATTGAACTTAGCTAGATAGGTAAACAAAGGAGCATCCCCTTGGGCAAGATTCAATAGTTCTAAGTCAGTGGCTTGTGACTTGTATCTAGTGTCAAAGACTCGACTCATCGCTGACATGAGCGCGTTGCAGTCATACAACATATGACTCCCTTCCTCAAGTAAAGGGTTAGCCCAAGCTGCCACAGTGCCACCAAGATGAGAGAGAACAAATGCAGCCTTGGTTGTTGAGTCCGGAAATGAATTCGGACGACATAAACAATGTAAAGAACATTGATTTACAAACGTCCTAAACACCTTAGGATCCCGCATGAACCTTTCAGGTGGAGCCAGAGGAAACTGCGCTGTTAAGTACACCGGCCCCTGTCCTTGGCTTATAGGCGCTGGGCCAGGAGTAGCTGCTCCAGATGTCCCAGCGACCGCGGGACTGGTGGTGGGTATGGCTGCCTGAAGTTCATCCATACGCCATTGTGTGACGTTATGAGCAGCCGCCATATCAGTACGTAAATCTGCCACCAGTTGCATGATTCACGCAAGATTTTCACTGAGATCCATGACAGGCTTCTGATTCTGTCAGACTTCTATGGCTCTTGATCCCGTAGTGTAGCCGTAGAGTCTTCAGAATAATACACTTCCCGAAAGTATAATATACTAGAACAATCTAGGAAGGGTATTAAACAGAAGATGGACCTCAGTCTCGATTTGGCGCAGAAAAGGGTGTACCAGAAGACCTCCGAAGCAAACACCAGAACGGGTAGTCCCCTGCAGGAAAAGACCAATAGTAACTATACCAAAGTAACTCCCTCTTAGAATATGAAGCAACGGAAAGAACCAACAACTAACCTAGAAAGAGCGTGAAAATGCAGAGGAGCCAAGGTAATGCTGGTAGTTCAAGTAGGAGGTGATCACTGCAATAGATATTTCAGAAGTGAGTATCGAGTGACAGTGAGAAAGAAACGATATGAGGGGAAAGCAAGCAGACTTACCAAATAAGAATGCGTAGAAGTTCCTTAGCGCACTGTGTTGAAGAAATGAGAAAAAAACTCCTTCTCGAGGTTACTAGAACTTCTTTCTTGAGGTGGCGTGTCTCTGGTTCCAGGGAAGGCGCTGGACCCGATGACACGAGGACGCCTACCCTAAAGTGGCGAGTCTCTAGTCCCAGGTGCGCCACTGGACCCGACGGCACGAGGACACCTACCCTGGGGTGGCGAGTCTCTAGTCCCAAGTGCGCCACCGGACCCGACGGCACAAGGACGCCTATTGAAGGGACCGTAGAGTGGATGACAACACAGAATGAAGGTAGGGTTTCAGCTCCTAGAACCAGAGAATAGCTGGATCCTGTGGTCAGAGATTCAGAAATCCGTTCAGTTAGACAGAATGAATGAAATCCGTAGGCAAGTATCCGGCATGGGCAAACCACAAGAGAAATCCGTGGAGCAGGCCGAGGTTTGGTAACTGTTAAACCATAGAACCAAAAGGAATACAAGAAGCAGTCCAGGTAACGTAGCGTAGGTTCAGCAGGAATCAAGAAAATAACAAGGACAGACAAGGGCTAGACAGAGAAGAGTAGTCAAAAGGCGTAATCCGAGGTCAACATCAGAAATACAGAATCGAGGCAAAATCCGTCAGATGCTTAATTAGAAGCAGAGCGAGTCGGGACCCGGCGGCTTATGAGGCTATTGCCACGTGACTTGACGGAACGGGTCACGTGACCCGGAGATCCTGAACGCCGCACCAGTTTCCATGGCAAACGGCTACGTTCCAGGAAACTGGTGCGTGCAGTGAAGAACACCATACGAGGTGTACGAGTGGTCGCGCACCATGCTTTCTTGGACCGGGCACGTAGAATATCACGGCCCCTCGGTAGATTCCTACGTGAGGAGAGTGAAGGAACAGACGAGGTACGGGTTACAGGTAGGTGTTTCCTAACAACTAGCTTTCTGGCGCTCCTCATCAAATTCTGCCTGGGTATCCAGGTCTTTCAAGATTAATTTATTGCTCTCCTCTTTCTCTCTCTGTCTAGTTGGCTTTGCAGGGTGGCTACCTGCTCTATGCATGCCCTGTTGAAATGTATCTGTTACTCCAGATTTTTTCTGGCTCTGCAGTAGAGAGACCAAACATTCTTGGTACTCCTTCTGCAAGGCCAGAATTCTGGTATCCTGTTCTGCCTTTTCCTGCTGCAGGATACCCAGGTCCTCTTTTATTTTGAGTATATACTGCCTACTTTCATTTTCTGACTCTTGGCTCCTCCGTAGCCTCTGCTCAGCAGAGTCCAGATCAGTTTGGGCCTTTCCTAATGCCTGCAATTGCTTACTTGCCAGATCTTGGCCTTCAGCACATTTATCCTGTATGGCTCCAATAGATAAATATAGATATGCCGCTATTTTGGCAATCTTGTTTTGCTCATCCGTTGCCTTAGGGGCCATATAT
This sequence comes from Ambystoma mexicanum, assembly GCF_040938575.1. NCBI lineage: Eukaryota > Metazoa > Chordata > Amphibia > Caudata > Ambystomatidae > Ambystoma > Ambystoma mexicanum. Next base: position 1,384,063,800 of record NC_090934.1, read on the forward strand.
AGTAACTCAGGGCCATATGTAAGGGACCCTGATCCATCCATATATCTAACCCTGTTGCAGTGATCTGTTGTGTGATTGCCTGCAACCACACATTCTGATCCTTCTCTGTCCATTCACCTCTCACAAGTAACTTACGCAATAGGTGTTCTCTAGCCATATTGATCTCTACCAATGTCGCCATTCTGGAAATATTGATTTCCTTCCTGACTTACAGAAGTTTTCTTTTATTTTTGCAAAACAGACCGTTTCGTTAGAGCGTTCCCTTTTGAGGGGTGCTTTTACAGTGTAACCCAGCGTGGTAGCCCAACAGGATTTATTTACCCTGCCAGTTAGCACACTGTATTAAGCTGTCACAAGTGGTGTATCCAATTTCAGAAATCCCTCAAAGAGCCCCCAATCTGTAAGTGGTTTCAACCCAGCACTCCACTTAAAACAATGTCTAGCGTGAGATGCCCAGCTGGAACCCTTAATTATATATTTTTATGTCTAAAGTTCTTTTATTTCTGAACGATGTACCCTTATATCATGCCCCTCTCTTTGAATCCCCCCAGCCTCACTGACCCAAGAAGTAGGTTGTTTTTCAAAGTTAAAAGATGCATTGGATGGATTTGAACAAGATATATATCACACTTTTATGAATTTGAACAATATCTAGATATCACACTTATTAATATTTATACAATGATCCGCGTTGGGTAATGTCACAACAATCAACAATCTCTTTAATCAATAGGAGTATGGATGAGAAGAATAACGTAGCATAGAATAAACATTGTATGGGTTCAATGAAATGCAAGGATAGGAAATTAATGCAGCACAGAAATAAAACTTGATATGAATTCAATCAAATGCAATATAATCACTCTTTCCCCCTGACACTACTCAATCCCCCCTTAATATGCAATATAGAGATGGAAGGAGAGAAAACAGGTTTCAGGAATAAACACTCTACAAATGCAGTTTCAATCCCAATTCCCCCAGCAAGCTTAGAGAGAAACAGGAATGATTTTAAACAGGTCAAATGCTTTTGAATGTGGTTTTATAAGGAATGGGAAAAACACTGAAAAATAGACTTAATTCGCTAAATTGGATTCAGAACTAGTGAGAGCCGCTTTGGATAGGTTCAGGTAAACACTAGCAATGATGGTTGGATAACTAGTGGGTTGGAAACTGAATTCAGAGGTTGAATGCAAAGAAATAGCTATTTTATAGGTGGTAAAATTGAGCCAAATGCAGATTTGCGGCAACATTTCCACGTGCGTAAAGCGCGATTGCAGCAAAACTATAAGGTTTTGGATTCGTTTGAAAGCTGGGGATGTTAGCTTCAGAATGCAACTTAAATTTCATTTCTAGCATGTATGGTTCAGAAGTTATGAAGGTTTTAGTAAAGGTTGGTTTTTCTCAAAAAGAGTCAAGATTTCAAATGAGAGGTGCGCTGTTGAAGATTACCACAAGGATTTCTTAACACTAAGGGAGGCTATGAAGATGCGAGATACCAACGGTACAGCCACCAGTCCAGAGGCGCATCTGTCTGATCTTTGCCCGCTGCACCGCTTTCCTTTCTTCAGCAAATATATATTAGCGCAAAGATGATTTATCACTACAATTATCACGTGATTATATGGATGAGAGAAGGGTTCAGGACAGACAAAAGAGATTCTACGATGCAGTCTAGATATGTTGGAATGGGTTGGATAGGATTACTTAAAGATAAGAGATTGGCTATGGACAATTCTATGCTAAATACTCACAACTATGGTTTTGGAATATGCCCGTCAAGATCTGGCCAAAGGTTTGGACTGGAATCTGCTAGCAACCAGACAGGATTCAGGGCACCTAGTTCTGCTCTCAGCACAGCACTCTGTCTCTGCACGGCCTCTGGTTCCAGATCTGATGGGTTGGTTCTGGGTTACCTCTCTGCTCTACTGGTTTGAATCTCTGGGTTCTAACAAGAGTTCTTGGCAAGAAGCAGAAAACCAGCACAGCCCGGCTGTTGAATTGGTTGTGCCCCTTGGATGTTTGGAGTTAAAATCAGGTTGCAAGATTTTAAAAGGCCAGCTGAGAAGGGTTCAGCTTTGGATTGGGCCTTCTGCTTTTGGAGTTCTGGAGTCTTGATCTGGGTTCTGGAATCTTGGTCTGGGTTCTTCCTGCAGAGCGCTTCACCAGTAAATCAGTTGATGGGTTAATGTGTGTGTGTCTCTAGGTCCTCCACAGTCCCTATTTATGTATTACCCCAGGGCGTGGGTAGGCTGATTATACTAAGCCCAACCCCTAGGAATCCGATTGGTCAGAGAGTTTCCTCTCCCCTGATTTGAGAAGCAACCAGAGTGTCATGATATGTCATACTGATGCTGCAATTTACAATCCAGGGAAAAACCTCCCCTTTGTTCCTACACAGAAAATCAATTTTTCATATAAAACATATTTCCAATATCACCAACTTTCTAATGCTACATATTTACATCCCAAATTAAATAAGGCACATATCCATCAAAGTCCCATCTTTTTAAGAGTTTCGGTTCACAAATGACAGTTTTTCAAGCTTTTGGTTGGTTACCCAGTGTCAGATCTGTACAGATTTTTCCAGATACATGCACATACCATCTGGGCATAATCCTGCGAAGTTTCATATTTTTAGCATTATCACAACTGCTACAAGTCAACATTTTGATAGTTTTGTCTATGAGCATCGCACAGATTCCAGAGTAGTTTTAAAACGTGAGCAGAAATTTCATTTTAACAACACTATATTTACAGATTTTTACCAATTTTGTTCACTTTGCTATGAGTCTTTTTCAAAAAGATATTTTCTGTGCTCTCCGAATAAACAAAACTGTCTGTCTCCACCCCCAAGGGTTTGGCTGGGCCAGGCAGTCCCAGGCTTCTTCCTTCTGGCAGTTGTTTTCTGTCACACCCACATTTGCCTTTCCTTTCATTCAAGAGAGTCTTTTGTTTCTTGTTAGAGCAACAGGTCAAAGTCCCCTCCCATTTCCTTTCACACCTCTCTGACATTTCTTCAGCAGAGAGCAGGAAGGAAGATTCCTTTGTTTGGGGAGAAACTGTGGAATGTCTTTGAAGCTCAGTGTGGCAGGCTTTAAATTACTTTTAAAACAATGTTTAAAATAGTCTTTCTCTAAAATACAATTTCCATTTTTACAAATATAGCCACAAATCTCTTAATCCCAGCCTTTTTAAAACATAGAGATTGAATGTTCACCCTATATTGCTTTGGATGGGAAGTCTCTTCTTTTGCATACTTTGATTTTAATGTACAAGTTTAAACTGACAGGTTAAGTAAATAGCAGTTTCTGACACAGGCGAGCGGCGGTACTGCGCCCATCTTTAATATATTTTTCCAAGCAAGCATCTTTCAATGTGGATTTTCTTCTGATAAAATATGCTTCTGCTGACATTGTGCCTAGGTGAATTCTTTAAATAAAGTGATGTTTAACACCCAACAAGGATGTTGGATCTTTTGTGATGTTTGGGAACCATGATTTTTGCACTTTCCACAGCCAAGGAAAAACGGATTTTTAAAGCAGTTCTGGGTTTTCCTCTTTCATTTTCCTCTTTGGGCAGCCAAATGATAGGTTTTGGCAGTGGTCTCTTGTGTTACCATTGACATAGGCAAAATGGATTGGCGGCCTATGTTTCAGGTTTTCCTGCACACTTTCAGAGATTTGTAGCGCAAAGATCTTTTTGGCGGCCACTCTGTTGTTTCTTATGCAGGCAGCGCACAGTGATGTTACAGGGCATAGACTAGTGGGTTAAAACATCCCACAATCCGTTAGTGGATAAACATCCGACTTGTCTTAGTTTACTGAGAAACCTGAAAATTCCCCAAAGAGTGTAATGTCTTCCATAATGGTGTCTAGATTTCTCTGTGGATCTCTTATATATAACAAGACGTTTGAAAGGGCCTCTTCCCAGACCTTCAGTAAATTTGGGGCAAGAACTGCCCCAAACGCAGTGTAAAATTCTGCTGTCAACCCAAAAGGGCCTGGGGCTTTATTTCTCGTAAAATCATTTATAACAGGCATAATTTCTTTGGTGGTGTACAGGGTGTTAATCTGGTCCCTTGCATTGGTCCCCTCTCTCTAGGTGAGGATGCCTCGTGTAAGTGTTGGCTTCTCTATCTGGTTTGTCGATGCTGTGCGTCTACTTTTGCAGTTTGCTTCTTCTCGGCCATACAATGCCAAGCATCCAGCCTTGTCTCTGTGTAAGCTAGTGAGCCGATTCGTAACTCACAGGCTTCCACTCTCTTTCTCCAGTCTCCCTCCCCCTGTTAATTACCTAGCTATGGGACTTCCCCGGCATAGTTCCATATTCCTTTCTCTGTGTTTGTTTTTTCTTCTCTCCTCCATCAGAGGTCCTCCTTGTCCCAGTAAAAGTTGATTTTTCTTTTAAAGGAGTAATCACAGGCTCACCTCCCTAGCCTTACGCGGTTGGGGGGCTCCTCCTTGGGGAGAAGGGATGAATTCCCGGGATTCGTCACATCAGCCAAGACAAAAGAACTTGCAGGGGACATTTACAGTGCGATGGTCGATGAGTGACTTTTATATGACCATCGGGAAGCGCCTGAGTGTACAGAGGGACAGACAGATGGACTGTAATTGCTTATCTGTGCTTTTTTGTATTGCCCTCGATTCTTACAGCCAGTATACACTAAATATTTGGCTTACTTTTATTGTAAATTAAATCCTTTTAAACGACACTGTCAGGGTCTCGATTGGTCTGTTGATCCACCAGTTGTGACAGTCCCCAAGTCTCTTTTAGGGAACCAGTCATCATTAGGTTATCTTTGGGGATTTAAAGAATCAATCCTTTCTGCTTTTTCTGTTTCATACATGACCAATATGCAAATCAAGGGAAAGAGTTCTCTGCAATGTAATTAGGCAATAATGCCTTCAGTGTTAGACCTTACTTGCTGGCAATGGCCACCTCCTGAGTTAATATGGGTGGCGTGCTTTTATAATTACAATATGGCCTGTCACTGATGACATTATTGCCATTAGCAGGCCAGAATAATTCCCAGGTGGATATTTTTTGTGTGACGCGGGGGAAGCGGAATCCATTTTATTGCTGCAAAAGTATGCAGCCAAGATGGCCACCACTGAAATGGCAAAGGACGCATGTGGAGTCCATTTGCAGCGGGTGACCCAGAGCAGAGAAGTAGACCCTGCCAAGTTGACAGGTAAGTGGAAGTTTAAAATGTGGGAAAGGAGAGGTGGGAAGTAGAGGGGGACATGGAGATGGTTTTGAGTGGGAGCATATGGAGCACCCGAGCAGACACAGCTTGCTCAGGATTTGGGCCATCACTAGAGAATTCAACCGTGTTCCGTTGCTCCCCCGGCCCCTTGGTTAAAGACACATATATGTCCCTAACTACACATTGAGCCTCATTATGACTCTGGAGGTAGCTGTGCCAGTAAATACAGAATTAAGAAAATCCCCATTCCCATCGAGTCCCATTGGACTCGATGGGAATGGGGAGGGCGGATGCACCAGCACTGTGTGCAACAGTGTCTGTGCATCCGTCAAGGTCTGCGGGCGGGTGCCGTTCCACCCATCAAGTCAGTCCTGGCAGGCTGAACGGCACCCACTCGCAGAACTTGTAGTTTGCTGGTCCTGAAACAATGGTACCTGCAAGCTTACCAGTACCGTTATTTCCGGTCCGCCAAACTCGTAATGAGGTCAAATGTTAGTAACAGATCACAGTGTCCAAATAATGACTCCCTTAATTACCTGATTCTATGCAAATTTAGGTACACATATCTTGTAACTGAAAGCAGTGCACTCAACTGCTAGGGAACCAGAATAAACATATCAACAGGAATTCAAGCCAAAACGATTAACTGAAAGGGTGATTTTGATGCTATGTTGAAATATAATCACAAACATGCTTTCATTTGTCATTGCATGTGTATTGATAATTTGTTGTGATCACTTCAACTGCTTGTGCAGTGCTGTAGCTACAAAGAAGGGTTCATTTTGTCAGTGCTCATTGCTTAAAGGGTATTGTTTTCTGCATTAATATTTCTTTCATATTTGTGTAAATGCTTCCTTCTTTTCCCCCCAGTTTATGCAGTTTTTGCATTCACTAGTGTTGTGGATCTTATCATAGGCCTTGAACAGGATGGGATTATTGATGGATTCATGACCGTTTACTTGAAAGAGGTAACTCATCAATTATAATGTTGCTTTGTGAGAATGTGGGTGCTGATAATGTACTAAATACCAGCTATCACAATAAGTCTGCCTGGGCATTTAATTAGCTGTGGAAGCTGTTTATCATGGTGTGCCCTAAGGAGAAGGATATTGTTGTTATGTTTCTTTGCCTGACTTATCGTGGCCAAAGTAGAAAATAGCCTTTCTTTTATTATTGAAAACATGTTAAAGCCTCATTCTATATAGAACATACTTAAACCCTAATAGAGCATTTAAAATTCTCCTGTCATTCATGTAGTTTTTGCTTCACAGATAATCAGATACGACTTGTGTGGCCTCATTAAGAGTACAGCGCTGTGGGAAAAAAATCAAGGTACTACAGTGGCAACTCCATTGCCACTGTATTACCGCACTGCCGTACTACAACTTTGGTGGTGAGGTGGAGGAAAAACCTCCATCAAAATGCTGGAGGTAACTCTGATGCCTTAATGCCAAAAAACAGCTAAATCGGCCAAATTACCACAAGTGGTAATTTGTCCAAAATCCGCATGGAGTCCTAAGAACTCCATGAATGAGGTCCGACACTGCCATACCACCACTTGTAATTCACTGGTAATTCTGCCGGACCAAGTGGCAGTAACAGTAACTGAATTTGGCATTAGCTGGGCAGATTTACCACTGATTTACCGTCAAACTTGTAATGGGGCCCCTGGAACTTAAGATAGAGCTACCTCATCTCCAACCCCAAATCAGTACTTGATTATTTGATTCATTGAAACAAACTCTTCATTGGAATTAAGGGGAAAAAGTAGGACCTGGAACTCGGATTTTTGGAATTTAAGACAACTGAAATATTTTCTATCATGTAACAGGAACTCTACACTGTGTAAGTTCCTCAAGTCAAGTTGTGAAGCTACAGAGGTTAGGAGCAGATTTGATGCAATAGATGGCCTCCTAGCAGGATGCAAAATTGATAAAATGATGCTGATAAATCATATCAAATTAGGTATTTTCGGGAATTCTGAAAACAATAATTCTTAGGGGCTGATTCACAATGAGGTTTCCAAGAGTACCTGACTTACTACTGCATAGAGAAGGGTAATTCTGAGTTACTACAGCTAACTTCTGTGCAAATAATTTTTTTTTTTTTTAGTTTTTTTTTTATTGGTTTATTTACAAACCTTTAAAAAGAAAAGCAAAAAGGATGGGACCATACATCGCTCTTCATTACATTCACGTTATCTACATTGGTTTTTGAGCCACCACATTAATCCAGTAAACAATTCTCAATTAATGCTAGCAAAGTTGTCAGTGGTAGTATCAGTTTTTGATCCGTTCCTCTAAACATGTGAGACCACCACTCCTCAGCATTGAGGGATGGGTGACTCTCGCTCCAATTACCCAGAAGTCGGGTTCTTTCTGTACGTAGGTTTGTACAAAATAGCACTAAGTGTTTTAAAGTTTCTGGTTCTTGATCGCAGAGTCGGCACATTGGATTCATATTCCTGTTAACTATCCATGTTCTCAGGCGTTCTTTTGTTTTGAACATGTTAAGCCGAAAACGCATGTACAGTCTTCTTGCGTTCGGATCAGGAAATAATTCAATGTATTTTTGCAAGTTATTAAAGGCACAAGCCTCAGGTGGCACTTCGCTCAATAGTTTCAAGGCTCCTCTTTCAGAGCAAGTCACCTCCCAGTCTAGGCGCCATAGTTTTAATTTTGCTGCATCAGGATTTCCTTCTAACAGGGCTGGTTTGATGTCGTATTCCGACATTAAGCTTTCACAGCGCTTTAGCCACATTTCTAATACTCCTGAAGTTGATGTGCTTTCATTGTTGAAAATGGCAAATTGCGGAATTCCTTCTCCGACCTTTGTTTTCCGATATAGAGACAACAAACTCCAACAGACACGTGCGTGCATGGAGATCAGTGATAGTTCGTACCTAATTGATGCTGTCGCAGTCCCTTTGGGTAATCCCAGGACTTTTACCCAAAAAATATTCTCGAGCGTGGACCAGATTTTCCAAGAGCACCCCAAGGCGTTTTCTGCTCCATATGTTAAGGATGGGATTACTTTTTGTTGATAGAATTTTAGTACCACTTTGAGTGAAAACCTGCCAAATCTTTTCTTTAGGACTAGAGCTTGATTTGCTAGTTGTTTACATTTACGTTTTGTCTCTATTACCCAAGGATTGTCATTAAGACAGGAACTGACGATCATTCCAAGGTATTTTACACTCAGCGATATCAAAAGTTTTTCCGTTCCTATGAACCAAGATTGGTTTTTTCGCGTTCTTTTCTGACCACTCTGCAAATTGTTTAACATAAGAATTTCACATTTTTTTGTGTTAATGAGAAGATGATTTTCAAGCACGTACTGCTGTACTGCGTTGATTTTCCTTTGCAGACCAATCGGTGTCCGATCCAATAGTATGAGGTCATCCGCATACAGAAGCCAATTCAGGGGAGACCCATGAATCTTCGGCGGAAAAGATCTTACTGCCTCTATTGGAATTCCAATGTCAGAAATAAACAGGGAAAATATAGCTGTCGCCAGGGGGCAACCCTGTTTAACCCCCTTAAATGTTTCGATCGGTGCAGACAATGTTCCAGTTTGGCCCAGTCTTACTCTCACAGTGGTGCCAGTATGTAAGTCTTTTATTGCGTCTAAAAGGTCGATTGGGCACCCCCATTTGTTCAGTTTTTCCCATAGCAATTCTCGATCTACCATGTCGAAAGCATTGGAAAAATCAATAAATGCGAGGTATACAGCTGTTTTAGATCTAATGGCCTCCATCTTCAATAGATTCAGTAGCAATAAATTCAAAGAACATCCCACACGTTTGACAAAGCCAGTTTGACGCGTATCAACATGGTTAGATTGGTTTGCCCACGTCACTAACTTTGTTTGTAACACGGTTGCATACATTTTTCCTAATACGTCGAGTAACGCAATTGGTCGGTAATTTTTTGGGCAGGTTCTGTCACCTTTTTTGTAAATGGGTACAATTACTGCTGATTTCCATGATCTTGGTGTTTGCCTTTGATCGTTTATTCTCTGAAATAATATCATACAAAAGTCGGCCCACAACTCTGGTTGTTGCTTGATTGTGAAGTTTGTAAGGCCATCCGGGCCGGGAGCTCGCAAGTTGTTGGCTTTCTTAATTATGTTTATGATGTCATCTTTATTGAATACCAAATCCCATTTGTTTGAGATTGTGACACACGGATTAGGTATTTCAAAGTTCTTTTTGTATAAGTCGCTGAAGTGGGCAATCCATACTGACTCTGGCACCATCGCGGCTTGCATGCCACACTGGGAGGCTTCTGAATCGTTAATGATGTTCCAGAAGTCTCTGGTATTTTTATTTCCGAGACTTATTAACATTCGTTCCGAGTCACCTTGTAACATTGACCTTTTGTGAGATTTAATCCAGTTTTTGTACCGCTGTCTGGCATCTTTGGTCAAAATTACGCGTGTAGCGTTATCGCGGTTCCGGGCTAGTCGGATAGTGCGCCTCATCAAACGTTTTTGTTGCAATACATTGAGATCAAAGCAATGAAGGCGTTTTATGCTAGGTCGTTTTAGCCCACCTTTGTTTGTTTGAAATTTTACTAATAGACCTGCATAGTCAGGTGTTGGTTCTCTTGTACAGTATTGGTCTAATATATGAACGACTTCTTCGGCGTCAAGCCTTAACCTCACTCTGTTTGGTCCAACTTTGATCCTCTGTGACCATTTCGACTTGACATTTTGCGTCTGAGTAGTAAATTTCATTATTAACATGTCATGGTCACTCATTTCCTTTGAGATCACTTTTAGTGTGGTTACTCGTTTGTGAAGATCTGCTGAGACAAATATATAGTCGATTATTGAGCCGTGACAACCACTTTTCCATGTATGCGCTGGTGGTATGTCGCCTTGAGTGTGACCATTTAGCATTTGCAAATTTCGAGCGCCTAGTTCTTTCTTCATTTTTGACCCCAGGTTTTTTGTTGAAGATTTTCTTGCATGAAAGAAATCAATGTTCAAGTCGCCGCAAAGTATTATATTGGAGCTCCTTTGGTTCACAAGTAGACGATCTATGATGGTCGAGATTGCGTCGATAAAATCGTCATTCCCCGCACTGGCATGGTTCCAATATACGTTGATAATCGTCATTTGTTCAGGTGCTAGTTTGTCGCAGTCTGGTCCGGTCAAGGTTGATTCTTGAATAAAAGGAGAATGATTCACAGAGTTTGTAATCCTGAACCCGGATATACTCCTTACCATCGTTAGCAGACCAGCCATTGGGCGCCCCTTGCCAGATTGTATAGCGGGGTTTACGGCGATCTGAAAGCCCGTCGCTACAGGAGCTTCAGTTAACCATGTTTCTTGTAAACAAGCAATTGTCAAATCACCCAACCACTCACTGTAGAACAAATGGTTGAAACCCCGTGTGTTCCACGATCCTAGTGAACATGTCTGGGGTGGGGGCTCGGCCTGGCATTATTGTGGTTGATTGATGTTCAATGTTGCTGCTACCCAGTTCCAGTTTTGTTCCACCCCAAGAGGAAAAGAGGTAATGTGAGTATTTGTCGCTTCGTCATTTGTTTTCCCATACCCTTGAATTGTTATGGAAAACTGTTTTATGGGTACACTTTCGTCTTGACAGCAACCGTTATCAAATGAGACGTGTTTCTTACCAATAGGCAGAAACTTTTTATTTGTTATTTTTGCTTTTGAACTCTCATCATTTGAGTTCTGATGCGGGGGCTTTAACCGTCCCGCAAAGCCGTTTGACACTGCCTCGGACAGGCTCTCTGTTACTTTTTGAGTGTCCCAGACACGTCCTAAAGACTTGAGTTGGGGGCTATGGTTGCATGTTACTACAGTAGATGATTCATCTTGCAACTTATAGACATCAAAGCCCATAGAAAGAAGAGACACATTTTCCTCCAAGATGGAGGAAGCGATCAAGGGAGAGGTTATATGAAGCACCACTTTGTCGTTCCGGGACTCTTCTGGGAATTCGACTAAGAGCAGGTCGTCTGAGTTGATGGCACGTAATCTCGGGACGTGATGTAATAATGTTACGATATTCCTGCGATTTAGAATCAAGTTATCATGAGGCTGCAATCGCTCGACAAGTATTCTGACTAAGGGATGATGATGGGATCCCCTGGATGTTAGAATCTCTTTCGTTATTTTAGTTGTGTTTATGGATCTTGTTATGTAATCATTATTGTTCCTCTCTGGTAGTAATGAGCGTTGGAACTCGACTCTTTCATTACGAGCTCCTACTTGACTCTTTCTCTGGTCCGAGAGTAGATGAACTTGATCAATACACTTTTCTAATTGGTAAATTCTGTTTTGCTCTTGCCGTTTGTCTTGCATGGTCAAAAAATTGTTGCTCTTATACGGTAGGGCGACTCCCTTGTCGTTTGTTTGGAAGTTTCGCCCAGGTGGACACTTAACGTCGGCCTTGGATGACATGGTAGGAGCACTCGCTTTGGCGTCGATCCCAATGGAAATCGCTCTACCCATCGCGGATGCTTCTATCTTTAAGCACTCCGTTTTTGGGTCGTTACCAGTATATGGTTTTTCACAAAGTACAGCACTGGATTCCAAGTCCTCATATACACTGTCATCATAAGTTGACATATTTAATAAGTCAATTGAGGGTTCTTTCTCTGTGCCTACTTTATTGGATTCCTTAGGGACACTCTCAGTGTCAGATAGACTGGCAGAAGCCTGTTTTTGAGTTTGCTTAACAGACTGCTTTATTATTCCCGGGGCTAACGTATGGACCACCTTGATGTTACGTAAAAATTTGCGTGCTCCATTTTGTTTGTTGCCTCTCTTGACAGGTAGATTTTTGGATTTTTTTTTAAATTGTTGTCCGGTCAGATGTTTACCCACACTTTTTTGTGATGTTGTCTCGTCTTCTTTGTTGAAAATGGAGAATAATGGTCGATTTGAGTCTTCAATGGGGCCCTGCTCGGTCCAGTTTGGTTCCACACACTGCGGCTGTGTGGTAGAAGTTGATTCAACTTGTGAATCCCTCAAAGCTAAATTTGCAGAGTTTTTAGCTTGTTCGAATGCAGTGTGGAAGGATACGTCAGTAATTTCAATGATTGGAATAACTTCAGGACTTGGAGTTGCTATACTTGCTGAGGCACAGAGTCTTATTGGCTGTAGTCTGAGTTTTTTTGATGTGATAGTAGGGGCCGTAGAGGAATCCACAGGTGGAGTCTGATCAAGTGTCTTCTCAGACAAGACTCCAGGGTTCGCCTGTGTTAGGCTAGATTTAATAATTGGACAAAGGCCCAGTGAATTTGCGGTGACACCACAGTGATCTGTTCCTTGCGTAGAATCTTCAGTTGCCAGTTGTGATAGGTCATGGGGTCCCTTTTGTCCTGATACTGAATGTGGTCGTTTTCCTTCCCATTTGAATATGGCTAATGCTTCCTTGGCTACTTCAGCGAGTAGTCTTTTGTCAGTTGCGTCATTATTCCTTTGTTTAGTCACAAGCTTATGTAGGTTGTCTAGTTTTCCTACGCCCACCAGCTGTGTTTTATTAGTTAATCCACATATTTGTTCTACATTCACTACTTTTGAATTAAGTAGAGCCACTACCGTGGTCAAATCTCGGGTGGCCTCATGTAAATGTTCGTACAGTTTTATGAACGGGGCAAGAGAGATGGTTAATGTGGATAAAACTAGTTCTTGCAGGCATGTGGTCGTCATAGCGGTGTTATCTAAGGAGCTGTGAGTGGGTGCTTTCGACTGGTTGAGGCTTCTGGCAGTGTTAGTTCTGTTTCTTCTAATTTTCGGGAATGGTCGTTCAATGAAGGAAGACTCAGTGGTCTCATCACTGTCTGAGTCGAGGTCAGAGTTTTTACTACTCAGCGACAGTGTCTTTTTTTTGTGTGCAGAAATCATGGTCAATTGACGTTTTGTTGTATTATTTGATCTTTTTTGTGACAGAGGTGGTAAACCGTGCGAATCCGGGCTGAAATCCACCCGCTCTCTTGTTGTCGACATTTTTGCTCGCTTGTGTGGAATGTTTACGGTTCCTTCATCTTTTGAGCCGCCCCCACAGGCTAATCTCGAAATGTCGCGTTTTAATGAATATTTAACCCCTTCGTTGTTAGGGGTGACTATGGTTGTTACTGTGTCAGCTACACTATCTTTTTTTTGTGCATTATTTAATGTAATTAATTTTTGTAGCACGTTTGTTACGGGATCTGACGGTTCTCGCCGTGCTTTCTGAGTGGTTTGCATGTCCGTCGTCGTTGCACAAGCCCGCGAGCCCACGCAGAAGTCAGTGGGCGGGCCGATCCTCTCCTCATCCGCGAGTGCGAGTGCGTCCATGCCAAAGCCGCCAGAACAACCCTTCCCGCCAAAAGCCGGCCCGTCCTCCGTCCAAGACGAGGGCGGGCCAGGTTGCCGGGCGTCGACAGGCAGACAACCTGCAGGAGGCAGCGAGACACGGGCGCCCGCATCGACCCGGTCCTCCACTCCAGCCTCCCACTCTCCGCACAACAACCCCTCGCTCCGCGCTGCACTCGCGGACAAATCAGCCGAGGCACCCATCGTCGCCTCCGGTGCCATCGACAACACGGCCCCCCATTCGGCCTCCGCCAAGGAACAACACACCATAGGTAAATTAGTGTGAGTTCCTGTGTCTCTCTTGGCTTTGTTTACTGTCTGTGTCTCCAGTACATCATATGGGGGTTGAGCTACTTGATCTGCCACAGCGCTGTATGGCTCAGGTGCAGAATATTGGGGCGGAGCTTGCACTTGTTCCTCCGGTGAGTCAATCGAATAGGGAGTTTTTGTCCCCCCCGCTGAGTCTGTGTATTACAAGTGCTTCCTTCGCAAAATACATCATCATTTAGAGTGCCAGAGTTTGATAATACGACAGAATTTGCAAGCATGTTTGTATGCGTGTGTATTTCCATGTCTTCCGGATCTTCGCTTGTTGATACACATGAATGATAGTTACTTACTTGGATTTGCCGACTACTTTGCTGTCTTCGATGAATTGCTGCTGAGTCCCCATGTTTCTTCTGAGCACGAGTTTTGGGCGAGGACATCTTTATCAAAAGTACTTTAATGAAGTTTTGCGTGCCTTTGTCCCTCAACTCCCAACTCGCCAAACAGCTAAACAGCAGAGAGAGAAATCCTCAGCCCTTTTCTCCTCAGGGCTTAGCGCCACAAGGGCGCAAGAGGCGGCCTTTTGTACCCTGTGACCTTACTGGTTGTTGTAATTAAAGGTACAGGTACCGGCACACGCACCTCTTTGTCCTCTTTGTCGGCAGCAGGTTGAGTAGACGGAAGAGAAAGTAGAGTAGCTCGATATTGCCACTTGCACTCGCCACAGCTGAACAGCAGAGAGAGAAATCCTCAGCCCTTTTCTCCTCAGGGCTTAGCGCCACAAGGGCGCAAGAGGCGGCCTTTTGTACCCTGTGACCTTACTGGTTGTTGTAATTAAAGGTACAGGTACCGGCACACGCACCTCTTTGTCCTCTTTGTCGGCAGCAGGTTGAGTAGACGGAAGAGAAAGTAGAGTAGCTCGATATTGCCACTTGCACTCGCCACAGCTGAACAGCAGAGAGAGAAATCCTCAGCCCTTTTCTCCTCAGGGCTAATAAAATAGTATTTCTCCAGGAATAACTTAGATTATCCTGGTAATTTTTTTGTGAATCGTCTCTTTACACTTTTACAACAGAATCAGGATTTAGGGCAATTGTTGTGTGAGAAATGGTTATCTCCGTGATGAGGTTTTTTGTCAGTCTGTGACCTCCAAATCTAAGGATTCCTGACTACATAATGGAAAGGTGACATCTTCCAAAAGAGTTCACAAGGGAAACGGTGTGGCCCTCTGATTCCATGTGTATGCTGTTGTTCTGACTACCTCCCTTGGCTAGAGGTAGAATTGTATCCAACTTTCATCCACAGCCAGTCAAAGTGCAGATAAAATTCAGATATTTAGCTTCAACCGAGTAATTTCTGATTTTTATACTATTAAGGAGAATACTTAAAGCTGGCATTTTTTAGATTCTGATATGGTTAAAAAGATATGAATTTCTGAAAAATGCATTTAACAAATTGAAATTACACAGTTCCTTGCTGATTATTTTTCAGTTCTGGCTGTACCGCTTTAATTATATAGTTCTGCAAAGAAAAATACGAGTGGTAAAAACAAGAATAAAATCCAAGAGTGTTTTTTTATTTTATTCAATTGGCCTCATTCTAGGTTTGGTGGTATCCCACTGGTAAATCCGTCAGGATACCACCTAATGGTAAGACTGTTACCAGCACCTGGTGTACCCGGAATTACCAGCAGATGACAGGTGCCAGTAAGAGTAGGTTAATCCCCATTCAATGGGGGTTGCCGGTATTACTGGCACTGGTAATATCGGTGCTGGCAATACCAGCTGTTTTTTTGCCAGTGGATCGCCTGACTTACCTCCAGCTCTTGGCTGGAGGTAAATCAGGCCACCCAACGGGCAAACTTGTAGTTTACCGGTCCGGAAACGTGCCGGTAAATGGAATTACTGGCACATTATCCCAGACCGGCCAACTTAGAATTACCCCTAATATGTTTTGCGGGCTTGGAATTCTAGCTGAAAAACACTGCACTGTCCATTCTGTATCCATCTAAATACTAGACTATGCTGTTCAGCACAGCACTACAGGAAGAAAAATATGGCACCCTGTACACGAGCAAAGGACTCTTGCTTCATCATAGCCTATCGATTGTCCAAAGTCAATATTTTTTATATCTCGGCATCCATGGAGATGCCTTTCATATGTATGACACTCTCTTTGTATAAAATACATTGGGCCTCATTACGACCCTGGCGGAGAACCATGGTGCAATTTGCACCATGGTCCATGGCGCAGAGCTGCCAACTCCGCCATGGGGGTTGGCGGACTTACCGCCCCATTCCGACCTTGGGGGGGCGGTAAGTCCCCAATCCCCATTTACCCTTCCCCATTCCTATTTTTGCCCCATAGGGTATAATGGGAGTGGGGAAGGCGTTAATTACGCCACCGTAAATTACGGTGGCGTAAATAACGACAAGTCCCGTAGCGCCATGGATTTTTCCGCCTGCAAAAAGCAGGCGTAAAAATCACCATGGCGCTACGGGAACTTGTAGTCGGGCGGAAAGGTACGCCATGGGTTACGCCGGCGTAAACCCCTTTCCGCCAGGGTCGTAATGAGGCCCATTGTAATTTGATTCAGTTCAGTTATTTTTTTTAAATGTTTGTCATGGCTGTTTGGTCTGGCTATGCTAACGGAAATAAAAATCATTTTTGGCAGTGTAGACATTTCTAATTATATTTTTATGATCTTGGTAGCATAAACAAAATGTGATCTGATACATAAATGTAATGTCTTCCTGAGAAACGTTATCTGCAAAGAATATGAAAGCAAGGGCTACTAGTTAATATTGCAGGCTGCTAAACACATGTGACTAGGAGACATGCTTTAATAGGTGTGTGTTCCCAATTATAGGATGGCTGCAACTGCTTTTTTTTAGGAACTGAAACTTGTAAATAGAATGCAATGGTGGAGACGTTTATTTCACAAAATGTAAGCCTAGCCTGAAGTGAGATTTGATCTCCATTCCCTACAATAGGCCGAGATTCTAAACTAGCATCAGAAACTATTCAGAGGTGTATTCCAGGGCCAGGCTATACCAGGTGACTGTCTAGAGCACTGCCAATAGCGGGTGCCAGATTTCACGGCAAAGCAGCAAATGTGGCACCATTTATAGGTCGGCAAATGTGCAAAAAAGTTCCACCTGTCAAAAATGTGTCATTGGTGTTACAGTTTTATTACAAACGACAGGTCCTTGTCACACTTTGGCATTTTATACTTTACTTTACTTTATTAACTTATATAGCGCAGCCATTGACCCAGAGGCTTAAGGGCTCTAAAGGACAAGAACAAAACAACAGAAAAAACAGGTAGATACAACAGGTATTGCCCATCTGTTACAGGGCATATCTACAACAGCAGTTCTCTAGTGTGAGATTGCCCAATTAGTTCAAAAGAAAAGTCTTAAGTCTTTTCCTAAAGATCATAATGGACGGTTCTTCTCTTAGACTTAGCGGAAGGCTGCTCCATGCAGCCGGTGCTGCAGCATAAAACGCTCCCTTCTTAGCCTGCGCTAGTCTACATGACAGGATTTTCAATTGAGAGGAGTTATTGGATCTGAGATTGTGAGTATTAGATTTGCAGACCAATTCATCCTTAAAATAAGCTGGTGCAGTACTTCTTAAGCATTTCAAAGTGATCACTATAAGACAGAATCAAATTCTGCCTTTGATTGGAAGCCAATGAAGACTTCTGTACTCAGATATATGATCCTTTTTCTTGCGGTCGATAATGACCCGGACTGCATTATTTTGTACCACCTGCGGTCTAATAACCTCTGTTTTAGCTAAACCAGTGTGGAGACTGCTACAGTGGTCAATGCTAGATCCCATCAGTGTTCTTGCTAGTATTTCCCGATTCTTTTTTTAGATGAACGGGCATGCATGAGTTAGGAGCTTAATATAGTAGGAGGCCGACGAGACCAGGCTGCTGACTTGGGCCTTCATGTTCATGTTACGATCAAGATAAACCCCCAGAGTTTTGACCTTATTTTTGATTTTAATTGTACAACCATCAATCTGAAGCTGAGCATATTCCATCTCTGGCTTCCGGGTTTTAGCTTCAGTCCCTACTAACATCAGCTCCGATTTGCCAGTATTAAGGGAGAGGACATTAATGCACATCCATCTTTGTATTAAACCATAGATCCTGTTGATGTTGAGCTCATCTTCTTCAAACTTGCCTGTCGGGGATGACACATTGTGTGTCATCAGCGTAGTTGGTAAACTTTAAGTTATTGTCCTCTAGAAAGTTAAGAATCGGAACAGTAAAAAAGTTATAAAACAATGTTGACAAGCATACCCCTGTGGCACTCCTTCAGTCAATTCGCTAGGACTGGCGTCTGCAAGAGAGCTACTAAACCTACACTGACGTTCGCTCAAAAAAGGATTAACCCACTGCACTACTGGTGTTGCAAAACCTGCCACCTCCTCCAACCTGGCAACCAAGAGAGGATGGTCGACCAGGTCGAAGGTGGCAGACAGATCTAAGAGCATAAGCATAGTTGTTTCTCCTTTATCCATGTAATGGGGTAGTCTGGATTTGTGTTCTGACTTAAGTGTCGTGTAGACCGTTGAAACCTCCGTCCTCAAGTGACGCACAGGGGAACTAAAAGAAACCCACTGTGCGACCTTTGGGGCCACAGGTGGGAGATGTTACTTCCCGTTGAAACCTCCGTCCTCAAGTGACGCACAGGGGAACTAAAAGAAACCCGCTGTGCGACCTTTGGGGCCACAGGTGGGAGATGTTACTTCCCGGATCCACGGAACCTCTGGAACACCGATGCTGCTGTCAAAAAAGAACGAGGTTAAGTACCAGGCAATTACAATATATCACATTAACCAAAGGATCTGAATAGTCTTACCTATCTGGTGTTAGGAAAACCCAGGAAACCTAGAAGGGAGGTTCGAGACTCAGATGAGGCGGTCCCTAGAACAGTAGAACCGCAGAATAGCGTGGATGCAGGATAAGCCACCTGTAGGACTGAAGGCGTGACTTGAATCCCAAGAGGGAAATGGCGTAGGAGTTCAACAAGGGATAATCCAAAGGCAAGTCAGGGTCGTGTCCAAAATCCAGCAACAGATAAACAGTTCCAAGCAAAGGTACAAAGGAGTATCCGAAGGAGTCCAAGATAGAGTTCCGAGGTCAAGGTAAACAGTAGAGCAAAACGTAACGCCAAACAGGGTCTGAAGACAGCTGAGAAGCAATGAGTGTTCCGTCTCTCAAGCCTTATATACCGTGCGTTTCTGGGTCATGTGACGTTTCTGGGTCATGTGACGTCCACCAAGGTCACGTGAGGAACGCCACTCTGGATCACGTGATAGGCGTGGAGATGTAACGCCGCTCCTTCTGCTGTATGTTCTCCATGGCAACTGCCAGTGCAGGAAGGGTTGCAATCGAGCCCGTACACCATACCTGGTACGGAGCTTTCGGTCCTTTGGGTTAACCGAATCACATGAGCCTCGAACCCTGGAGGGAGGTGTTGGGGAAATGTGAGCAGTGTTCTGGTGTGCAGTGGATCGGTGTGCAGAGGATCGCCTAACATAGCCCCCCCACAAAGGCCCACGACCCCGTGGGCAGGACGGATGATCCCTATGGAAGCAAGCTACCAACCGAGGGGCGTCAAGATCCAAGGCGGAAACCCAGGAACGTTCCTCCGGTCCGTAACCCTTCCAATACACCAAATACTGGAGCTTACCCCTAAACCAACTGGAAGAATCAGGACAAGGCTTGAGGAGAGAGACATGAAATACAGGATGGATACGCCAAGAACTTGGAAGAACTAGACGAAAAGCCACCGGATTCACAACCTGAGAGATCACATACGGGCCAACTAACGAGGTAGCAGTTTCCGGCAACCCACTAGACGAAGGTGACGTGAAGACAACCACACCCTAGAACCCACCACCAGGGGAGGAGCAGCCAGGCGCTTGCCATCAACACGGGCCTTCATAGAAGCCTTTGCTTCAGTGAGATGGACCACAGTACTAGCATGAACAGCAGACAGATCCCTAAGACAAGCTGTGGCCGCAGGATTCGAAGAAACAGAAGCATCAGGGACAGGCAAGACCCTGGGGTGTTGACCGTAGAGGGCGTAGAACGGAGAAAAACCTTTAGCAGAATGAGCCGCGTTGTTATATGCGAACTCAGCAAGCCGTAAAACGGTCAACCAGGAGGTCTGTTGTTGCAATATAAGACAACGAAGATACTGCTCCGTAGATTGATTCGTCCTTTCGGTCTGCCCATCAGTCTCAGGATGATAGGCCGAAGAATACCTGGTATCGATGCCCAGTAATTTAGTCAATGACCTCCAAAAACGAGAGGTGAACTGTGACCCTCGATCGGATACGATGACCGAAGGGAGTCCAAATAACACAAACACATGCTCAAAAAACAAGTCTGCCAAGACCGGGGCCGAAGGAATACCCTTACAAGGAACAAAACAAGCCATTTTTGTGAACGTGTCCACCACCACCCAGATGGTGTCAAAACCTTGTAACTTGGGGAGATCGGTTACGAAATCCATTGTCAGTGTATGCCAAGGTCTTGGAGGTACCGGAAGCGGAAGCAGCAGTCCAACCGGTCGTCCTCTTCGATGTTTAGCCTGAGCACAAACAGCGCATGAATTGACATAGCATTCCACATCGCGCTTCATAGAGGGCCACCAACACTAGCGCTTTAGGAGATCCAAAGTGCGCTCTTGACCGGGATGGGCATTGAAGGGAGCATCATGAGACCACTCAAGGGCCAAATTACGAGTGTAAGGTGTGGGAAGAAACAGATGTTCATGCACGAAAGGCAAACCATCAGAATACACGGGGTCCCAATCTCGCAATTGGTCGGAATGATTGCTAGTCCAAGATCGTACAGAATCTAACAATGACAAAGAGGGAGTGCAGAGACAAATCACATGACTCTTTCCGAGAACAGTGTCAGGGAAGGTTGGCAACTCGACCCCACCTGGTGAACGTGACAAAGCGTCCGCTTTTCCATGTGAGGTTCCAGGACGATGCATAATATGGAAATCAAAAGAGGAAAAGAAAAGATGCCACCGGACCTGTCTGCTACTGATGCACTTCAATGAGGCCAGATCCTGCAGATTTCGATGATCTGAGTATACAGTGATTGGATGCTTAGCCCCCAGAAGATGATGGCGCCAGACACGAAAGGTGTCCATGACAGCCAGAAGTTCCTTCTCCGTTACGGTATAATGGGTCTCAGTATTGGAGAACTTACGGGAATGGTATGCCACCGGGTGCAATTTGCCTGTTGTAGGACATGTCTGAGACAATACCGCACCAAGAGCAAAAGAAGAGGCATCCGCCTCAACTATGAACGGAAGATTGGGATTGGGGTGCTGGAGCACCGGTGCAGTAGTGAAAGCGGTTTTCAAAGCCTCAAAAGATTCCTGATGTTCTCTCTGCCACCGATAGGGTACCTGAGGGCTGGTCAGGGCCGTGAGCGGGGCAACAATTGTGGAAAAAGAGGAAATAAAACGCATATAAAAGTTGGCGAAGCCCAAAAAGGCCTGTAAAGACTTGAGTGTTTGAGGAACTGGCCAATCTAGGACTGCTTTAACCTTGGATTCGTTCATGGATAACGCCCCAGGGGTAATGTGGAATCCCAGAAACTCAACAGACGTTTTATGGAACTGACATTTCTCGGGTTTGGCAAATAGGGAATGTTCCCTCAGACGGGATAATACTTCTCGGACATGCTTGACATGGTCATCAAGATTACGTGAAAAGATCAAGATGTCGTCCAAATACACAACCATGTATACATCCAGAATGTCCCTGAATATGTCATTCATAAAACGCTGGAATGTTGCCGGGGCATTACATAGGCCGAAGGGCATGACTAGGTATTCATACAAGCCGTAACGGGTACAAAAAGCAGTTTTCCACTCATCGCCTTCGCGAACGCGCACTAGATTGTATGCACCGCAAAGATCCAGCTTGGTGAAAACAGAAGCATGAGATAAGTGGTCCAGAAGGGGTGTGATTAACGGAATTGGATATCTATCCTTTTTCGTGATAGCATTAAGACGCCGATAATCCACACAAGGACGTAAATCCCCCTCTTTCTTAGGTACAAAAAATATAGGGCTTGCAGCTGGTAAAGTAGAGGGGCGGATGTGTCCTAATCGTAGGGCGTTCTGTACATACTGTTTCAATGCTTGTTCTTTCGAGGAAGACAAGGAGTAAATCCTGCCCGAAGGAATGGTGGAATCAGGGATTAATTCAATTGGGCAGTCATATGGTCTGTGTGGAGGAAGTACCTCGGAAGAACCGCGATCGAAAACTGATTCGAATGCTTTATACTCAGATGGAATCCCTGACACCACCCCCCCAACGGTATGGGAATTCACAACCTCTGATTCATCATCATTCAGCGTGAGATGAGCTAAGGCTCCCAAGGCCCGAGAAGGGGTATCGGTTGCTTGATGGGTTGGGAGACAATAGTTCTGACAAATCTCAGACTCGAAGAGCACCGTGCCTGATTGCCAATTAATCAGAGGATTGTGTTCACGTAACCATGGTATTCCTAATATAATACCGAATTGAGGTGTGGAAATCAAATCAAAACTTAACGTCTCTGTGTGAATGTCTTGTATGGTCAACAATAGAGGTGCAGTTTGGTGTCTAACAGGACCAGAGACTAATGCAGTGCCATCTACGGCCTGAACAGGTTCAGGTCGGGTTTTTACCACTAAAGGTAGATTGAGGGAATGGGCTAACGCAATGTCTATGTAGTTCCCAGTAGCACCTGAGTCAATGATGATCGTGACTGCATGAGAAATACCTGTAGAGGGACAAAGAGTGGCCTTTACAAAGATGGGTTCAACACGAGCAAAGGCAAGAGGGGTACCCGGAGATGAAGACTGAACACTCGACCTGATCTCCGGATCTAAGGTCGAGCTGTCCGAAAAACCTGACTCTTTTTGGGACGTCGAGGACATTCCTTCACATAATGTCCCGTGGTGCCACAATAAAAGCATGCATTATCCACCCTTCTACGTTCTCTCTCAGATGTTGTAATAGGGCTACGTAAACCTCCTACTTGCATAGGTTCTTCCGTACTAGAAGCAGGGGTACTGACGACTGTAGAGTGGGAAGAAACCCCCAACTCAGCTCTACGCTCTGATCGCCGAGCATCTACCTGCAGAGCAAGATCCACAAGTTCCTGATACTGAGTGGGCATAGAAGCTATCACTGCTAAAGCATCTTTCATTACGTTACTCAACCCCCTATAAAAGATAACTGCCCGCTTGCTTTCTGGCCATGATGTCTCGGCAACCAATTGATTGAACCGGGTGATGTAATCTATCAAAGTCCCTCTGCCCTGAGTTAGTTCTAACAACTCCAAATCCCTAGACTGTGCCTTGTGTCTGGTATCAAAGACTCGAGACATTTCTAGAACTAACAAATCAAAATCATAAAGAACCGGGCTATTATTCTCCAATAAAGGATTAGCCCAAGCGGCAGCAGTCCCGGCCACAAGGGAAAGGGCAAAGGCGGCTTTAGCAGTGGAATTAGGAAAGGCCAGAGGTCTGCACAAGAAATGTAATTTGCACTGATTGATGAAGGTCCTGAATTTCCTGGGGTCACCTTGATAACGTTCAGGAGCGGCCAGGGGGGAAGGGGTTGGGAGGACCACCGGAGATGGAGCTATGGTATTTGCCAAGGGACGAGGTGTGGTTGAAGTGCTAGCATCTCCGAATTCGGGGTCTGCAGGAAGAGAATGCTGAACACTCTGTATGGAATCTAATCTTTGGTGAATCACCGTATTCGCGGCGGCCATATCTGCCCTTAATACTGTAATCGCCTGGACTAAAGCAGCTATGGGTTCTTCCGTGGATCCCTGCATTGTCTAACACGACTATACGGCTTCTCAGTCTGTTCTGACTTGAGTGTCGTGTAGACCGTTGAAACCTCTGTCCTCAAGTGACGCACAGGGGAACTAAAAGAAACCCACTGTGCGACCTTTGGGGCCACAGGTGGGAGATGTTACTTCCCGGATCCACGGAACCTCTGGAACACCGATGCTGTTGTCAAAAAAGAACGAGGTTAAGTACCAGACAATTACAATATATCACATTAACCAAATGATCTGAATAGTCTTACCTATCTGGTGTTAGGAAAACCCAGGAAACCTAGAAGGGAGGTTCGAGACTCAGATGAGGCGGTCCCTAGAACAGTAGAACCGCAGAATAGCGTGGATGCAGGATAAGCCACCTGTAGGACTGAAGGCGTGACTTGAATCCCAAGAGGGAAATGGCGTAGGAGTTCAACAAGGTACCAAGGGATAATCCAAAGGCAAGTCAGGGTCGTGTCCAAAATCCAGCAACAGATAAACAGTTCCAAGAAAAGGTACAAAGGAGTATCCGAAGGAGTCCAAGATAGAGTTCCGAGGTCAAGGTAAACAGTAGAGCAAAACGTAACGCCAAACAGGGTCTGAAGACAGCTGAGAAGCAATGAGTGTTCCGTCTCTCAAGCCTTATATACTGTGCGTTTCTGGGTCATGTGACATTTCTGGGTCATGTGACGTCCACCAAGGTCACGTGAGGAACGCCACTCTGGATCACGTGATCGGCGTGGAGATGTAACGCCGCCCCTTCTGCTGTATGTTCTCCATGGCAACTGCCAGTGCAGGAAGGGTTGCAATCGAGCCCGTACACCATACCTGGTACGGAGCTTTCGGTCCTTTGGGTTAACCGAATCACATGAGCCTCGAACCCTGGAGGGAGGTGTTGGGGAAATGTGAGCAGTGTTCTGGTGTGCAGTGGATCGGTGTGCAGAGGATCGCCTAACAATTTGAGATGCAGCATCGCCATCTCTGTCCCGTGACTCTCTCTGAAAACAGATTGCCATTGCTTTAGGATATTATTAGATCTAAAGTGGGTAAGAATTTGCGAATACGCCACTTGATCTAAAATTTTAAGAAGAAAAGGAGAGTTAGTTATGGGACGATAATTCAAAGGATCTCTTAGACACATACATGGTTTTTTAAAAAGAAGTGTGATCCAAGAATTTGTAATACTTACTGGAACACAGGAGTCTTTGAAAGAAGCATTCACAAATCTAAATAATATAGGGATTAATACTGGGGAGCATGCCTTAATAGCCAAGGCCGGACAAACATCCCATTTACAGTTTGTAGGTTTTAATTTTTCAATAATCACGGCCAGCTCCATTTCAATTGCAGGTTTAAATGTGAATGTTTCTTCCAATGACCATATTCTACAGTTAGTGTTTAGGGTTTGGACTTTCACTATCTTGCAGGATAATATCTTTCCTAGATAGGACAATTTTATCCTTAATATTCTTAATTTTATTATTCATCACCTCTTGCACTTAATTGCACCATGCAGCATCTCAAATAACTATCTCACTATTGTCTTGCATGGGAGTTTCCAGCTCTTTCAAAACTTTAAAGAGTTCCCTTGGTTGTGAGTGTGCCTTAGTTATACGATCATCCAAATATGATTTTTTTCCTGTAATAACAGCTAACTTAAATCTTTTGACCATTAGTTTATACATTTCTTTATCAGGTTCTGCAAGCAATCTTTTCCAGTTATAGAGTGCTTTGCATTTTTAACTTTTTCACTTTTGTTTTTTTAACTTTTATAAATAAAAATTGGTTTGGTATGAAGGAGAACACATGGGGGCCTATCTCCAAAGAAGGTTGTGACGAATCATGGGACTCAGTCACTTCTCCCAAGGTAGGAGCCTTTCCCCATGAAGCTGGGGAGGTGAGCCCACTACGTGATACCATCTCTAGGGGTAGAGGCAAGCGGCACCTTAGCAGGAGAGACTCCCCCTTTGAGGACAAGAACTCCTGTTCTGAAGAGGAACTCCCTAAATTACTTACTCACAATCCAGTGGTAACCACAACTACTGGAAGAAGACATATACAACAAGTCTATATTTGTTATTGCCAGATAGAATCTATGAGAAAACCTGAAACAGACAAGTCCACTGGTACTGAGATGAAGAAAACCATTGTAGTAATACTGGTCACTAACAGAACAAATAAAAAAGACTTTGACGTTGCGCAAGGGAAATACCTAGGCTGTGTCATAAAACAAGCAGGAGGAGTTCTGAGAGAGAGAGAGAATCCCGTGAGTTTGAAATCAGCTGTATGAGTGAAGCTGATAGAGTGGGGCGCACAGTTTTCAAGGCTCGAGGAAAACTGGTGTGCCACCTGAACCCAAAGGGTAGAGAAGCCAGACAAGTTGGAAGATGGAAGTCTGGAACAGGCAAGTTAGCCTGAAGTGTTGGCGTGACTGAGAGTTGGTGGACAGTGAAGTCCGTTAATGACACAGAGACCATTTACCGAATTGCACCCCAAGGCTTGCACAGTAAAGGGGAGAAGGAAGCTGAGTCTAGCACGGGCAAGTTAACCCGAAGTGGTGGGGTAACCGAGAGTCGGTGGACAGTAAAGCCTGATAACAATGCATAGACCACTTATCGAATTGCACCATGAGGAGTGCAGAGTGAACGAAAGAAGGAAGCCGAGAGACAAGAGGCCAACCTGACTCACAGAGAAGAAAAACCTGTCCTGATGGCAGGCCCGGTGATGCCAACCCTAGGAGCAAGAGGTAACAGTGAAGGCAGTAGACCCTGGAGGGATACCGACAATAACGAAGGGAAGTATCCTACTAAGAGCGAGAATGATTGCTGGGTTACTCATGCTCGTCTCAGTGAGGAACAAGTATATAATAAGAACGAGAATCATTACTGGGTTAATCATACTAGTCGCAGTAACTAGCAAGTATATAAGAAGAGTATGAATCATTAATGAGGTACTCATACTCGTCCCAATAAGAAACAAGCATATAAAAGGTGTGAGAATCATCACAGGATCACTCATATTGGTCCCAGTGAAGGACCTGTGTGGAGAAAGATTGAAAACCATTCTCAGGATATACAAGATCTTCCCACTAAGGACTAAGGGCCTCATTACACGGATGGTGGAGAACCATGGCGCTACTAGCGCCATGGTTCATGCCGGTAAAATACCGGCACCGCCTTGGCGGAAAGGGGAATTACCGCCCCATTCCAAGGTTGGCGGGGCGGTAATTCCCCCTTCCACCATTGCCCTTCCCCATTCCCATTTCTGCCCCATAGGGCTCAATGGGAATGGGGAAGGCGCTAATTACGGTACCGCAAATTGCGGTACCGTAATTAGCTCCCTGGGTCCCTTTGCGGGTTGGTTTTTAACGCCTACAAAAAGCAGGCGTTAAATCCCCCAACCCGCAAAGGGACCTCGTAGTAAGGCGGTAAGGATTTACCGGTACCGGTATTTTACCGATGTGAAAAAAGAGTGAGCATGATTACAAGAGTATTCACACTCATACCAGTAAAGCTTTAGTGTTGGAAACACATAAGAAGAGTGAGACTGATAATTGGAACATTATTGGTTGTCCTGAACCAGGAAGAGATTGGACATTGAGTCAAGAGAGTGTGTCAAGTGTGTTTAATAAAAGAGGAATAAAAGGGAACCAATAGAGAGCAACCAACAAAAGTAATACATTCATAAGAGAACAAAGTCTGCGAGAAAAGTGGACAAACCCCATTGATGAACTATATGAGCTGATAAACGTAGTCTCCAAGAAGTACCTCTAATTGCTTTACTAAAGTGAACTCTTTCAGAAACCACAGGAGAAGGGAGTCATTCTCCTGTGCCTTAGTTATTTTTGTAGTGGTAGGGTCAGTATAGGTTAGTTTTGGTCTGGACAGATCTTTCTTTTGTGACTCACTGACAACAAACGAACACCCTGGATAGTTTGGTTAGTCAGGGAACCACCATCGCTCAGGGAAAGTCAGGCATTTTAATATTTTCTTTAAATAAAGATTGAGTCAAAATGGAAGATACAAGTCAGAGTTTTTCTACTGACCCACCACAAGGTACTGTGATAAAACCACGGTTATTTGTCCCTTCTCTCGAAGGAGGAGCCCCCCTGGGAGGCTAGGGAGGTCAGTCCACTCCGCAATACCCTCCTTAGGGTGTGAGGCAAGTGAGATCTCACCGGAATAGACTCCCTCTTTGGAGACAAGGGCTCCCGTTCCTGTGAGGGATTCCCTATGGCATTCCCAATAGTGGCATACATAGGATTATCAGAGGCAAAGAACTGGAACAACCTAAGAGGGCCCCAGCGTGCCAAGGCCCCAGATGTTCCCCTGCAGATTTCAAGATAATGGGGAGAACGGGAGACCCTGGAGGCCGCCTGGGAATTGTTATGCAACAAGAGAAACTCGTCCCAGTGAAATGGACGAGACAGTAAAGTTGATGAAACTGAGCTGTAATACGGTGAGAAAGAGAATCACGATAAAAGCTGGAAAAGAGGCCATTAAGAGTGGTGCACAAATACCCTGGAAGAGGAGAAAGTAACATACATGTTAAAACCTGAAGAGTGGGTCCAATTAGAGAGAATACTCTGAGAGAAAGAGAAACCACAGTAAACCTGAAAGAGCGATCATTAAGAGCGGAGCACAAATACGCCAGGAAAAGAGGAAGTTCCACATATGGTAAGAGGTAGAGACGGTACCAAGCAAGAAGGAGAATTCTATGAAGTAACAGCAAGCGAAGACCTTAAGAGAAACGTTACGCAAAATCAACCACCCCTGGAAAGGGTGGGGGGGGAGATTGACCACCAAGAAAGCATATCCCATCTAAGAAAATATATGTTACAGAAGCACGAAAGTCACATCAGTGTGGAACAAAAGATACGACAGAGAGTTAAAGGATAGTTCCGGGACTTTTTTTTTATTGTCCCTACGGTTCGGCCATGTGTTTTTAAGCATAAATCGGTAGATCGTAGAAAACTTTCCTATGGACCTTACCCGACTTTTCGTCCATTAACGCACTCGAAATCAGCCGCCATTTTCTGATAATCCTATCATTTCCCCCCATCGACCTGGCTCACCTGCTTTTGCGGCACTAAATCAAATCCCCCGCCCCTGAAACAGACTTTATCAAAACATTCATATTCCCCGCCTCTATCCGTGACGTGACTGTGCTGCGTAGGCAAACGCGCCCAGGCGTCTTCTACGCGACTCCACACAGAACCCGAAAACCAACACAGATCAGCTCACAACACAGCGCGCCACTATTCGGAATATGAAACTGTACTTTTAAATCAAACCGCAAGATTGTAAATTTGGTAAAGTACATTTATTTGACATCAAATGTTTAGAGAATATTCAGCGATTTGCATTTTTCTTTGCTCTCGATCCAAAATAGTTCGTCTTGAGGCAAGCGATGTTCGTGTGCAGTACACAGGGTGTTGGTTTACGATAAAATAAGCTCTTCGGTCGCACTAATAATCGCATGGCTGTTCCAACAACGAGGCACTAGGCCACCACAACGGTCTGTATGTTGCATCTAGCCGTTAGTACCGCGTAAGGGCATACTTGTACTTGGCGATCGTCCCATAAAATGGTCAGCGTGGTAACGTTGTTCACGCGGAGAAGCAACTGGCGGTTGAAAAAGCCATCCGCCGGTGTCTGGTACTCGTGACACATACAATAATGAAGGATGTACCTGTTTTAAAAACATAAAAAATGAAATTAGTCTCACCATCAGATCTTTATTAAAATTATTCATTTTATATATTAGGTCGGGAAATTATTTCATAGCTAGGACAGTGCAACTGGGTACTATACGTCAAGGGGGGGCTGTAGGATACTGAGACAGTCCCCCAGTGCAGGGGTTGACAGGGAGGCAGTGCAGGTGGAGAGTGGAAGGGCCCAGGACGGAGGTCGCAGACAGTGGACCAGTTGTAGCAGGGGAGAGGGAGAGAGAAAGCAGAAGCAAAGAGGAAGGTTTTGAGGTGCTTCCGTAAAAGGAGATGGTTCTCCTCAAGATAGTGCGCGGTACAAAACAATATGCCACATAGAACGAACAAGTACAACTTAACCCGTCTTTAAAGCTACTGTATAGTAATTAAATTGCGGTATAAACTCATCTAAATAGTAACTTACATTATATTTGCATTTTCCATTGTGTCTCTGCGTAGGGCAGCCCCGAAATACCACTCCTTCTATGCCGACGTTATTTCTTCTAATGAACGAACATTAAATGGCTTTCGTTTCTGAAATTATATTCATTATCGTTTCTTACGTTATTGCCCCACACCCCCAAAAAGAAGTCTTTCGGGATGGTCCTGGCCTGTGAAGGTCAAATAACAATAGAACCTTATACTGAGTGTGGGCCATTCCGGCACCCGAGCAAAAAATCAAAGCAGCTGACCTTCACTTTGAACGAGCACACATTCCTAGTTAGCTACATTCAGTGTAAGGCCATCTCACAGGACTTGAAATTTACACTCCATCTTTGCATTTTGTCTGCGTGCATTTGCAGCCCCAGCGAACCATAAATACGGAGACATTCTATATTTTTTGAAAAATGATTTATATCACTGTTTGGTTTAATTTAATGCGCAAATGAACAAGGGTGGAGAGACACATTGCATGTACACTGAGCAATCACTTTTATTTACACAATACATAGCTACACATATTCAATGGGCCTGCGACATGAGGAGACTCGAGAGAACAGACAATGAAATTACAATCATTTAAACCGTGATGTGTATTTCTCTATGAGCTCTGCTTTAGGTGGACATGGAACAGAGGCAATGTTGGGTGGCAATGCAGTTGTCCCCTGCACAGGTATGTTCACAACTCCATGTATGTGCCTATCTAGGACATCAACAATAAGTCTCTCAATAAACTCATATTGCATATCCTCAAACACTGGTTTGATCACCCATTGTTTACTTCTTTTATTGAAGGCCTTATTGTAGCGAAGCGTCCCTAAAGTTCCGGTCGTCCTACTTTGTTGACGGCCAACATTATGGTTATGTGCCAAGACCGCTAGAAGAGTCCGATTTATCATGCCCTCCATGCCAAAATGCAATCGTTTTGACCTGTACTTTAGGCACATATTGTGGAACACCTCCAAATGTCCTGTGTGGCAGAATTCCGTGAGTCCCTTCAAATCTCTTGTTATAGTTTTATCAAATGCAATCTTTTCAATGGCTTTGTGAGTGGGTGATGAAGGAATCAACCACTTCTTCTTCCGTGCCTCCTCTGTGGACAAATGGCCATGTTCACAATTGTGGAAATGTTGGTTTGTGGTCCAGCGGTGAACGTTGCTACAGTGTAGCATTACTGACCACCATTTTTCCAGTAGAATTTCCAACGACCCTCCACATGTTTTTGAGCTCCACCAAAGATGGTTGCTGATTGACTTGGACCACTGTGAAATACCTTGCATATCTTTTTTTTTACCTGCAGCCGACATTTTTTTATTGATTGTTTTTGCAAGATGCCAAACGTCAAATTGGTGATTTATATTTTTGTACTCTTCTCTCATTGTCTTGGCAATTGAAACGTGTCTGTCCGTGGCTATCAGGTCGATCACCATTCCCCGCGATTGTAGTTCTTGCAATGATGCTACAAAGCCAACTTTCTCCATGGCCACTGAGGATGTACTTTGTGACACCTGCACGACCACCGAACTCACAATTTTCTTACTTTCCATGTCCTGAAAGTGGTAGGTGCAGTACTTGGCTGAAAATCCTGGGCTGTCGCACTGTCCATCACCGGCTAGCCTGAACCGTTTGCCCGCGAATGTACTATCAATAGACATTTTTTCCATTCTCCAAGCTTCGCTAATGGCTGGAAATAGATAATCGGTTTGGTATTTGTAGAACTGAGTTTTCGCAATGAAATGGATTCCCACAAACTGAAAGAAAGACTCTAACTTTTTAAAACTTGAACCACTAAAAAGTGCAGCCGCTGCACAAAGTAGATTGCCTGCTGGCAGTTGCCCCAGCATGGGTTGTGCAGACCATGAGAAAGGATGATATTTTGTACAGGTGGCATGTATTTTAAGGTTAGTGCCTCGAATTGCACGAGTCACATTAATCAATGGCTCCCCACATACTTCCCCACCAACCGAATGCCCACATTTCATCCGAATAATAATATCAATCAAACAACTATCGAATACAATGAATTTGGCCTCTTTCCTTATACTGTCACTCTGCATCCCAGCTGGTTCGGCCTGTAACGTTGAGGACATGTCACTCACATGAAAGGTAGAATCTCTGATATCGTCTTCCGCTATGTTCAGTGATATTGATGGTGTTTCATTGTCGTCCACTTCATTCTCTTCCATTGCAACATCTGTTCCTTCTCTGGCAATGGGTGAATAAAACAATTTCTTCAACTTTCTCGCGGTCTTAGTTTTTGCGGGTGTGGATTCTGTGAATTGATCTCCGACTGCATCCGAACTACCAGGAGGACATTCACTATCAATGGCTGGTGGTGGTATAGCTCCGTTGTCAATCACTTCATATTCTTCCCATTGGCACGATGCATCTCCAGTCTCAAGTCCCTGCCAAAAGGTTTGACAAGCAACATCTCTCGTTCGCTTCACTGTCTGTGTAGATCTAGTTCATACACCCACTCGCAACTAGAGGACAGATTGGAAAAGGGATGTTCAGTTTAAACACAACTTACAGTATTGAACTATTAACAGTGAAAAACAACATAATATAGTGACCAGGACACTAACCTTCTTTTGCTTTCTTTTCTTTGAAACTTTCTTGCCTCGAACTTCAACATCAGGACGCTGTTGCTCCGACTCGTGTGTGCATGTCTCCACTTCCTCTTGCGCTGCAACGACTATATTTTCATGATAAGCACATCCATCACGCACTGACGCTCCATCGACTCCCTGAAACATAGAACTTTCATTAGTATGTATAAT
The DNA here is from genome assembly GCF_040938575.1 of Ambystoma mexicanum. Taxonomy (NCBI): domain Eukaryota; kingdom Metazoa; phylum Chordata; class Amphibia; order Caudata; family Ambystomatidae; genus Ambystoma; species Ambystoma mexicanum. The sequence goes on from NC_090934.1 coordinate 1,384,096,409, forward strand.
AATATTGAAAACACAAAATGTACTTGGGGACCAATACCCACGTACATCTCAATAGCAAAACACGAATGAACGCTTTGTGTAGAACATTCAAACGACAATTATTCACGCATTGTTGATCTAGTTAGATGGAACTGTCAAGATCCATACCTCGGGCTCCTCATAGACTTCCATTGATGATATTATTGAAGATGATGCTTCAGTAACTCCCTGAAACACAGTAATTGCATTAGTATGGTTTTCTATTTTGTTAAAAAGAACATAAACTTTGTGCAGGCGTCAACGGCTCATCTAAATAGACCTGCACAAATGATCAGTTGTCTTAAATAAATAATGGATATGTAAATATGATTCCATTTGCTCGATCGTTGGAAGTGTCACCACCCAGAGATCTGCATCAACTACTAGGGGTGATGTTCTTGTAGAAGAAGCTCCGTCATCTCCCTGAAACATAGTACTTGCGTTAATAAAGAAGGAAGTATAGCGGATGTAATCACGTCATATGATTTCGCTTGATCGAACTGTCAGTATCCATACCTCGAAATGCATAAGAACATCAAGGGACGATGTAACTGCGGTGCACACTTCTGCAAGCTGTTGCGCCGACCAGTAACTGCATGCTCCCCCTTCTTCTTGGACTAATGCTCCATCGACTCCCTGAAACTTAGGACTTTCATTAGTAATGAGCACAATATTGAAAAAAGAAGACACATAGGAGGGCGACGACAAAAGGACATATCAATGGCTAAAAATGAAAGAAACATTGTGTGTAACAATCACGCTACAAGAATGCAAGATCTGATGATCTCCATCGATGGAACTGTCCGGAAACGTACCTCGAGCATCTGAGTGACATCAACGGTTGTCGTCAATACGTTGGACTCCTCAGCATCTCCCTGAAAGACAGTACTTGCATTATTTTGGATAACAATAATTATAACTGAAAACAAAGACTAGAGGACGAGTACAAGGGTGTACCATTAGGTAAAATAATTACACGATCAATTGAAACTATTGATTTACATGCCTAAAACAAGTCAGTGGCAGAATAGCCAAGTAAGATTACCCGATAGGCGCTTGAAGTGGCTGATGACTGCAATAACGACACGGATGGAGAATCTTCCGCCTTCATATTGAGTGGATACATAAATGGGGAAATTATTGTTAGCTAATGCTACACACTACCGCAAGGCCGAGAGCTAAATCCGTAAACTTGACTCACCAGTGGAGGGATGTGGACGAATAGAGTGGGAATAGCGGTTGAGAGCAATTTTCGCCTCGCTCGCGGTGTGTTCTTCTTTATTAGCAATGATGTGGAGTACATGTCTGAGCTAAAGTGCCTGCTGCAGATGCGGTATCGATCACCCCTCTTGTCCGCAAAGACTTCTAGGACTCTACTTTCAAGCTCAGACGGTGGATATCCGCAATATCGGACCCATCCTCTTATCTGATCTATTGTCTTAGGGAAAACATGCATTATAGTACCTTCAGATTTATTATGGGTCTTCGAAGGGCAACCGCCAATGGAACAGGCAGGCATTGTGGAAAGTTCTGAAAAGTAAAGATCAACAATTCTCTATGAATACCAATGTGTTCAAAAAATTAAATGACACATAAAAGGTTCAATGCAAGGTTCGTTTTGGTTCTTGGAACTATACACGTTATTCACATGCGGATAAGTATTTGAATAACTTTAAAAAAATAGAAAAATAATTTGACTAAACTCAGAACATGTGACTAGTTCCTTGCATGTACTGTCTTGAACGAAAAGAAATTGGACGCAAAATGATTATGGTACATGGCCTTACCTTGACGAACAAACAGTTAGATGCAGGGATCAGAGTAGTTTCTTGTCGTAGAACAGGGAGCAGTTCACAGGTTGCAAAATGACGAGTTTCCTCGAAGTGGTCACGGAAGTTCACAGAGACGAAGAGCAGATAACCAGCACCTTCACGGGTTGACTAGCAAAGCGCAAAGAAGTTCTCATTAGAAATATGAAGTGGGTTATAAAGAATTCGTAACAGGGGTGTGTTTGTGAATGAATGACGTGTATATGTCGTGGCATTATGCGGTTTGCAGGGGGCCGTCCAGCGTGAGGGGGGATGCTTGGCAGGAGACACGGGGTCTGGAGGTAGACATGGGAACAACAACCCATGCTCTATAGACCACTTTGAAGTGTACATGGTCTGTGGCACCTCTTGGCCTTTATCGCTCCCTGACAGCTCCACTTGCCAGCACAAGTACCCCGGTGCGAACTGCCTTTGATAGGGCGGGGGGTGGATTGGGGCGGTCGTCGTGCAGACAAGACACAGGAAGACTCGTGAATGGAGACACACTTATGTGGATTGCAGGGGGCCGTCCAGCGTGAGGGGGATGCTTGGCAGGAGACACGGGGTCTGGAGGTAGACATGGGAACAACAACCCATGCTCTATAGACCACTTTGAAGTGTACATGGTCTTTGGCACCTATTGGCCTTTATCGCTCCCTGACAGCTCCACTTGCCAGCACAAGTACCCCGGTGCGAACTGCCTTTGATAGGGCGGGGGGTGGATTGGGGCGGTGGTCGTGCAGACAAGACTCGTTTGCCGCAGGGCCTCACCAAGGAGAGGCCATCTAACTGCATGTAAGAGGCAGGCTGCAGGATCTAGTACATGGAAGGCAGGGGGGTGAGTTTATAAATACCTCACCCTCCCAGGAGAATATATGGGTGCAGTTCACCCTGGAGACCCTGGATGCCTAGGCAGTTAGTCAGCAGCAGGCTGGCCTGTGGTGGCAAGGCGGCACGGGCCAGAGGGGGTCATCTGTGTACCCGGTGCCCAAAAGGATGATTTATTATGATCAACAATATTGATAATTTACCTATAACCATGTTTTGTATCAATAAAATCCAACAGCCTTTTATTGCTAACGCTTGAACAAAGTGGTGTGGTAAGTATTTTTGGGGGAGGAGGCAAGGCCGGGAGGCTTGATGCCAACCCGCAAAATAACATATGTATGTCTGCTGCATATGGGTTCAACGGTTATGTGGATTGAAGGTGGGCGGCCAGCGTGAGGGAGGATGCTGGCCGGAGACATGTGGTGTGACAAGACAAGGCACAGGAAGACTATTCAATGGAGACACACAAGATTCATTTAAAAAATCAAAACCACCATTGTTAAAATATATGTTGGGTTTTATTTTAGATCTTAATTTCAATTGAACATAAATAATAAACATTACACATTGTAAAGTTCCGGTTGCAGCACATCCAGGGAAAATCCGCGGTATTGTCCACTGTCGCTGGGGAAATGTTGTCTAATGGCAAGTACCGCACAGGCAGGTATTACTCTCCGAACGCGGTGTCCGAGCCTCCCGTGAAGCCACCAAGTGAAGCAACGATAGGCCACCAGCCTGTACCACCTGTGCAAATGAAAGATGCAAACTGTATTAAAATGACAAAACTTTCTTATCACTGTCGATTCAGGTAAAAAATGTCATTCTGCTTTGAAAAAAATTCTATCTAGAAAATGCACAATATGGAACCAATTTACATGCATTCGAATGATATGTAGATGTAATTTTATATGTGGGAGACGACCATGAAATAGTAGTGGCATCACTGACATCACAACCAGAGTATACTTACTCATTACTCGGATTACGCGGACGAACAGTGCCGCGAAGTTCGTGCATAAGCACCATCATCATCCTCAACACGGTCCGTGAGAGGCAGGCTTCCCTGAACTCTGGCAGCTCGGTGATGCATTGCGGACTTGGCTCGCCTTCCGAAATGTAGGCCAAGCACCCGGAATTTTCACGGCAGCAGCAGTTCTCCTCCTCAGTTGGCATTAGCTCGCACCGATTGCACGTGCACCAGGTGGAGACGCCGTCCATGCGACATGGTCCAGGCTCTTCATCCGTTGACTGGTCCTCCCAACTGCCGTCCGAATCCCCATCGTTTTCGCGTGCTTGCCTTTCCAGTAGTTCCTTCTCGGTGTACTCGGGCTCGTACATATACGGCATTATTGTAGCCATTGTGTGGTAAAGAAAGTAAAATAATTTACAGAGATGGTACAGGTGTTCACAAGGCCTAGAAGCGGCGAAGGTAGCTGACCAGAGCACAGAAACGAGTCACAGAATACTCAAAGTAACACAGAGAGAGTAATGGAATCGAAAATCTGCTGCTGTGTGTTGTGAAACGCTGTGTTTATACTTATTGAGGAAAGAGGCGTCCTGCCATTTCCATGGCGACACTTCATTAGCTGAGGCGCAGCGATTGTTGACACGAAACGTGCTTTGGCATTGGGAAATGGGCGGTACGCGTCTGCTGATGTCAGGCTCAGGGGCGGGGGATTTGATTTAGTGCCGCAAAAGCAGGTGAGCCAGGTCGATGGGGGGAAATGATAGGATTATCAGAAAATGGCGGCTGATTTCGAGTGCGTTAATGGACGAAAAGTCGGGTAAGGTCCATAGGAAAGTTTTCTACGATCTACCGATTTATGCTTAAAAACACATGGCCGAGCCGTAGGGACAATAAAAAAAAAGTCCCGGAACTATCCTTTAAAGGAAGTCCTGGAAGAAAATCCTTAAAGAGGAGGGAAAACCTAAAGAGTGTGTGAAAGAGTTACAAGAACTTCTACAGATGGTGACAAGAGACTATTTAAAGTTAGCCTATTAATAAGAAGTCTGAAGAAAAGAAGAAACATTGCAAGAAACACAATTAGGAAAAGGGAGACATTCTCCTGACCTTATTTTGGTGGAATAGTGATAGGGTCAGTTAGAATTTGTTTGTTCGGACAGCAGCCTTTTTTTTTTTGACAAGTTCTTGACGATGGACGAGCACCTTAGTTATTTATATAGGCAGGAAACACCCACATAGCAATAAGGAAAGTTAGGCCCTTTTCTTCTTATTTAATAAATAGTGAAAATGTCAACCCAGTGTCTATGTCCTTCTTTTGACCTGCTACAGTACTCTGATGTGTCTTTGAGTTAAACATACAAAGGGCTTTCGGTTCACAAAGAAGTGTATGGGATCAAGATTAAGACTCAGACAAAGTGGCATTATGATGAGTGTTTAAGACTTTTATTGATAAAATAAAAGAGAAGGTTGGGGAAATCCTACGTATCCCTAACTCTAGGAGGGGTTTCTTTGCCTCAACAAAACTAAGGCACGTCTGTGTCTGAATGTCCACAACAAAAGGTTTTCCGTCCTGCGTCCAAAATCTTAACTTGACCCTCACACATTAAACACAATATAACATGAAGGGGAAAATGTCTTTTAGCTGATAGCTCCTTTCCAAAGTTCCAACATAAAGTTCCAAAGTTTAAAAGAAACCAACAAAGTTCTACCAGTAAAAGGGTGTCTTCCCTTCCCCTGGATTTCTCTATGGGGCTCATTACGACTATGCCGGTCCGGAAACAACGGTGCTGGTAAGCTTACTCGCACTGTTGTTTCCGGACTGGCATATTACAGGTCTGCCTACCGGATCCGCTGTGCCCAACGGGTCGGACCCTGGCACAGTGGCCACGGTAGGCAGACCGTCACAGAAGCACCGGCACCGTTATTAATAGTGCCGGTGCTTCGGTGTTCCCCATTCCCATGAGGAGTTACAATTTACCGGCGCCTGACTTTCCGGACCGCCGGGATTGTAATACCCTGGGGTTACTGGCAAGTCAGGCGACGGTAAATCTTTACGGTTCGGCGGCAACATGCCGGTAGTACCGTCACAGTTACCGCCGGACTTGTAATGAGCCCATATATCTTCAGTGTTCTTCACTTTCACATTACCATACTCCACAATCTCAAAGGGGATGACTCTTTCCCTGAGTTTCCTCCCGTTTACACAGTTCATCAGCTCAAGATATACGATTTCTCTCTTGACTTCCTTTAGGGTTATACCATTGCACAATCTAAAGGGGTATAACGCTTCCCTTGAGATTTCTACAGTTCCACAATTCACATGCTCAAGGAGTATGCTTCTGCCCCTGAGTTTTCTTAGCTCTTCCGCAGTTCACAGATTTCATAGTTCCACAATTCACAGCTTCCAGGGATATGCTTCTGCCCCTGAATTTCCTTAGCCTTTCCACGGTTTACAGGTTTCACAATTTCACACTTTACATGCTCAAGGGGTATGCTTCTTCTCCTGAGTTTCCTTGACTTTTCCACAGTTACAGACTACACAGTTTCACAAATCACAGGATCAAGGGGTATGCTTCTTCCCCTGAGCTTTCTTGACTTTTCCACAGTTTACAGACTTCACAGCAAAAGGGGAGGGAGACTCCCTTCCCCCAGATTGGGCACATTTGGGGAACTGTTTACCCCCTTTTCCTAGTTCAGCAATCTTGACTGTGTGTGGGTCCTAGACTCCCTGTATTGCTGGTTTACTCTCCTACCAGGACTTTCTTATTTCATCACTTGGGTGTGGGTCCTAGACTCGCTGTGTGCCTGGTTATTCTCCTGCCAGGGCTTTCTTATTTAGCCACTTGGGTGTGGGTCCCTGACTCGCTGTATGCCTGGTTTACTCACTTGCCAGGACTTTGTTAATTGGTTTAGTATTTGGGTGTGTGTCCCGGACACACTTCTCATCAGCAATCACCTTCTCTTTTATATAGTTCCAAGATTCTTTAATTATACTCTTCATATATTGGGTCAGCGACCCTTCTTCATTCATCTTAGTCTCTTCGCTCAATCGCCCTGGTGTCACAGCTCCCTTCTTTTGGCTTAGCAGGTTAATCAACGGTACGTGTCATCCACCATCAAGCGCTCCGGCGTCCCAACCTCGTTCTCTGGCCTCACTGGTTTTGGGCAGCTGCTTCAGCATCCTTCGCATCCCACTGTACTTGCTGCAGCTTGCTGCAGCTTGCTTGCTGGCTGAGAGGGCATCCCATCTGCTCTCCGGTTCCCGCTTTGCCTCCTCCTTCTTCACCTGACAGCTCCTGTTGTCCGTGTCATCAGCGTGGCGAACCTTCCGCTTCCAGACTTCCTCAGACAGCACCTCCAGCAGCTTCTCTGCTCCACAGTACAACATGCTCTCCTTCGGTGTCCTGACTGACGTCAGGAGAAATGAATCTCTCCTTCTCTCCAGGTGTGGTGCGTTTAAATGTCCCAGCACCTGTTAACCTTTTTGAAGAACTAGAGCGTGGCGTTGGCTTTCCGGTTCTAGTGAATTTCATTACTCCAGTCCTCTTTCTCGCCTCAGTGTTATCAAGCAATGGGGAATGTAAATACAAGAGGTGTTTGGTCATGACTGAAGGTTCTACATCCACACTACAGTATGCCATACAGGGAACGGGAAGCAAATAGGTGTTACCAGAGGCTAAAGAAACAGGGAAATGCCTGCCTGGACCTAGCGAGTTTACTCAGCCTCCCAGAGGGTTGCCTTCCCTCATGTGATCCTCCCACAGATATTCCCCCCCAGGGTCAGCGTGAGGTAGCTTCTGCCTTTCCCCCCAGGGACACAGTGACGATATTATTAGATTCGTTTATTTTATTTATTTGCATTTTTAAAGCACTCACACAGCCCGAGGGCATCGAGGTCGCTGTTACAGAAGTATGTCTTGGTTGCATATTTATAACGTGCTTAAACACCCAGAGGTTTCCAAGCGCGGACCTGGGGATCGAACCTGTGCTGCTTCGTGTCAACTTGCTTCCATGACGAGCATGTTGCTGCTGAGCTATCCTCACAGAAGTAACTATGGCTCAAATTCCATGTATGGCAGAGTGGCAAAAAAGTGGCCATAAAGGAATAACCCCCACTTTTCCCGCCTGCCAAATCCTGAGTTTGTCTTGGAGTGGAGGATTTACCACCAGCAAAATGCTGGAGCTTAATCCACCACTTTAACGCCGAACAATCCATGGAATTAGCCCTGGTCATAGTTCCACCGAATAACCCAAGGAGACCTATGGACTCCAAAAATAGGGGATTTACACTTCCTACGCCACTTGTAATCCCATGGTAAACCTACAGGACGAAGTGGCGGTAACGATAATTCCTTTTGGCTGCAGTTCGGCTGTAATTTTGCCAAACTCGGAATGAGGGCCTACGACTCACTCCTGACTGACTCATAGGGCATCATTACGAGAATGGAGGTAGCCATGGAGCTATTAGCTAGAGCTATTAGCTCCATGGCTTCATCTGTTCCGGGCTTCATTACCGGGTTCCTGCAATGGGGATTTACCAGGTTACTCCGACATAGGAGGACCCGGTAATTCCTCCGTGCAGGAACCCATCCCAATTCCCATTTGAGCCCCTATAGGGCTCAATGGGAATGGGGAGGGAGGTAATAACGGGCAGATTACATCTGGCTCGTTATTGCCTCCCTCTTCCCCTCGCGGGACCCGGAAAGCACGCCTGGTTTTACCAGGCATGCGATCCGGGTCCCGCATGGGAAGCTCGTAATCGGTGCTCCGGAATGAAGGGGGCCGGTCCCATACCAGCCCCCTTCATTACGGGAGCGCCAGCCTTATAATGAGGCCCATAGTATGTCAGGAGTAAGTCAGAGTTACTTATGGTAACATTTGTAAGCTGAACAGCCTTCTCCAGGTTTCAATAAGGAGTATGTTGTGCTTTGAATGTTCTGCTATGTTAGCCGTATCAATGAACATGACTCCCTCATCAGTGTTATGCATATGTTATTTTACATGTTTATGGGCAGTTTTTGATTCACAAAACTCATATTTTCCCTTCTACTTATGACAACATATTGAACCTACTTTTGACAGAATTATCTGTCTGTGTTAGAACAATCCCTCCACCAAGCCTGCAATAATGCTTCTTTTTCTGAGGAAGAGGATAGGTTACAGGGTCACTCGCCATCGAGTGCTGAAGCTCTGTACATACAGCATGACGTTGTGGTTTGATATGACGTCGCAATGGTGTTCATAATAATCCCCATCTATTAAATTCTGCATCTTTCTTCAGGGTGAGCCGTACCTGAACACTGCATACGGCCATTTGATCTGCTATTGGGATGGATCTGCTCATTACCTGATGTACCTCCTCATGGTGGCTGCAATTGCATGGGAGTAAGTTGCTTAAATGAGTATTACAATTGATTAATGAACAGAAAAGAAATACTTTAAACAAAATGCATACTGAATATGTTATTTTTAGATTTTTTTTTATTTATTCTTGTGTTTAATCAGTAAGATTTTTACAAGTGCAGTAAAAGAAGTAATGTTATGACACCTTGTCACGTGCACGGTCTCTGTTCATAATAGTTAAATCCCAAACCTAATTACAATATGCTTACAACATATTTGTACTCTGGGCAGATGCCGGATGAGAATATGTGTACTCAATGGTGCAACACAGAGTGTACATATGTTACTACCTCCTGAAGAAGCTGCACTCCTTAGCAGTGAAACAAGTGTCATGGAGTCCTTCAAAGAAATGTATAAAGGAATCGAGGATGTCTTCAAAGGATTTGCTTAAAGTAATAATTTACATTTTTTGTATGCAGAAATACCAACAGCAAATGCTATTAGTATATTTCATTGCATTCTGCAAACAAGGACTCACTCTCTAGAAGTGTGCACAACAATATGGCAATCAGAGCACCTGATTCCTCTTCCCTTGAGTGTGTCCCTCGTTCGCCACGCGAACAGTCCACTGTGGGCTGCTCCAAAGCGTATGCTTGAACGCATCTCAAGCGCATCACGAAACCACTTACTGACTCATTTCAGGACTACATTTTCCTGTGAAGAACTCCAAAGCTGCCACACAGTTGAATTCTCTCTCAAAGAAGCATTTGCCCGTTTGTGATGAGCTGTGTGCTTTTTGATGATTCGACACTAACTCTAGAGGCATGCAAACTCCATCCCTAGCCCTTTTTTGCCTTTGATACCAATGCAAATCTTCCATGTACATTTCCATTTCTCCCTCTTTCCTCTCCTCCGCTTCTGTTTTATTTTTGCCACAGACATAGGTCTGCTTGCCCATGAAGGGGTCCAATATGCCTCTCTCCGGATAAGCCTCAGCCCCACTAGACCACTGAGATGCTGACTGGCAAATCCTTTGTCACCAGGGTTCTACATTATTTCGCCGCAGTATTTTTCATCGCAGGTTTTTTCATCGCCGTTTTTTTTTCTAGAAACACTCGTTTTTTTTTCGTTTTTTTTGGGGGGGTAACCCATACAACCACACCCTTTTTTTTATTCCCTTACACCCACAACCATATATTTAATTGTTTAACCCCCCTCCAAAAAAAAAAAAGATGAGTTTTTTTCGAAATAAAAACGGCGATGAAAAAACACGCGATGAAAAATACAGCGGTGGAATGTGTGTATACCGTCACCAGTTGCATATTTACATACAGTAAAGCAGCCCGCTGAGCCTTGCGTTTTACTGATGTGAAATGTGGCCTGTGTTGAGTTATATCAGCTATACATGTCACCTTCACTATATGCTTCTACTATGCTATTAATGGTGAGAATATTCTATGCAACCAAAATAGGGAGACAAAAACATATTGCACTTCAATAATTCCTTGAATACAAATATCATATACATGCATGATTAAAATCGCAACTTTCCTAAAACAGGTATGTTTCAAGTCCTTTTCCAAACAAAATAGAAAGAGTAATGCCATTACTGTACATTATAAATAGCCCAAGAAAATAGATAATAATTCCCGGAGTGCTTCTTCCTTCTGAGAAAACAAAATCAATGCCCAAAGAATGCATTTACACAGCTGCAATTTCTTTTTCTGATTCTTATACTTTCAAAAAAGGCATGCGTTTTCTATGAGCAGAAAATAATCAAATGCTTAACATGTTTCGTTCCCCAAATGACTCATCCGAACTTCATCAAGACGCAACAGGCACCATGTGGCAGGACAACTGCATGCTTTCAATGTGAAAACTGCATGTTAACAATACCAACGTACCCAGCTTGACGTATGACATACCACGAGCGCTTTAGAAATAGTAATATTATTGTCATTATTATAAATAGTAATAATGATAACCATATACGAAATGATAATAATTTGTCCTGAGATGTTATCATCTTAACATTTCCTCCTTGTAACATGAATGTTTTTCCAAGTCACTTGGTCGTTAGGATTTGCTGCTCACAGTTTCCTTTGCTAACACGTGCACTTACATTATTTCTTGGACATAATAAGGTGTTATTGACATATGCACCATAGGGCGCAATTCACAAAGAAGTTACTATGAGTCACTTTCAGTTTCATTGCGAGTTTGGCAGTAGTGGTAAACATGCTATATTTGGAAATTCCATGTTTTACCGCCCCTACAAATTCCGAGTTTTGCACCAAAACTCTTCTTTTCATGCAACTTTTGTCGGTAGAAGATTGCTCAACAAAAAATCATGAATGCATGTTTGTCCCCAATGGAGTCCTAGGAACTAGGAACTCCAAAATGGGGAATAACTGAAGGGTCCGCACAACTCTAAATCATGCGGTCCCTTCTTGTTACTGCATTCTTACTGCAGGCGGTAACAGTAATTCCATTTGGCGGTATTAACGTCGGCCTTGTCCTTTGACTCAAACCATTGAAAGCGCAGTTAGTATGAGTAGCTCTGACTTACTCCCAGGTTATTCAAAGTAAGTCAAGCGAAGCCAGAGCTACTCATCCAGGCGGTAGCCGTGCCCTTATTAAGGGCACGGCTGCCGCCGGTTATGATTTTTTACCAGGACCCAGAAAAGGGCAATAACCCGGTCATTCTGACCTTGGCAGACCCGGTAATTGCCCTTTTCTGGGACCTGGTAAAAAGTAATCCCCATTCCCATTCGAGCCCCATAGGGCTCAATTGGAATGGGTAGGATGCTATCAACGGTCCCGTTAATGACGGGCCCGTTGTTAGCATCATGGACTGCATGCGGGACCCGTTAAGGACGCCTGGTCTGACCAGGCGTTCCTTAGCGGGTTCCACAACAGTCCTCGTAATAGGGCAGCCTGTAATGCACGGTGCCGGTCCCGTACCGGGACCGCCAGGGTCCTAATGAGGCTCAGTAACTCCTTTGGGAATTAAATAGTCCTCTGCAACTTTAAGCTAAAAGAAAGTGTTACAGCACTTAGCATGGGTGGTCCTTCCAGGCGCTGGAACCTTTACCCATAGTGGCGACTGCAGTGCTCCTTGGCTGCTGGCAGTGGACACTGTGTCTCTGTGGTCGCTCTCTAGCCCACACACATTCTGGTTATGCATACCGCCATGTTGGGGATATCATGCCGGCGCCCTCTGAAATAGCTGCAACCTAGAAACCGAATGCAACGAGGCTCAGTCTCGCACTGATGTTTCCTGCCCATGAATCTATCATGCAGGTACTATGACATGCCTCAATCTTCTCTTGCTGTGTAGAACTTCATGCTCAACATTCCTTTTCTTCTCTTTCTTTGCCTTCTGCCTTGCTACCCCATCCCTTCTGTTTCCAATCTGGCTTCTCCCTCTCCGGCCTACTTATATACTTGCCTTGCTGCTCCCCTGTCTGCTTTAATTTCGCCACCAACCAGCCTGCCTGCCTTTCGCCAGTCATCATTTGCTATCATTACAAAACCTGCATCGGTCCGCACACTATGGAACTAAATCGAGGATTGTGTCAATCCGGTGGTAAGGGGAGTCTGCATCAACTCAGGTTTGGTCCTTAAGTTCCATCCTGGTTGAGGTGCACTCTTCGATTTCCAATGCGTCCTTTGAAGACCACAGTGTATTCCCCATAAAACACCAGCAGTGCATGAGAACCCAGAGTAGATGTACACTGCAGCGCGACACACCCCTCGACAGTAAGCCAGATTGACTTCCTTGTGAATTGACCACATAGATTGATGCTGCTTCAGGCATGATCAAATCAGATGAAGTAATGATTAAGGAGCTTTTTAGTTCAGCTTTTCACTGTTGCTGCAGGTGGCATAGAAGGGGACAGGATAAGAAGTGAAATGACATCCACAGCCATTACCACATCATCTACTTAGGATCTTACCTGGTTTGATGCTTTCATGAACCTTGGATTTCCAAGCAATCACAAACTAATGTTGCACTCAAATTAACAATGGTTTGGACTTTGAAATCATCCAAAGAATGTATATCCAGTGTTTTGCATGGTGAGTTCAGCAGAAGCAAAGATTAATGTTGTGCTGATTGATAGTGCAGGCAAAGTCCCCATGGAAAGAGCTATTGTAGTCAATTAACTAGTGTGGGGCACTGATATGACTATAAGCTACATCCGTGATCTCTAAATTGCTTTCTCTATATCAAAAGTCCATTCATGTTTTCAGGATAGCAACATAAACTACATATGCACACGATGAATTTAAATGTATTGTTAATTAGCTCAATCTGGGGCGGACTTGGGCATTAACTGCCCTCCATCCTGAGCCTTTTTGCTTGTCGTTGGTGAGGGCTAAGGGTTGATAACAACACATTTTATTGTTTTTTATATGGGGAAACAGTGGCTTCATGTGACGTTCGCATGCCACTTTCCCAAAGAAACAACTTATAAAACAATATGGCCACCTTAAAAATAGTAACAGCTCATTGGGGCTCATTCCGAGTCAGGCGGTCCGGTAATAAAGTGCTGGTATCCTTGGATACCAGCACTTTACCAGACCGCCCGACTACGGGAGTGCTGGTGGGGCACCTCGGTTACCTCCAGCTAAATGCTGGAGATAAAAACCCTTGTTACTGCCACTGGCATTGCCGGAAAACATCCATGTTTTCAGGATATCAACATAAACTACGTATTCACACAATTAATTGAAATGTATTGTTAAGTAGCTCAATCTGGGGCGGACTTCGGCATTAACTGCCCTCCATCCTGATCCATTTTGCTTGGCGTTGGTGAGGGCTAAGGTTTGTTAACAGCACATTTTTGCTTTTTATATGTGACGTACGAAATCCACTTTCCCAAAGAAACAACTTATAAAACAATATGGCCACCTGGAAAATAGTAACAACTCATTGGGGCTCATTCTCAGTCCAAGGATACCAGCACTTTACCAGGCCGCCCAACTACGGGAGTGCCGGAGGGGCACCTCGGTTACCTCCAGCTAAATGCCAGAGATAAGCCAGGCGCCCTCCCAGCCAAAAAAACGTTGTTACTGCCACTGGCATTGCTGGTGGCAGTAATGACGGCAAATCCCCCTCATGGACTCCATGAATGGGGAATTACACCGCTTCGCTGGCACCTGTAATCCGGCGGCAATGCCGCCGGTCCCGGTGCCGGTAAAGGTAAGTACCTGTTGCCGTTATCCTGGCGGCTCTACCTCCAGCATACCGGCAATGTCGGAATGAGGCCCATTGTCTTTTGAGTATTTCTGTGGTGGTAAGGCGGACGCAGGGGTGCAGTGCAGGCCCAAAAAAGTAGTATGAGTCAGCCGGTTAACAGATGTTACGGGGTAGAGGAGGATGAGGCGGAGGCAGCATTTGAAGGACAGGGGTGCCCTCAGGACGAGTAGAGGAAAGCAGGTTAGGGCACATGCAGCAAAAAAAAGCCGTCCTGCATGGGAGGCACAGGTAGCCAGTAGGAAACGTGTGCTTAATGCGACAGACACAGCTCATGTCTCAGGCCACCCTATTGGCTGGCGCCTCTCAAGTGGGTGCCAATAGGAGTTACGTACATGGTCAGTGGTTATCCTGAGAACCTGTTGCGGCTTTGGCTCTCGAGGAATGAAAGGGGAACTCTGAGATACCGTAAGCGTAAACACATGTTTTGATATATCAAACATCTGCAAGCGTTATGTTTCATTTTATTTTTCAAGTTTTTTGTATGACATTTTGAACATTTATGTTTCAGAGAAAGCTACAGAACGATTGGCCTTTACTGGGTTGGGTCCATCCTGATGAGTATAATCGTTTTCCTGCCTGGAAACATTGTAGGTAAGGAAGGCATAGCAAACTGATTGACCTTCATGTTTGATTTGGCTTTGTTGAATCATATTAATAGGATTGTTAAAATCAGGCCTGGACATTTACTGAAACCTCACTGGGGCATGTATGGTGAAGCTATAGGTTTAGCACGAGAGTCCCATTCACATGGAGAACCGGACAGATTGGCAGAACCCTCATTTCTGTCAACAAATATTGCACACAATGTACATTTGAATGATTTCGGCACCTAGGGTTTTGGGAAGTACAGCTCTGATTCCCAAAGTATCAGACATCTAAGTATGGCGGAATATCCACTTTATTCTGTACTTTATTATTTGAAACGTGCAGGCCAATGTATTCTGTGTATATGGCTTTATTCAACTTTGGTCATTAAAACAAAACGTTCATTAAAACAAAACGTTCAATCATCTCTCTCTCTCTCTCTCTCTCTCTCTCTCTCTCTATATATATATATATATATATATATATATATATATATATATATATATATAAGTCAAAATGAAATGTGTCTGTGGGTTTGTGGTGGGATTTGTGGGTTTGTCACTTGACGAAGCGTTGTTCCTTATACAATTCCACACCGTTTCACCAATCTACACAAAACTTTGCATAGTTACCTGTTAGGATCCTCCGGACAATACTGGCTACATGACATTTGGACACCCCGCCCCTTTCCTCGGATTTCAGCTAAAGTAAACATTTGTTTGTGGGTTTGTGGCTTGATGAAGCGTTGTTCCTTATACAATTCCACACCGTTTCACCAATCTACACAAAACTTTGCATAGTTACCTGTTAGGATCCTCCGGACAATACTGGCTACATGACATTTGGACAACCCACCCCTTTCCTCGGATTTCAGCTAAAGTCAAAATTTATTTGTGAGTTTGTGGCCTGCCGATGAAGCTGTAAACCATGTTCACCGGGAAGGGAAACAAAAATATATGAGAGGCGAATGGACCTGAGAGGTGAAGGTGAAGGCTGGTAGCATTCCAGAAGTTTCCAAATTTTTGTCATATCAGTAAAAATTACTTTTCCAGAGGATTTTTGCGAGATTGTGTCTGCTGGCGAAGCCATAAACCATGTTCACCGGAAGGGCTAACAACATTTTTTTTTTCTAAACAAGCTTTACAATACCATAAACCATGTTCACGGGGAAGGGAAAGAAAAATGTTTGCTGCATTAGGGGAAATTACTTTTCCAGAGGATTTTTGCGAGATGCTGCCTGCTGACGAAGCCGTAAACCATCTTCACCAGGAAGGGAAACAAAATATTTTGTTTCTTAACCAGTCCTGAGACGAGGAACACATCTTGAGGTCCATGTGGGGTCTCGAAAACCACGTTTCAATGCCCTAGGATGCACAGTTTTCGAGATATTTGCACCACAACTAAATGCACCATGCCAGGGTGAGGCGGAACAGCAACCTACAGGATCATTAATTTCCAACAATTGATGAGAGTGCCATCATGTCTGTCTACAGAATCCGACCTGGGTCCACTCACTGAATACATACAGTAATAGTTACTTCATATGTTGCTGTTCGGTCATCATAACATGAAAATAATTATTTTTATACCTAGCAGTCACAAAGGGCCTTAGTTCTTAAAGCGTGCCTGAGCCCCTCCAGTGCCGCCTGTAAGCTAAGTGCACAAAACAATATTATATGAGATAAAATAGGCTGAGCAGAGCATACTTGCCACTCTTAAGGGGCATTTCAGTATATATTTCCAAAGCCCAGGTGCATTTCAAATTACTCGTTTTCAGAAGAAACAATAGTGCTGCTTGTCTGTTTTTTATTGAAGACTCAATCAAGTACAGTCTTATGTACATTCAACATGGATCCAGTAGATCAGACCCTAGGGAAAGGAGATGCTCTGGCTTATCCTCCCCACCAAATGAGCAAGTACAGAACTTAGTGTCCATGTTGTAATTGGACCACTGTAAGGAAGGCATGGTATCAAACAGTGAAGACAGACATAAGTGATCACAGTGCAAGGGTGTTTATTGAACTTTATATGGGTTGGTTAAACTCCTATCTAATGCTTACTCTAAATATGGGAGCAAGCTACGACCATCAAATAATAATAACGCAGTCCTAGTGGAGTCTGTCAAAATAAAAGGGCCTATATTAATAAACCTATTGCCAGTACTTACTTCTAATAACAAAGAGTGTGGGAAACAATGCTATGCAAAAAGCAAAGTGTTCAAGAAATGATATGTCAGGATATTTGAGCGGTTGGCTTCCCTTCCCCTTGTGAATCAAATTCCCCACGTTTTCAGCATGAGACAAGTCGGCACGTTCGAGCTCCACACACACTCTGGCTTCTTGGCCACAAGGATGCAGTTCCAAACACAAATATCAAGGCTTTCTGTGCCTTGTCTCTTTACCATCAAAAGTCTCCTATTAAAGAGGGCCTGATGCAAACAAACATTGACGTTTCTTTCTTCTTAAGATTTCCACATTCACAAGTTCTCAGGTGATTCACTGTTCACCACGGGTCGCCCTCTGCCGGGCTCAGACCCTCTTTTTATCACAATATTTACTCTTGATCTCCCTCATTCGGGCTCGGATCATGAATCTCCCTTTAGTACAATATTCACATTTGGTCTCCCTCGTTCCTGCTCGGACCATGTAGCACGGACCATGTAATCTTCCTTTTTAGGTTTTCGTCTTCATCTATGCTTCTTGGCCACAAGGATGCAGTTCCAAACACAAATATCAAGGCTTTCTGTGCCTTGTCTCTTTACCATCAAAAGTCTCCTATTAAAGAGGGCCTGATGCAAACAGACATCGACGTTTCTTTCTTCTTAAGATTTCCACATTCACAAGTTCTCAGGTGATTCACTGTTCACCACGGGTCGCCCTCCGCCGGGCTCAGACCCTTTTTTTATCACAATATTTACCCTTGATCTCCCTCATTCGGGCTTGGATCATGAATCTCCCTTTAGTACAATATTCACATTTGGTCTCCCTCGTTCCTGCTCGGACCATGTAGCACGGACCATGTAATCTTCCTTTTTATGTTTTCATCTTGATATCAAAATCAAAGACTTTCGAATGTGTGATGGGGTTTGCTTAAAACGGCACAGGACCACTTCGCTTTACTTCACACAGTGTTCTTAGCACTCTTCTACTTTCGTTTCTTTAACTTCTTGGCTGTGTTGGTAACTCTGGTGCTGCTTTGTTTTTGGAGCCAAGAACGATACCACGACGGCCGCTGCACCTCTCTGCCTTGGTCAGTGATGCGGGAGGGCCTTCGGTATCTCTGACACACAATGCAGGGTTCTTCAGCCTGGTTTCCCGGCCTTACGCTTTCACTGTTGAAGGTTTCTTGAAAGAAGCAGTTCTTTGCCGAAAAGGTCAAGGGTATTCCCCTCCTTTTAAATCCTCGTTGCTTGGCCGTGTTTCTCCCCCTTGTTCAGCTGCTGAATCAAAACTGCTGATCCTTTGTGTGCTTTGCCCCGCTCAGAGTGTGCTCTCGTGCTCCGTCTTTTATCCATGTGGGGACGTTTAATGGAAGTCAGGTGTGAGTAATTGCCTGACCTCGTCTGACCATTGTAGTGGGGCATGTCAGGTTTACTGCTCGGGTGTTAGTCTGTTTTCTCCCAGAGGGGGCTGTCAGTGTGAAAGTGTTTGCGTAGGGAAGAGGGTCACCTGGTAGGATAGGGTAAAGATATTGCAGGGGGATATCACGTCTTGCCATCCAGTGTTCCATGCCCACTCCACAAAGACCCCTCACTCAGGTGATCCTCCCGCACTGGTCCACCCCCAGGGTGTGGATCCAAAGGCGATGGCTGTGCCCTGGCCACCTAAAAAAGAGAGAGATCTGTGGGGACTAGCGGGTGAGACACCTTCTGGTTTCTCACACCACTTATGAGTTCTTTCTCTTACAAGTAATTGATTCAGTTATGGTCTGTTGAATAACCACAGTGAGAGAATCACATCCAAACACTGATCATTTTCCAGCTGGTTTACTAGTTCCACACATAGGATTGAAGAAGCGTATCTGTCCATAAATGCAGAGCATGATGTAGTTTCTCTATATTTAGCAATCCTTTTCAAAATTAACGTTTGCTATTGCGAAGTCTCCTCAGGGATTGACCAAATTAATAAGTACAGACCCACACCCGCAATAGCCTTGATCCATGAGCGTAGGAGGGGAATTTGGCAAGGATGAACTGCTTAAAATATCTTGCAATGCAAAATACAGATTTCTTTGTTACCGTACCTCCTATATTTACAAAGAAAAAGCATAGGCGATAGAGAAGCCTGAAGTTGACCAGCACATTTCCCACGAGCCATTTGTGAGCAAAAATGATGCATTTGGCAGCTCCCTTGTATACGCACAGACACTAATGCATTATAGGTTCCCGTCACACACATAAGTGCTGGGAATGCAGTCACTATGAAATACATAAAAAAGAAACAACCAGGTTTACCCATGTTTCTAGGTATTGTGGTGAACCAGAAGAAGGAGTTGGACTAGAGATTCACATTTCAAACGTGTTTATTTGAAATGAAGAGAAATAGCCTTTCTGTCCCGATTGCTATGAGGGATATTCCCTGCATAAAAATTACAAACTAAGGGTGCTCATCAATTGTCCAAATCAAAAATAGTCCTCAGTCCAAAACGTAACTCTTATCTGGCCATACCACTTTTAGAAAACCTTAACATAAAAAGTAGCCAGAGCAATGATATATGATATTTTATTTATATCGCGCTCATACGCAGTTGTTTCAGAGCGCGACCAAGCAAAGGGAGGGGAACAGGGGAGAACAAAAATAATGATCTTACTAGGTCCAGTGACATTAAGAACACGCAAGTGCATGGAAAAGGGAAAAGGGGGAAAGTGTGTGGAAGGGGAGAATTTGGAAAGCACGTAACAGAGGAGAGAACAGAATAAATAATAAGTGAAATAATAAGTGAAATAATAAGTGAAATAAATAAATGCTGAGAAAAATTGTAGTGTAGCCAGACAAGTGGCAAGTGCATGATTAGTCAGATAGGGTATATCTGATAAGTGCAGAAGAAGAGTGGGGGACTGTATGGGTACAGACACAGATCCAAGTGCAAGGGGTGGCCCAGAGGAAGTGCAGGAGGGTGAGCAGGTACCTGGGCCCGAAGGACTGAGGGTGGCCAGGTGCACGGTGCCGAGAGAGAGAGAATCAGATCAGCAGGGCAGTAGAGGGACAAAGGCAGAAGCGAAGAGGAAGGTCTTGAGGTGCTTCCGGAACCTTCCTCTTCCCGGTTTTCCCCAAGTTTCAGGGTGGTCGGTAGGCTATTCCAAAGGGAGGCCCCGGCCGAAGACAAAGATTTGCTCCCAGCTCGTTTCTTTGAAAAACGACTGACCCTGAGGAAGTTAGAAGTAGAGGAGTGAAGGGCTCGAGAAGGGAGGTATTTACAGAGGGATAGTTGAATGTATTTTGGTCCCAGGCCCCAGAAAGCGTTGTGGACAATGCAGAGGGTTTTAAATGTAATCCTTGCATCCACTGGGAGCCAATGAAGGGATTTCAGAGCTGGAGAGATACGATCCCAGGACTTGAGGCCGAGGAGAAGTCTTGCAGTCCTTTTCTGGATTAGTTGTAAAGGGAGAAGAGTGGAGGTAGGTCGATTTAGAAAGAGGCTGTTACAGTAATACACTTACAATAGCCTTTCCACTAAAACGTCTTCTGGTCAAAGCTGCTTGGTTTGCTCCCAAGTACTGTTCATCAGTCTAATGGGGTTTTCCATATTTAATCAAAGTAAGGTTTTCAGTCCCCACTTCAGGTTCTTCATAACAATTTAAGTATTTACACAAATCCAATGGTTCTAGTTCCAAAAAGAAAATGGAGAAATTATTCTCTTAGTGTGATTCCACTAACTTGGACATTGGGCCTCCTTACTGGTCTGGTGGTAAGCGTGGCGGTCATACCGGCCTGTTGCTCCCAGACCCGTAAATATTTACTGGTGCCTGACTTGCCGTTAATACCGGGAGATTACAACCCTAGCGGCTAGGAAGTCAGGCACCGGTAAAATGTTGTTCCCCATTCCCATAGAGTACAACAGGACTCTATGGGAGTGGGGACCACAGAAACACTGGCACAGTTAATAACGATGCCGGTGCTTCCGTGAAACTCTGCAGGGGGGGGTTGCCAGTCCACCTGGCAGGTCAGACCTGGTGGGTGGGACGGCATAGTTGGAAACTATGGCACTGTTGTTTCCGGACCGGCATAGCTGTAATGAGGCCCATTGTCTTTGAAATTGTTCTTGATTTAGGATTGCATAATTGAACTCTCTATGTTCCCTGTTTTCCAAGTGTTGAAACATTTCGCTTGTTTTTTTTAGGGCTCCCAAACTCAGCAGGGTCTTGGGCGTCTGCCTCTTGGGCGTCTGCCAGTGTGCAGCAATCTGGTTTCTTGGGCTCCCGTAACGCTTTTGGCTTCTGCAACTCAATTTAGGACTTTGTTTTCTAGGAATCCCCAAAGACCCTCTGATTTACTCCACTCAGCAGGGTCTCTCTTGGGCATCTGCCCATGCGCAGCAATCGGGTTACTCAGGCTCCCGTAACCCCTTTGGCTTCTGGATTTGCATAACTCACGGAGTAACAGTCCTTCACTCTCCTCAACTTCACTTTCTCGAGAGCGCTCGCTTCCCTTTGTCAGCCCGGTTCGGTAGTCGCTACACTTCTCAGACAGAGACCGGGGATTTAGTTGCCCCATTGCAGCCTGGTCACAGTGTCATTTAATAGGCCCCAGGCACACCCCCCAGGCACACCACGGCTGCTGTGTGGTTGCACCACCAGGCCAAATAGTCTCTCCCTCATCCCTGTCTCTGTATTTGGTTCCGCGTTGTTGCCCTTCTTAACGCCAGCCTTCTGGCTTCTCTCTCTCGTTCTGCTGTTGCTCGATGCTACCGCTGGCTCGTGATGTAGCTTGGCTGCACCCCTCCAGGACGCTCTCATGACAGAGGCTCGTGTTGATCTCCATCAGCTGTTGACTTCACGAGGATCCCAGCATTGCCTTCAGCCAAATATCTGAGAGTAATGTTTGTATATTGGGTATGCCAATCCCCAGCAATAATATCAGGCTTTTCTATTCCCATATAGGTAGACACTGGGGGTCATTCCGAGTATGAAGGTAACCATGCTGCTATTAGTGGCATGGCTACCCCCATACCTGGTACCGGGTCCATGTTCCTTGAATGAGGAATTACCAGGCCATTCTGACCTTGGAGGGCCCAGTAATTCCTCATTCAAGGAACCCATCCCCATTCCCATTTGAGCCCCCATAGTGCTCAATGGGAATGGCAAGCATGCTAACAACGAGCCCGTTAATGAGGGGCCCGTTGTTAGCATGCTGGTCTGCTGGGGGGACCCGCTAAGGACGCCTGGTAAAACCGGGTGTCCTTAGCGGGTTCCCGCGAGCAGACTCGTAATGGGGCGGTAAGTGGTTTACAGCTCCGGCACCTTTACTGGCGCCGTTAACCCCTTACCGCCAAGGTCGTAATGACCTCCACTGTGTTCTTTGTAGGGAGTTCCTTGTAGGAATGGGATTCCTTTTCTCCTAGAGGGTAGTCACTCCCAAATGAGGTTTCACTTTCCCAGACCCCTTGAAAGGGTTTTGCTCAAGAGGCTTAATACCCTAGCCTCAAAGGGATGGCTGCCCCCTGGAAAGAAGGGACGAATTTCCCAGATTCGTTACAGTATTGAAATTCTGTAAATGCAGGGAATCACGGAATAGACTCTTATCGCCTTAAATTGATAATGCTTTTAAATACTGAAACCATGGTTAAAGTTACTTTGTTTGTACGCAGAGGCCTCCTGCTCTTTATCTATAGAAATGGCACAGTGGCTCAAGCAAGGCTGTCGTTTGACCCCCTCGCTTTTCATGCTTTACATATCTGATTTAGATGTATTATTGGGACGAGCTAACCATGCTACTCCAAAATAGGTAACCCGCACATTAGACATCTGGCTTATGAAGACACCATGGTGTTACTGGACTCCCCTTTGACTCGATTCCATAGGATTCTCAAGGTCATCCATAATTATCTTTCGCCGAACCATCTAGAGTTGGGTACTTCCAGTACAGTGTTTTCGGGCACAGGGAAAGATTCCAATGTACAATTGGAGTGTTGGGAAACTGTCTGTCGAATTGGTGAATACATTTTGCTGTTTTTGCGATCCATGTTCATAACTAATTATCTATCCACAAGCTCTGCAGTAAATTAAAAATGAAAACCGTGAGCGTAGTGGGGGCCATGCAGAAAAATTGACTTCTCATCAGAGTGTTATTACTTTGCTTGTCCTTGTCAGAGCTCATAAGCAACAGATAGTTGATTTTGCCCTTTACGATTTGGAGACCAGGTTAGGACTAGAGGACAAATGGCTAACTTGGTTGGAAGGTTTCATTTGGCAACAGCTTTTTGACTGCCATATATGCTCATTTTATTAGGTCAGAGTTGTGTCTGTTTTCCCTTAATACTATGTTAAATTTAAGATGATTTGTGCTGTATGCAAATAACCTTCTGACGGTCATTCGCTATTGCTAGTCCTCTGCAATGTAGATTACCCCTGCTATCTGCGCAGGGAGTATTAATTCTATTAAAGACTAGGAGGCGAGCATTATGCTTCATCTTCCCTTTATTCTACTCTTCACAGCAGTTCAACAAACACAATAAAACTCTTGAAAAGTGGCTAACAACAAAACTTTTCCATTTAAAACTACAAAGTCCATGAACTTCTGTAGTCCAAGCTCCTTCCGACAGCCACAACCCACTTCCTGCACATGGGCTCCTCCTCTGCTTTTACTTGCTCTGAATGTCCATATAACTCTCCCAACTGTGCCTCGCTAACGGCGCGGAGGCTCCATCAACTTGATAACTCAACTGCCGAACTCGGCCTTCTAGACTCTTCCGTCTTCAGTTACTCTTCTGGTCTTCCCCTAATAATCAAAACAAATAGAAAGTCTTTAGGGTGGTGTCTACTTGTTGTATTTACTAACATAAGAGCAATACACATGTAAATCGACAGTACAATACTCGGGTGGGAATTTAATGCTCGCCTCCTAGTCTTTAATAGAATTAATACTCCCTGCGCAGATAGCAGGGGTAATCTACATTCTATGACAAGACTGGAGGCGAGCATTATGCTTTTTCAAAGCTCCCCCAACACCGTAACTGCTACATTCTCCGTTGGTTTAAAATAAAACTCTTTGAACGTGCGTTCACACGACCAGTCTGCTGCTAACATTATTTCCTTTAAGGACACACCTGCCCTTACGGCTCTCGAGGCCATTGCCCCTCTCACCGAATGAGCCCCATACATGCTCACATTCACTCCTGCAGCCTGCATAATCTCTTTGACCCATCTCGCGATAGTTGCCGCAGTGACTGCGTGAAAAGGCTTCCTGCGCGCTATTAGAAGCTGCGTGATACCTACTGCTCTATATTCCGCCGTCCTGCTCTCGTATTCCTTAATGCAACGTGCAACGCACCATTTCCCATTACTCGGAAAATAGGGATAATGTACCGACGTGGTCCCTGTCTTAGTTCTCTTCACTATCGAGAAAGTCACTCCCTCCGGCCCGAACGACCTTCTGGACACTTCCAATGCTCTCACGTCCGATACTCGTTTACAGGATACCAAGCACAATAGCATAGCCAGTTTACCTGATAACTGCTTGAGTGAAAGGTATCTATCTGATGGCCAATCCGCTAGCAATCGTAGCACTATCGCTACGTCCCACGTCGAGCTATACCTAGGCTCCGGTGGCACTTTAAACTTTGCTCCTCTAATGAGCCTTACTACTGCGGGGTGTTCTCCTGCCGGCCCTCCTTCAATCGGCAAATGGCCTGCCGAAATGGCCGATCTGTATACTCCTATAGTACGGAAGGCTCTTCCGTCCTGCAACAAATGCGCTAAGAAGTTCAAAATTTCCACTACAGGCGCTGAAATGGGATGAACACCTCTGTTCCTACACCAGCTGGACCACCTAGCCCAAGCTGCGTCATAGCTCCTCCTAGTGGATGGCGCCCAGGATTCAGCGATAAGCTCCGCAGCTTGCTTCGAAATTCCTGGCAGCGCCCAGCGTCTCCTGATATCCTGCACGCGACTAACGGGAGTGTCCCTCTCACTCTCAGAGGATGAGATGACCCAACTGGGTCCGTGAGTAGTCGCTCTCCCTCTGGTAGTACTCTGGGTATGTCCGTCACTAACTCCATGAGCGCTGGAAACCATACCTGGGACTTCCACCCGGGCACAACTATCACCAGCTCTGCTCTCTCCCTCCGACATTTCGCTAGAACTCTGTCCAGCATCACAAAGGGAGGGAAAGCGTAGTGTGTGCCTCCGGACCACTCTTGCATGAAGGCATCCGTTCCTTGTGCCCCTGGGTCTAACCTCCAGCTGAAGTAGTTCCTTGTCTGGGTGTTGAGTCGGGAGGCAAATAGGTCTATGTGTACCGGGCCCCATCTCGCGTTCAATTCTCGAAAGACTACCGGATCCAGCCTCCAGTCGCTGGAGTCCGTCAGATACCGCGAGTTCCAGTCCGCCACTGCATTCAGGGCGCCTGGTAGATATTCTGCTGTCACTGACGTCTTCGATGCTAGGCAGAAGTGCCACAAATCCTTCGCTAGCTCTGCTAACATCTTGGACCTTGTCCCCCCTAGGTGGTTGATATACCGTACCGCTGATATGTTGTCCATCTTCAACAGGACACAAGATTTTACTCTGTCTCTCGTGAATGCCTTGATCGCAAACGAACCCGCCAAGAGCTCCAGACAGTTTATATGAAGCCGGAGTTCCTCTTCGCTCCACTTGCCTCCGGTCTGTAAAGACCCACATCTGGCTCCCCAGCCCTTCCGGCTGGCATCCGATTCTATGATCAGATCTGGCTTGTCTCCGAATATGGCACGCCCATTCCAGGCGTCCATATTCCTCAGCCACCACTCTAGTTCCGTAATGGATTCCGAATCTAGGGGTACCGACTGATGATACTTCAACCCCTGCTGGAGGTGTCTGATCTTCAACCGCTGCAGCGCTCTGTAATGCAGCGGGCCCGGAAATATGGCCTGGATAGATGCAGCTAGCAAACCCACTATCCGCGCCAAAGTCCTGAGCGATACTTGCTGCTTCTCTAAGCATGCCCTGATCTCTCTCTTGATATCTTTTATCTTTCGAGGTGGGAGTTCTAGAGTCGCTTTCTTGGTATCTAAAACAAACCCCAGGAAATCTAACCTTTGTGCCGGCGTGGTGTCGGACTTCTCTGTATTCACCAGAAACCCTAGTGATCCTAGAAGGTCCTGCACCCACTGTGTCTGATATACTAGCACTGCCCGATCCTCTGCCAGGAGTAAGAGGTCGTCCAGATAAATGATCATCCTCACTCCCTTCTCTCTGATTGCCGCTGCTACCGGCTTCATCAGCTTCGTGAAAGCCCAAGGCGCTGATGCTAGACCGAATGGCATCGTCTTGAATTGCCAGAACTGCCCCTGCCAGTGAAAAGCTAGGAATGGTCTGTACTCCTCGAGAACCGGGATTGTCAGGTATGCGTCCTTCAAGTCGAGACGTGTCAACCAGTCTCCCTCTCTCAGGGAGTCTCTTAGCTGATGGATACCCTCCATCTTGAAATGTCGGTATATAATCCATCCGTTGAGCTCTTTGAGATTTATAACTGGCCGCACTTTCTCCTTCCTGCGGACCAGGAACATGTTGCTCACAAACCTTGGCGTTACCTCGCATTTCTCTATCGCTTGCTTGCGCACTAATTGCACTAATTCGCTGTCTAAGCATGCTTGCTCTGCTAGCGCTAGCTTTTGCCTCTGAGGCCTGCTGGGCTGTACTGGGTCTTCTACAAATTCTAGGAGCAAACCTCTGACGGTCTGCAATACCCAGGAATCGCTTGAAAGCGCGCGCCAATTTTCCAAAAACCTGCGCGTCCTCCCCCCTACAGGGGGATACACCTTTGCTCTCACCTGGAGTAAAGCCTTGGCCTCGCCCTGATCCTCTGGATCTGCGTCCCCTCGGGAACCTTCCTCTGGACGGAAAAAAGGTGTCCTGGCCCTTGTTCTCCCAGTACTGGGCTCTGGCTGTATGGGATCTTCTTCCCCCTTGGCCGCGACCGGCTGCTCGACCCCTGAAACGGCCGGTCCCGCCAAAAACTCTACTTGGGAAGATCCTGCGGATCGATGCCTGAGCCTTCTCTAAGGACGCATACGTTCCGACAAAGCGTCCCATCTCCTTCCCAAATGTCTCACCAAACAGAAGGCCCTGCGCTCCTTCTCCCGCTTCATAAGAAGCCAAATCACTAAGCTTAGGGTCAATCTTCAGAAGGAGACCCCTTCGCCGCTCTGATGCAATGGCGCTGTTAGCGTTCCCTAGAAGGCAGACTGCCCTCTGGGCCCAGCCGGCGAGAGCTTCGGGGTCCACCTCTTCCCCGGTATCCTTTGCCCTCTCTGCGAGGTCCATAATCTTCGCCAGCGGGCCGGCCAGGTCCAAAACTTTTTCCTGGCAGCTTCTCCAGGATCTATCGATGCCCTTGCGCGGGTCCTTGACTGATTTTGACACAAAGGTCAGCATCTTTGGGTCGAGTTCGGGAGCCTCTGCTACCTTTCCCGGAAGGTCTGGGCGTGGGCACTCAGCCCGAAGGCGCTGCCTTACTTCCTTGTCTAGCGCCTTGCGCAATCTTGCTGCCATATATTGCGCCACTCTGGGACATGGCTGCCATTCCGAGGACCTTGGGTTGCGAATACTGTCCGGGTCGAACATCTCGTCCTGGGGCTCCAGGAGATGCTTCTCTTTTCGCACCCTTTTTCCTCCGCTCGGGACGGCCCAGTCGTCTTCCGCGACTTCTTCGTCTCCCTGCGAGGTCCGATCCTCTATTAGCTCTTCTTCCGAGCTAGGGTCTTCTCCAGCTATTTCTTCCCCTGGAGATGGGGTCAAGAGGTGCGGCACTGTCTGACGCTGCAGATAAGCCTCCTTCAACTTCGCAAACGCGTCAACCACCTCTGGGGCCTTGTCTTCCGCCCCTTCCAAAGAGCCCCGGGGGTCGTCAGAGAATTTTCTCTTAAGGGCTGTCTTACTCCCCTTACTCCCCTCTTCCGAGGGTTCTGCGGGCGTGCTTTTCCAGGTCTTGGTGCTTGTACTGGGTTGGGATAGCCATGTTTCCAGCGACTCCAGTCTCATCTGCAGGGGTCTGACCCCTTCCGCCACTGCATCCACTAGGGAGGTACCCAGCACTTTCTTGAAGCTGGCAGCGAGGTCCTCATTCTGTTCCTCCTCGCTCCACTCGAACTCTGACATTGTGCTGTTGTGCTCTGTGCCTAAAATACCTGTCACAGGTGTCTTAGCACGCCCCTGCTCCCTTAGATGCACTGTGTACCCTTATATTCGTGGCTGCACCGACCTCTTTTGCCTTCTGGCAAGCTGCGAGACACCTCGCTTCGAGCGCTGTCTTTCCTTTGCACTGGGCTTTTCACTGCCCCTTTCTTCCAGCTGATTTCCCTCAGCTGTCGTATTTCAGCGCTGCGATCGAGGGATCGCGTGATGACTTACAGCTGAAGCTGTACACTCTACTTCTCGAAGCTTTTCCTTCCTCACTGACTCTTCCGACGCCGATCGGCTTCTGCGCGAGGCAGAAACTCGCTATTGGCTCCTCCCACCCGCGGGTGGGGGCTCGCTCGCGGGAGCGCTATACGCTCGTCTTCCCGATCGAAGCTCCGCCCACCCGCGGGTGGGGGCTCCCTGAGATCGGCGCTTCCCTCGCTCGCGAGTGCTGGCTCCACCCCTCCAAAGGAGGGGGCCGTTGCGCGAGCCGCGATGAGCCCTGCTCCGCTCGCGAGTCCGGCCGCACCCCCGGAGTGCCGGTAATGCGACACGGGGTCGCCGCCTCGCCAGCCTACCTCCTCTGCGTCCCGCGGGAACGCTACTCACCTGTTGTCTCTTGCGACGAAGTCGCCGCCTAACAGAAAAACACTTACTGTGCTTGTCGCGCTGCGCCGAGCCGCTCGTGCGCGCTCTAAACACTGCCTATGGAGGTAGAAACACCTCTGCTGTCTATTAGTGCACAGCCCTATCTTGATAAAGCTGTTTGCTATCCCAATAACTACTCTCTCCAGTCACTCCCCCCCAGACACACGGAGAGGATAGATGGGGTACTTATCTGCTTGAAGAGCAGTAAAAGAAGAGGCGGAGCCCATGTGCAGGAAGTGGGTTGTGGCTGTCGGAAGGAGCTTGGACTACAGAAGTTCATGGACTTTGTAGTTTTAAATGGAAAAGTTTTGTTGTTAGCCACTTTTCAAGAGTTTTATTGTGTTTGTTGAACTGCTGTGAAGAGTAGAATAAAGGGAAGATGAAGCATAATGCTCGCCTCCAGTCTTGTCATAGAATGCATGGAAAGAGGGATAAAAAAATCTGGTTTTGTATATAAAAGATCAAACTTTTTAAGGGTCATTGACATCACAGTGGACTTGTCCTGCCTTGCCATCTGAAAATAAAATCAGTCTGGAAGAAAGTGTTTCTGTTTGATTGGAAGGAAACCCTGAGCATTCCCGAATTTAAAATCCTTTCTTTTGAATAGACCAAGTTTTTCCTGTCTTTCTTGGTGCTATTGTAGAGTAAAGGACTATAAGGAATTCCCGTGCAAAGTCTCACGAGAGGTTAACGCGAGATGTGAAGCAGGCATCCCGCTTCTGACATTACGACCGCAGCGAGCCAGGAGAAGGAAACAAGCCCAACGTTTCCCTTCTCAGCCTCCTTTGCTGTGGACCCACTCCATTACCAGGCATGCATCTGATTAAGCCAGCAGAGACTGCCAGTGTATATAGTTTATAAGCCTCAAGCTAGTGTTGTACTTATGAATCAGAATCAGTGCTGTGTGTGCATAGTAAATAAACGCGCACTAACATAACCTCCTGCCTGCGTGTGATCCTTCTTCAGACCACAACAGCAATAGTCAATACTTTACAGACAGTCCTTAGAGGCGTTCATTTAAACTATTTCATGCAAACCAGCTTGACACTCCTCAGATTCTGAGTGCTACATTTTGGGTCAGAATATTAGTTGCAGGTTATGTAAAGATGTTTTGTTTATCCTTTTCACTGCCTTTTTTTAACAGAGATGTGAATCAGAATAATTGCTTTTTAATACAAATGAATTTTTAACAAGAATTATAAATAGGCGTCGTTTTTGGTTGATTTTATCAGTGTACAATTGTGGCATGGGAATTAACTTTTATTGGGACATTTCTAGATGTTTTATTGATATGTGTAAGGTTTTTTTTCATAAACTATGTCGTGCAGTAACATCAATAAAAAAGACAGTACACTCCTGCTGTCCAGGTTGAAAGAGAATCCACTGATGGGCTCTATACAGTGTGCATCACCCTGGCCATCCTCTTGAACCTGTTCCAAACAGGTGGAGGACGATGCTTTACTTCTATAGGCATGATAAAGCGTATACCATTTGTGAATTAGAAAGCATTTGTATAATGCAATAAACCCATTCCTTCCGCCTTCTAGTTTGTGCAATTTCACACAGAGGAGGCACCCAGTAATTGATGGGCATACTGTCTACAATTGGTACAATATCAGCAAAGAATTGCTAACAGATAAGACGATAGGGTACAACAATTGTATCTTGGGACCGACCTTTGCAACTTACTTCATTGCAAGTAACAGACAGGCCTCCTCGTGGATGTGGTTATCAAGTGCTGGATCTGAACACAGTTGCGTTGTTACACAAAGACCCTTAAAATGAAGTCTGTGAACATGCTTGCCACTGCTCCTACATCATCTCCAAGGCCTCTGATTACTTATCGAACCCTTGGCATGTCTGCACCCTCCATGCAGTATTGTCTCTTGTAAGCTGTTGGGACCTTTTTACTTGGGTCCCGTCGGTTTCAGGGTATTGTGACGAATATGAGGATGTCGTCCCTTCTTCCCTAGGGGGAGACCTTTTCCATGGGGCCAGTGTGGTGTGTCCACACTTATATAGTCCCCATGGGTGTGGTGCACTGAAGGAGGATCCCAGGGGGAGGGAAGAAGCAGAGTGAGCGGTCTAGCTTTTCACAAGATGTCATTCACCAAAACGAATACATCTGGCTGATGCAGGAGTTCAAAAGGAGCTTAGCTGTGAAGCAGAGTGCAAATGATCCTCCGAGGAGAAACTGCAGGACTCCTGCACTGGGCGGTCCAGACTGTGGAGCCACTTGCAAAGCAGGACGCACAACAGGGTGGAGAGAGACACCTGCGGAACGCTGCACTTCCCAACAAAAGTGAGCTGCTAGTGCCTCTGGGAACAACAGAGATGCTGGGGAAACCCTGGTAACTGTCAAGAGAAGGAAAACAGGTACGCAGGTTTACCAGGAGCCGTTGGAGGTCAGGTGGAGCTAGAGAGTGACTTTAAACATTGGAAAAAGATGGTCTGGAACCGTGAAGAGACATTACAAGTCTGGGACCTCCACCCACAAGAATCATATACTACAAGAGTGTTTGTGACCCTGGGAAAAGCCCCAGAGATGAGAATCACATGTTTGGCAGGAGAATGAACCACACATATATGATAACAAATTGCAAGTCTGGGACATGCACCAATATAACAAACCGAGCGCAGCCATCATAAGAGGGTGAGGTGTTTGGCAGGAGAGTGACCCAAACACATACAATACAACAATAATAAGTAAATCAGAGGAGTCATATGTTTGGCAGGAGAGTGAACCAAACATATCGTATTGACCTGCGAGTCTGATACCCGTACCCATGTGAAATACAAGTGCCTAATAAAATGGAGAACAAGATGGTCTGAGACCATGCGAAAGAGAGACAGTCCCCAAGAAGGCACTGGCTTGACAAGAAAGTGAACTAAGCTATATTGCGAATCTGGTACTCGCACCCATGTGAGAGGCTGAAAGGCTCAAGGACCCTGCAGTTGGGAAACTGGAAATCTACATCCTATAAGGGCTCAAGAGCAAGACAGGAGGGACACCGAGAAGAACTCTAGGGAAAGGAGCACGACTCTAGCCTGGAAATCGTATACTTCTGAACATTGTTTATTTCATCACTTTTTTTATTACCAGAGAAGCTGGGAACATTTGCTCTTTATTTTAGGACTTCCAGAAAATTTCACTAGTTTCCTTTGAGGTAGGGAATCTCCTTTTAGCTTTAGGGAAAGAGAAGCATTTTTCCAACCTTTTCTTATTTAATAAAAGTTTATATACCTTTGTGTCCGAGCCTTACTTCTGCACCCTTACAGTATCTTGAGGCTGTTGCTTTGTGTGGATTAGTGAGCATGAAGCCAGACTCAAGACGTCCCGACACTTTTTATACAAAGCACATTGATATTGTTTGTGGTAGTCACCTGTTTGTGCCAATGTCTGCTGACATTGTTGCCAAGTTGAAGAACAATCCAATCTTGTTTTCATCAACGTGGAAACACTCGTGCCAGTGTTTTGGAACCGGGCTTGCTCAACATGTTTCCAAACAGCTTTTCCCCTTTTTCCTGCGTGTGTCATTCTTCCAGCTTTCAGGCCTATACACATCTAGGTTATGTCTAATCTTGATACAGGCTGAAGCCGGGATTTAATGTAGGGTACATAAACATTAGTTGCATAATCTTGCAATGTTTTTGCAAACCCTGGTTGGAGCATGTTGACGATGGCTGCACCATCAAGAATGGCAGCCTGGACTATAGAAAGGTCTGTACATATTTTCATTCCCATGTGTGAGCTATTTCCAGCACCACAATAAATAAAACTTTGTTCAGGTTCTCAGACTCTAAATAGTTGAATGGGCTGGAGGATAGCCACAATGTGCATGCTGAAATAAGTCATCCAGATCCCCCTTGCGTATCCGAGATGCAATGTAAAGTATTGAAAAGAGTAAGCAGTCATTCTTTAGTGATGTAATTTGCAACTGCTTGTTACACTTTTTTCTGATTGGAGGACGGCTGAAGACATGGGGATTGTTTCGCTGCATAGGATGTGTGATACATATGGTCTGGTTGACAAATCTCTCCCTCAGCTTTGTCTCATATTGGCCCTCTATATGTTTCTCATTCTTGGGCACTTTGTCATTGCTGGATGTACTTAATTTCTATTGTTGAGTTACAATAAGATAGGAGCCGATTTCACTAAATGGGTTTCCCATATCTTCAACTGCTCGGATGAGAGATTTAACATGTTTTGTATACAACACCTGCAAATTCTTTTTGGCCTCATGGTAATGCTCATCTGTGCCCCATCTCTTTCGAGTTGATTTCTCAAGTTCAGGCCATCTCAGGACCAGGTACAGTCGCAGAGCTGGTGGGTTGTCTACCAGTCCTACCGCCCCACCATCATCGTTCATGGACGCATTATTCTGCTCATGAACATGATCAACGGCTATGTTAGAAAATGCATGTTTCGACTTTAAGACAAATTTCCTTTGCATAAATTCTTCATGGGTATTACAGTGGCACTCTAAGTGAAATCATCTTACATAAGAGGGTAGGGAACCAACTTGCATAGCATAGGGGGTATGGTCCAAAGAAAAGAATCAGG
This sequence comes from Ambystoma mexicanum, assembly GCF_040938575.1. Lineage (NCBI taxonomy): Eukaryota > Metazoa > Chordata > Amphibia > Caudata > Ambystomatidae > Ambystoma > Ambystoma mexicanum. The sequence goes on from NC_090934.1 coordinate 1,384,129,745, forward strand.
GAACAATCTTGGGTAGGTAGGGCACCTATGATGTACCTATGATGTAGGTAGGGCATGATGTCGCCCTCTCGTTTCCCTCTCACATAAATCATCAAGAGTTCTAACTGTGGAATATCCGGTATTGGGGACATACAGCGTTTCTTTCATTACACCAGTCTTGCAGAAATGCTACTTGACTGCTCTCCTCTAAGTCTTGGCTGCCCTCATTATAGGCCTGCTGGAGAAGTACATAGAGACTACTGGCTGTATTTGGAGGAGCCCTACAGGCCCGTGTCGCATGGGATGCTTTTATCAATTTATCAGCTTTTGTAGCTATTGTAACCGTAGCTCCAGTCCGCCCACTTAAACCCAGAACACTTCCAAGTACCTTGAGAACGACCATGCCAGTTTGGAACACACCAAACATTACAGGTAATGTATCCTTACCACGAGTTGTTGGCCAGTTCCATTGGACTTCTCTTGCTCATGATGCGCTGATTGAAAGTGATGATCGGCACATGCCCAGGATTACAGACTTTGACTGCTATCTCTACAATATCCATTGAATGGGGAATCATGGCCCCTCGCAATCTGGAAATAAAGGAGGCAGAAGCTAGTGTCAATTTTCCACTCTTTTCGCAGATGCTTCTTGTTGACTTGTGGGTTGTGCCGCCCAGGAGATTATTTCGTTCCCTTGAAGATCCTGTGTCACAGACAGGTATATTTGTTAGCCATGGCTTGCTGTATTAGTTAGTGGAGTTGTTTTAGCACTGGACAATTTGTTCTGATAAGAGAAGCAGGAGGAATGCTGGCGTAAGGATTCATTAACTTATTTATTTTGTGTACAGTCATTGGCAATGCTTCACATTCAAATTCAAGCAAACTCAATTTAATTTTGACACAAAGAGCATCAAACATACAATAGGGAGTGTGATAAATTACTTACGCTATCATTTTATAAAACGTCTTCCGTTACTACGTCGGGGGAAGTCTGCATTGGTTCGATAGCCTAAAATGGTCCTTGGAATATATACTTGGTGCCTACTGCCTCAGTCACAGATTCTGCATGTGAGGAAATCTTCCATCCACCAACACTATGTTGGTCTTCTGACTAAAGCGACGTTCACGTTTTCTCTTCACCTTTTCATATACATTGCACTGACTCCTCTTCACCCTGTGCCCCTAGCAACATCGGTACCAGGTAAGTGCTGGACCATCCTGACAACATCTACTGCTATGCAGTGCATACGGGCGGTGCATTCACTGTCTTCTAAACACCTTTCACCATCACTCAGTACCTCAATAGCAAATAGAATTTGAATAAATGTTCCCTGTTTTCCTGTGGCCCAGGAGATGTAGGTGGTGGGCAAAGATATGACCCAAGCACAGACCCGGCGGTTCACAGGTAGTGCACATATGTACTGTTCATAGAGTTATAATCCACAGAAGCAATGTAGGTCTTTTTTCCTTGTCTCAGGAGGATAGCTCAGGGACAACGTGCTCACATTGGAAGAAATACGACGCAAAGCAACACAGGTTCGATCCCCGGGTCCGCTGGGTATTACGTGCGTAATAAATAACCAATTACAATTATAACATCAATAACATTGTTGCCATCTATTGGAGTGTTTTGAGCCACTACGTGGAGCTGACATAAATTAATGCAAGAGAAAGGCTGGGTTGTAGTGGTTGTGATGGTACTTTAGGTCCTTTTCCTTTAGTAAGGAGTGCTGTGTGATCTTAGCTGCTCCTGTATTCAGTGACTTGTACTTTTAAACACCCGGGTCCAGGCTGCACACAAATGTATGCTTGAAAAATCTGATGTCATGCATGTGCGAGTGAGTCCCAATTTGGCTGTCAGGCCTCCTGTTGGTGCCTGGACCCTCTCTATAGAGATCATGCAGTTCTGCAATCTGTCTGCAACTTTGCAGGCAGTGATGCCCTGCCATGGCTCCGGGATCTGCACTGATATGGTCAGGAGCTCTCTGCACAGTCTCTTGCACCTTTCTCTTGGTATTACCCAAATCGTTTGTTCCTAATTGACAGAATGGTACAACTGGCCGAGTTTGTAAACAACCAATTTGGGTAATCACTACCAAACATGGAGAGCGGGGGTTGCGCGAGTGTTCCCCGCTCCCCATATTTGGTAGTAATTACCTTTGCGGGAAGCGGGGGTATCCCCCGCTACCAGAGGTCTGGGGATGGGAGAAAAAAAAAGAAAAGCAGACTCTGCGGCATCGAATCCGAACCGCGTAGGAGGGACAGATCTGACGCTGCAAGGTAAGATCATGCCTCGATGGCGAAAAGGTAAGTAGGGGGGTTTAATTGGAGAAGTTTTGGCCACGGCAAAATTAGCTTCGCGGCCAAATTTACCACAGTCAACTCGGCCGATAACAATTGTGCCACGGCCAAAATGTATACATCCCACTGTCCTTTACTCATGGGAACCCTTGCCTATCATGTACCATAGAAAGGCTGGCTTATGAGTAATATGTTGTCATACAGAAGGGATAACTAGTTGAGCGGCATTTCTCCAACCCTGGAGTAGGACCCAGGGAACCCTATGTACTCACAATAACAACAAGTTCTGCAAAATCGAAACAAGTACAGCCAACTATACAAAATCCTTTCCAAGCATATGAATTGTTTACAGAAAGAAAATAAATGCTAATGTGAGCTTAAGCAAACAAATGCTTATTTACTTACAGGGAGTGACTGTTAATGAAATTCTAGAAGAGAGCTTTAACTCCATGCATCGTGTCATATATCCACGCATAGTACTTGCACCAATCCAGTCATAAATGTTTCTTCAGTTGTAAACACTTGGGCACTCTGCCAGTGCTGTGTATTCACGTTCTATCCATGCTCACCGTTTGCACCAGCATCTGAGATTATCTGCAGCAGGAGTGTATAAATTAGCACCCTTCCCAGGGTGAGAATTACAAATGTAGCGCAGGTTGGTGCTCATAACATGGACAGTCTACAGAGGGAACAGATGTATACGTTTTGGCCTTGACACAATTGTTCGCGGCCGAATTGACCGTGGTGAATTCGGCCGCGAAGCCAATTTTGATGCGGCCAAAACTGCCACAATTTAAAAAAACACCCACTCCCACACCTCCCCCACCCACCCCCTACTTACCTTTTCGCCATTGAGGCATGATTTACCCTGCAGCGTCGGATCCGTCCCTCCTACACGGGTCGGATCCGACGCCGCAGGGTCTGCTTTTTGTTTTTCTTTTTTTTTGTCCCCTGCCTCCTACCAAACATGGGGAGCGGGGGACTCCCCCGCAACCCGCGCTCTCCATGTTGAGTAGTGGTTACCCAAATTGGTTGTTTCCAAACAACCAAATGGTACTGCCCGAATTCAGCCAGTTGTACTATTTGGTCAATTAGAAACAACCAATTTGGGTAATACCGGACTGTGGCTCTCCCTGATACCATAGATAGGGTGGATGTTTGTCATATGGAGGCCATGGGGTAGAACGATGGAATGGAGCAGATGGGTGCTAAGGCAAAGGTTTAAGTTCAAAGAGGATGTGAGGGTGAAGGGCAGGCCCAAGCAGGAAGGTGGCTGCAGTGAATCCTATAGGCAATCATTGACAAAATCAGCAAGATTCGCCAGCACAGTCACCAGCTCTGCCTCCATATACCCACCTTACGTCCCTCCTCGCAATATCTCCATACCCTGGACAACATTTAAGACACTCTTGACAGAGGACCTGGTAGAAAGCCTGGCCGCCCTCAAAGCCACATTGTAAACAGATGACATCCTCCCAGCATCCATCCTCAAGACCTTACCTGCAGAAGCTCTTAGTCCCTACCTGGAGATCATCAACAGCTCTAACTCAAGGCACATTCCTATCGACCATAAAAACAGGACAAATCCTCCCTCTACTAAAGAAACCTACTCTGGATCCTGACAACCTAGGTAACTATCAACCCATCACCCATCTTCCCTTCCTATGGGAGATCATCGAGAAAGCGGTAGCCGCACAACTGCAGCAACACATCGACACCAACAATCTCCTCCAAACCTACCAATCTGGATTCAGACCCAAATGCAGCACGGAGACAGAAACCATACAGGTCGGCGACAATGCCCTCAATATCCTAGATGATGGCACCCTTGCCTCCTTTTCTGCTCAACCTCCCGGCCGCTTTCGACACAGTAGACCACCAGTTGGCCATCAGTTGCTAAAGGACACTGAGAAACCTGAGGGCGTTCTCACAAGTACTCCCCTGGGAAACGTTGATCAGGTGGCCTGGAGAGGGCCATTGCTCTTGGATCCCAACCCTGGTGGCGGACAAGTGAGGGAGCATCACCTGGGCAGGGGGTCCTTCAGGACTGTGGGGAGAGCGTCCAAATGTGAGACATGTTATTCCCCCGTTCCTTGCCCCAATTCATCCTACCCAGCCTCTTTGTTCATGAGATATTGTCACCCAAGTCCCATTCTGCCGCTAAATCATCCCTCACCAAAAGGGAAGATAACATTTCGTGGACATCTAGAGAGATCAAGCCCTTTTTCAACTCTTAACACTAACCTTGTCTCTCCTTCCTCAAAACCCAGAAAATATACTAGGAACCCACCTTTTTCCTCCCAGATGTCCCCCTCCAGTAAACAAGAGGATTTTGCAGCACTCCCTCATCTTAATGGGTCCCAACAAGTCCCCAACCCTGGTACTGCAAAGATAATGAGACAAGTTCAGACTCCGCGTATTTCCAATCAGACCCCATTTCCCCCTCCCCATTTCCAATAAGTACTGTGACGAAAAAGAGGCGATCAGAAGCAATGAGGAGTACCCATAGAAACAACATAGGAATACAAAGGGAGGCCTACCATGTAACACCTTTGAATTGTCCCACTAATAGAGTCAGGCAAGGTCAGGCACTTTCCACCAACTGTGCACACCTGACTCCAATTGACTCTCACCTGCATTATAAAAAGGGTGGTTCTGCCATATGAGTTAGTTGGGGATGCTGACTGGACCAGAGGAGCCAAGGGGCAGGGATGCAGGAAGAGAAGCTTGGAGGATCCGTAGGAGAATGGCGTGCAGAGACGCTCGCCCGGTGTTACTGAGGGGCTGCAGCATGGCTAGGGCGCTGTATCTCCAGGGAGCCGGAGCGAGTCAGCCTGTATCCTGATGGCAGTGGTCAGGGAAATGCGTGTTCACATGGGACGTGTGCCGGTCCCGAAAGGTGTCTGATGGGTAGGTGGTGAGATCCTGACCTCGACCCAATGAATCCAGGAAGAGCCGGTCGCCAGCGTACGCTACCCGGTGAGTTTCGAACAAGTGAGAGAGAGAAACTCGGGAGCGTGCAGTTGGCTGGAGCGGAAAGGGAGAAAGACAAGATTTTGTAAAGCAGCACGGAGCGGAAAGTGAGAGTGAAAGCATAAAAGGACAGAAAGTAAGAAAGAAGGAACAAGGAAAGTGGAAAGAAGGAGAAAGCATGCTAGCGGTGCAGAAAGAAAGCAAAGTCCAGAGTAAAGACATTTAAAGATATATAGAAGTAAGAAAAGGGAGCGAATGACCCAAAAAGAGGAAACAAGTGTACAGAAGAGTGAAAGAATTGTGCAAGAGGCATGATAAGGAAACTGACAGGTGCAAGTGTGCATGATAGAAAGAGGGAAGTGTGCAAGAGGGACAACACAGTGAAAGTAAAGCAAAAGAAGGTGCAAGTGTGCACAACAAAATTAAAGAAACACAGAGAGATAGAAAGGGGCACAGGAAGCACCTGAAGATCAAAGGAAAACAAGTGCAAGAATTAAAGGGAGATGTGAAAGATCAGAGTGGTCGCGGTTAGGAGAAGCAAAGAGCCTGGCGTTTTCAAAAAGTCATTTTGTTTTGCGTTAAACTTCTTAAAGAGGGGCCAAGGCTTGGGGAAGGGAACACGAAGAAGCCCACTAAAGACATTGTTGAACTTCGTAAAGAGCGGCCTACCCTTGGGAGGGGAACCCTAAGAGGCCCACTAAAGACATTGGTGAACTTTGTGAAGAGGGGCCTAGTCCTGGGAAAGGGAACGCTTAGAGGCCCACTAAAGACATTGTTGAACTTTGTGAAGAGAGGCCTAGACTTCGGGAAGGGAACCCTGAGAGGCCTAACAGGAACTGTGTCTTTTTGTTTGGAACCGGAAAGTTCGAAGCTAGGGGAAGGCAAGCCCAAGAGACCCAGAGACATTGTTAACTTCATTAATTTACTGCAAGAGCCCTACATGAAAGGTTCCAAGGGCAACCCTTTTGAATTGAACTATCTTGCACTGGCAGAACTTCACCTATTGGTAAGACTACCTGAGACCAGCTGTGGTTTACATTTCTTTTTTATAACCACTATTTTTCTTTACGAAGACTTCCTATCACATTTTGTCAAAGAGTGAGGGCAAGCATAGGTTTACACACAGACAAATTTTGATTTTGAACTCTCATACATCGATGGCCCTTAGAAACATCAGTTGAGGGAACAATCCCTTTAGAGTTAGGGCCAGTTAGGTATTACACCAACCACAGAACATTATTAAATAAAGGTGTTGAAACTGTTACCTTTGAATCTGCATCTCTCTTGATGCCATGCCTGTCTCACAACACCCTACATTGGCGCATGGGGATCAGCAACCTTGTCCTACGCTGATTGAAGTCCTACCTTGCCAAACGCAAGCAGTTTGTTCAGAGGGACTCCTCTAGATCCACAATGCTACCCTTCACCTGTGGAGACCCGCAGCGTTCCATCCTCTCCCCAGTGATGTTCAATCTATACACAGAGCGACTGGGAGCCCTCATAGCCACACACGACTTGCACATCCACCAATGCACCGACTACACAAAGCTATACCTCAAGATCAACTCCATCAAGGACATCCATTTTATTTTCAGGACATGTGCAAACATGGAATCTGCCACTGCAAAAAGGAAAGGACCAGAAAACAAGCATTCTCTGCCTACGCCCCAAGACTATGAAACCTCCTCGCCGTCTGCATCAGACTCGCCCCCTTTCTCCTACAATTCAGAAAAGAACTCAAGACCCACCTCTTCAAGGAATCTCTCTTCCTCAACACCTATGCCATCACATCACCCTCTCCTCCCCGTCATCTGGTACAGCTGTACCCCTCCTCTGTCCCCCACTGTATCCTACCTCCCGCTGTATATCTGTTCCATTGTTACCACTGAAAATCACTCCGTTATGCATCTGTAATGATGTACACCTCTGTAAAGTGCTCGGTTACGTATCTGTATTGGTGTATACCTCTGTAAAGTGCTCAATTGCTTCTAGAAGCTAGCTCCGCACTCAATAAATACCAGCCGGTCAGATAGCACAGAAAGTAGAGCACTCACCGTGCAGAGACAGCCAACACAGGGTTGAATCTGGCAGGGCCAAACTCAGCCTTTCATCCTTCCAAGGTCGATAAATGAGCACCACACACCGTGGGTAATAATAAGCAGCGCTCAGATGCCTGAGGTTTCGTAGCGCTATATAAATGCAAAATTATTATTATTATGATTATTATTATTGTTGTTATTATTATTATTATTATTATTATTATTATTATTATTACTATAATAATAATAAAAGATCAGGACTGTGGAGAAAATTACAAGGTGGGGCTGAAACACACCAAGGATCTTGAGTATTGGATAGGTTCCTGTCTATCCTAACTGCTTCCCCTCTGTGCCTGGATTCCTAGAAATGTATGATTGGTGCCAGAGATATCATCCTCACCATCTATCATGCATGATGGCAAGCCACCACTCATTATTCCTAAATATTTGAAGGTTTCAAGGACCTGGCTGTCAGACCCTTCATGTGTGTGGCTTTGATCTGGAAGGCCAGCCTCTCTTGCACACAGCACAACTTCCAAGAACACCACGAAAAGATGTGCACAATGGGGGAGAGGTGACCAGTTACATAGGCAAGCATGGGTATCTTTGTAGCCTTGTGAGGTGCTTCAGATGTTGTAGACCATGTTTGATCAGGTACTGGAGGATCATCCCAACGAACCCTAACATAAGGTAACCATTATAATGACAGGAAGAGTGCCGTAGCAGTTGGCACTAGCGTCATTCCTCATCAGCATCTTCATGGCCACAAAAAAAACCACCATCAGATTATGATTATCTTACACATGTATGTGGAGAATGCTTAGGCACCCCTGAAACTGCGCAGTAACCTGAGAGCTTGCAGACTGTATCCTGCACATAGAGATGGATCAACGCAATTCTTCTTAATAAAAATGTTTCAAAATCTGCAATATTTCTGTTAGTAGCCTTAAGACCACGCCCAGTCTCCTTTGTTTTGCTGCTTGCATTGGGCACCGCCTCCAGATCTAGCTCTCAAGTTTGCAAACTGGGGACCACTTTTGATGCATAGTTTTAGGCCACATGCTAAATAATTCATAAATTCTGCTTTTACCATCTTCAGCTCGTGCCAGGGCTCCTTCACTTCCCACTAATACTACAGAGGATTACGTTGATCTTATCAGTCATCGTGTCCTGTCATGTAATGTTATTTACCCTGGTTCCTCAAAGAAAGTTCTACACATGTGCCAATGTTTTCAGAACCATGCTCCCCACCTCATCTATGTTCTAAAGTTATCTATCAATATTACTCTGTCGATGAAGTATCTGTATTGGCTTACTCTGAAGCAAATAATTAATTTCAAGATTCACTCCCTGACTCTCAAATCTCTCTCCAGGTCAGTGCTTGAGCATTGCAGGCTCACTTCTAATCTTATGGCCTTCTCCCAGAAACTGTTGGCCAGCGGCAACCAAATGTCATCCGCCGCGACTGGCGGATTCTTCCGCATTGGCGATTGCGGTATGGGTTCAGAGGACTGTAGTCCTTCCTCTTGGTCGTTGCTCTGGGTGCTGTTCTAGCTTTTGTGGCGCGGAGCCCGCCGGGAGTACTTATTCCTCCTCCTCCCGGCGGACTCTGCGTTGCAACCACTCTGGATTGTTTCACGGCTTCCAGGTCAACGCTTGTGTGCTACTGGCACTCCGCTTTGGATCGTCAGTTTTCCTCCTCTCCCTCTGGCTTCTTGTGCGAAGATCCTTCACTCCGCAGCTCCTTTCCTCGAGGCACGGCATCTGCTCTTTCCTCCGCTCCCGTCTCTTTCCCCTCTCCTCCTGGTTCCTCCTGCTGTCGGCGCTCCGGATTCTCCCTCCTTTCCTCCTCTTACCTGTGGTCTGTGTTTCCTGTGTTCTGTCCCAGGTTCCGGACTTTAATCACACCTACCTGCTCAATTCGTGCTGCTGATTCTCTTCGTCATCCACGCCAGTGACTTTCTCCTTGCTGCAGTTTCTTCCTCACCAGCCATTCCACCTCAGAGGTTCTTCCGCGGAGTTGGAGAGAGTCCATCTTAGTGCCACATAAGGGTTTTTTCTGGCGGCTTGGCTTTTTCCCTTGATTTTCAGCTTGCCCCCGGAAAAGGAGCCACACGATTGCTGTCTTGTCAGCATTCACTGTGGCTTCCTTCCATGACAGGCATTTACCACCTAAAAAGGAGAAGGACTACCTAACCAGACAAAACCTGCCATCTGAAAGCATCAATTCCAGCAGTTCAGGTGAGGAGAGTGTGGAAACAAGGGGTGAAGAGGGAACTAAGGGGTCTCAGAAAGGACAGATTGCAACGCCCAAAGATTACAAGATGTCTGCCGAAGAACAGGTTCAAGAGCTTTGGAAAGCCTTACAAGCTATGTCTCTCGAACTACAGGTAGTGAAGACAGAGAATGCCCTTCTCAAACAATTGGCGTCTGCAAGAGAAGATCCTCCGATGGAATTACCACCCATGGCACTTTCCTCGGGAAAGTTTGAGGGCTCTCCTAAAAAGGTGAAAGAGTTTTTGGAGGCCTGTACGGTGTATTTCACTTTTCAGCCATGTACCTTTGCCACTGATCAGGCCAAGGTCAGATTCCTAATACCAAATATGACCGTAAACGCGCTGGCTTGGGCAACCCCATTGGTAACAAGCGCTAATGCGATCTTTCAGGATTTTGCCAGCTTCCAGAACCTGCTTAAACAGACCTTCGAAAGACCTGAGCTGTCTTTTACAGCATGTGAGGGCTTGTTGGATGTCAGACAAGGTTCTTTAGATTTCCTATCGTATATTTCTTCCTTCAAGACATTGGCGGCAGGAGCGGGTTGGCCAGAACCTGCACAATACGCAATTTTTCAGAGGGGCTTGAAGGAGGAGATAAAAGATGAGCTGGCCAGATCCCCTCGTTCACCAACTTTCTCTGATCTACTCGCCGCTGCTCTTCACATAGAGTATCGACTTCAAGTAAGAAGGTCGGAGTGTCGTAAACAACGAGCTTCAGGATCCCCATCGGACCCCTTCCCACATCCTTCCCCTTCACACTCTCCTACCAAGTCTCCAGACGAACCTATGCAGATTGGGGCTAGTCGAGTCCTCAGCCTTGTTGGACTGCGGAGCGGCGGGTAACTTCGTGGATACCCTGTGGGCTGACAGAGTGGGTCTGCACAGAATCGCCCGCAAAGAGGGTCAGAAGGTCGAAGGGGTGGAAGGGTCTCCTTTGTCTTCCGGTCCTATAACGCATACTACTGAGGACCTGTCCATAACCATCAATCAACACACAGAAGTACTGAAGTTCGATATCATAAGAGCAGCCCATTTCCCCATTATTTTTGGGATCACCTGGCTCTGGAAGCACAGTCCTCGAATCGACTGGCCTAACAACCAGTTGAGCTTCTGTTCCACGTACTGTACTACGAACTGTCTTCCTTTGGATAATCGGTGCAACCTTCATTCGGTGAAGATTTTTCTGGATAACCACCTTGGTGTTCATGCACTGCCCCGTTATTGCTCCTCCTTTGAAGAGGTATTTCAAGAGAATCATCATGCCAAACTACCGCCGCACCGACCAGAGGACTGCACCATCGATCTTGAGACTAATGCCCTAGTGCCGTTTGGTAGGATGTTCTCCCTCACTCAGAGTGAGAAGCAGATGCTGAGACGTTATTTGGGTACCAACTTGGAGAACGGACTAATCCAGACCTCTAAATCACGCGCAGGGGCTTATTTTTCTTCATTAAGAAAAGAGGAACCAATGAACTTAGGCCCTGTATTGATTACAGGAGCCTTAACAAGGTCACTATTCGGGATCGGTTTTATGCCACTGATCACTGACATCATAGAGGCAGTACAGGGGGCCAAGGTGTTTACTAAACTCAATCTTAGGAATGCATACCACCTGCTCCGCATAGCCAAGGGCGATGAGTGAAAGACCGCTTTTCGCACTCCATTCGGTTTATACGAATACAAGGTGATGCCGTTTGGACTGGTGAACGCGCCAGCTGTATTCCAACGGTTCATGGACAGGATGTTTTCCGATATGCTCACAGTTTCAGTTATCATCTACCTTGACGATATTCTAATCTTTTCTTCCAACATGGAGGAACATATACTTCAGGTCACTCAAGTTTTGGATCGTCTTCAAAGGAATCAATTATTGGTCAAGGCCGAGAAGTGCATTTTTTCTGTTCCTTCTGTGCAATATCTAGGGTACGTTCTGTCGGAAGATGGAGTAGCCATGGATCAAGACAAAGTTCAGGCCATTCTCGATTGGCCTGCCCCTACTTCAGTCCGGGAGGTGCAAAGATTTCTAGGACTATCTAATTTCTACAGAAGATTCATACCAAACTTTTCTGAAGTGGTGTACCCCATCACCCGGCTTCTCAAGAAAAACGCTTTCCCCTTTCATTGGTTGGCCGAAACTTAGAAGAGTTTGGCCCATCTCAAAGGGCTCTTCTGTTCAGCCCCGATTCTATGGCATCCGGATCAGACGCTACTTTTTATTTTGGAGACTGATGCCTCTGCCATCGCGATTGGGGCAGTGTTACTACAGGCAGTCGATGGAGTAGAACATCCAGTAGCCTATTTATCGAAAACCCTCTCTCCCAGCCAACTTAATTACTTGGTTCTCGAAAAAGAATTACTGGCGATGAAGCTAGTGTATGAAGAGTGGCGTCACCTACTTATGGGGGCTCGACATCGGTTTACTATAAGGACCGATCACAAGAACCTGAAGGTACTGCAAGATATGGAATGTTCAAATTCCAGACAGGCCCGATGGGCTTACCTTTTTTCTCAATACGATTTCCAAATCACCTACATTCCCGGATCATTGAATCGCTTGGCAGACGCACTGTCCCGTAAGGATTCGAGTAGAGAGAAGACTTCGAATAGTATTGAGCCAATGTTTCACAGAAACCAGATCATGGTGCTAGTCGGCTTTTTTCTTCAAGAGGTTAAGGCAGCGGTCATTCTGGAACTTTCTCGATTGCCGTTTCACCCCAATTCCCTCTATCAAGAGAAAGATGGCTGGGTATTCTATAAAAATCGGTTGTACATTCCAACAGGTCCCTTACGCCAAAAGATTGTGAGTTGGTGCCACAATCTACGCACCGCGGGCCACAGGGGTCTGGAAAATACCATGGAGCTGATCTGATGAACGTTTCTCTGGCCCAATTTAAGAAGAGAGACATTGGAATACATAAGATCATGTCCTATCTGTGCCAGGGCTAAATATCCCACTGGCAGACCTCTGGGGCTACTTACTCAAGCTGAACTACCCACTCGACCTTGGGGGCTCATATCCACAGATTTTATAGTGGATCTTCCTTTGTCCGAATCGTGTACATGTATTATGGTCACGGTGGATAAATTTTCTAAAATGGCACATTTCTCTCCTCTCCCGGGACTTTCTACTGCGACAAAGATGGCTGAAGTCTTTGCAAGAGACATCTTCAAATTACATGGACTTCCGGATAACATAATCTCGGATCGGGCGAGCCAGTGCGTCTCCAAGTTTTGGAAAGCTCTATGTAACCGGCTAGGTATCGAAAGAGCTCTCTCCTCGGGGTTTCATCCTCAATCCAAAGGTCAGACAGAACGCCTCAATGCCACTCTGGAGCAGTATTTGAGATGTTACATCAATCGACACCAAGACAATTAGGTCTCCTTGCTCCCTACAGCGGAGTTCACCTACAACACCACCAAGCACTCTGCCATTGGCCTTTACCCTTTCTACTGTACCTATGGCATTCACCCAAAATCTTTCCTACCTAGTGTTCCCAGTCTCACCAACTCCACAGCAGCAGAGGAGGTTCTACAGAACATTACGGTAGCTCATGCCACTGCTTTGCAATGTCTGGAGGCCAGCAGGAGACACAACAAGTGTCAGGACGACAAACACCGCAAGGATTGTCCGGAGTGGAAGGCAGGCGACAAGGTGTGGTTGTCCACAAAGTTCTTACCCAGATAGACACATCCTTCTAAGCTACCACCTCGTTTCTTGGGTCCTTTTTCCATCCTCTCCAGGATCAATCCTGTCACTTATAGGCTTCAGCTCCCTCCTACCCTCAGTCGCATCCACCCGCTCTTTCATTCCTCCCTTCTGAAACCATTCTTTACTGACCCATACCGCAGAACGGTTCCCTGTCAGGCTCTCTTCCCTAAGAGGGACAAGGAGGAATATGAGGTCTCCTCCATACGGGACTCTAGGTATTACTGAGGCCGTTTGGAACACTTGTTGTCTTGGAAGGGCTACCCTGAGTCGGAGGACTCATGGGAACCGGCTTCACAGGTACACGCCCCCCGGTTGCTTGCCAGATTCCACTGCTTGCATCCGGGTAAGCCAGGAGTTCTGTGCACTGGGGGGGGGGCATACTGTCATCCGCTGCCGCGACTGGCCGATTCTTCCGCATTGGCGATTGTGGCATGGATTTAGAGGGCTGTAGTCCTTCCTCTTGGTCGTTGCTCCGGGTGCCGTGCTAGCTTTTGTGGCACGGAGCCCACCGGGAGTACTTATTCCTCCTCCTCCCGGCAGACTCTGCGTTGCAACCCCTCTGGATTGTTTCACGGCTTCCGGGTCAACGCTTGTGTGCTACTGGCACTCCGCTTTGGATCGTCAGTTTTCCTCCTCTCCCTCTGGCTTCGCTTCTTGTGCGAAGATCCTTCGCTCTGCAGCTCCACTGCATCCTACCTGCCTCCTAGTTTTCTTGGGCCCGCGTCTCCTTTCCTCGAGGCACGGCATCCGCTCTTTCCTCCGCTCCCATCTCTTTCCCCTCTCCTCCTGGTTCCTCCTTCTGCCGGCGCTCCGGATTCTCTCTCCTTTCCTCCGCTTACCTGTGGTCTGTGTTTCCTGTGTTCTGTCCGGGGTTCTGGACTTTAACCACACCTACCTGCTCAATTCATGCTGCTGATTCTCTTCGCCATCCACGCCAGTGACTTTCTCCGTGCTGCAGTTTCTTCCTCGCCACCCATTCCACCTCAGCGGTTCTTCTGCGGAGTTGGAGAGAGTCCATCTTTGTGCCACATAAGGTTTTTTTCTGCCGGCTTTGCTTTTTCCCTTGATTTTCGGCTTGCCCCCGGAAAAGAAGCCACAGGATTGCTGTCTCATCAGCATTCACTGTGGCTTCCTTCCGTGACAGGCATTTACCACCTAAAAAGGAGAAGGACTACGTAACCAGACGAAACCTGCCTTCTAAAAGCATCGATTCCAGCAGTTCAGGTGAGGAGGGTGTGGAAACAAGGGGTGAAGAGGGAACTAAGGGGTCTCAGAAAGGACACCAAAGTCCAAACGTTCTGCACAATTTCCCCACACTTTCAAGGTTCCTCACTCTGCAGCTTTTCATCAACTTGGAATTACAATTCCTGAGGAGAAATCTATTCGGACTCACCTGCAGATCCTAAACCAGTGCTGTGTTTTCTCTGATCACTACTGAGACCCCGCTCCTCTCTAGGCCTTCCTTTTAATCCTGCTGCCCTCCCCTTCCAAATTCTCCCCTTCCCCCACAATAGTGTCACAAAACAACCACTTGACAGCTATATTAATTCCTCAAATCAATGGGATTGGAAGTGAGCTATGCGAGTTTCAAATGCAGCCTAAAGACACACATTCCACGAAAAAGCTTTCAAGAAACCTTGTTGGATCCCGAGTTGCCTCAATCGTCTCTGGAGATAGTATTCCTCCCATCTGGTATGTTAAAGCTAAAACACTATTGGGCCACTTGTAAAGAGGTCCTGGTGAGTGGTGCAGGCACGCGTGATACTATAATACCAAAAAGAATCCTAAGGTCCCATATACATGGAATGGTCTTTATAAATTGTATCATAATTATCATAAGCACTTCATTATTGTATTTTATTATATTTTATTGGTGCTTTGATTTCAACCTCATTTAAATTCCTTGAATTTATCTTAGTTCTTAATGTCTCCTTGAAATATGATAACCCATGGATTATTACTGCGGTTTCTTTCCTGTATGCACCCTATCACCCACCTCTTACACCCTATTGCTCAATTCATCATTTTGTTAAACTATTTAGGGAACACTGTATCCTCCAAACATGGATTTGACTGCCCTTTCACTGCTGCCTATATCCCCTGCCTGCTCCTTCAGGCTCCACCTCCTTCCAATGTGTGCCGTGGGACAACGTGTTGCAGTGACCTTGACAAAGCACCAATACAATATAATAAAATAAAACAAGAAGATGCATTCTAGGAATTTAAATGCCAAAATATATCGTTTTTTATCTGGAATTTTAATGCATTCGAATGATGATGTCAGAATCAGTAGCGCGGAAAAGAAGGCCTGGCGTTCATTGCCTGTATCATTAAGGAAGATTTGGAAGACTAAAATTCATCACACACACCAATAAACATATTGTATATGGTATTGTTTGGTATGGTATTGTTTATTTATATAGCGCCTGTACACAGGTAAGTGTTTCAAAGCACGTAAACAGTCGTTCATAGCCCTTGACATTCTGAGACGATAATAGTCTGCACAGGCAGAGTAAGTGAGTTAAAAATACATTTAACAGTTTGGGAGACAGCAAATAGGCCTGGCCGCGAGTCTGCAGTTTTAACAGTGCAATTAAGGGGTGAAGACAAGGCAGAACAGACATACGATCTTCAGGCGCAGTGCGATCGACCAAGTGCACAGAGGGTCACACGGAGGGAGTACCTGGGGCTCTTAGTACCTGTGACCTGTGATCAGAACTGTTACCCGGGGTTTAAGGAGTTAATACTCTTGGGCCCCCGCCGTTGGGGAGGCGGAGCCTGACGAGGAAGAAGGGGGTTCTGGGGAATGTGCGTGGGAAGCGCCAGTTACTACGTTGTTGAAAAGGAATAAAGACGTTCCTCCAATCTCTCCGTTTGTGCGTCCTTCATTAGGCCTAGATCCCTAGGCAACATTTGGCGACGAGGATTTCTCCCGCACACCGGAGCCCTCCTCCAGCAGCAATCCACCGCTTCCACGCTCGTGCTGCGGGAGACCCAGCGAGCCTCCTCCTCCTGCTCCTCCTCCGCGCAACACGGCAATCCGCCGGATTCGCTCAGGCGGCTGCCGACCCGCTGAGCCTCCTCCTCCACACCTACACAGGCACGCCCGAGCCTGCACCCGGCCGACGCCAACTCGCTGCGACGACAACGTGGGGAGCGTGCGGCAGGCCCCATAAAGCTGTAGGGCCCCAGTAAAGGCACGCGTGCCGGCGATCCCGCCCACGCCCTCCCTCCTGGACCACAGGCCTTCGCCGCCGAAGCCACCTCACTGGAGAAGACGCCCCAGACCACCGGACATCCAAGTGAGCGTGTGGGCGCGCGTGGACACGCTCGAGGCCTAGTACCCTCGCCCCACGTGCTGGCCACGCACCCGCAGGCCCCACCTTTCAGGCACCATGAGCAACCCACACTCCAACCCTGGTTCTAACCAGGGATCTCCTCAACCGCCGCGGGCCGCGAAGTCGATACAGTTGCGGTTGCCCCCGCCATTCACCACAACACCCCAAGCCACCAAAGGCCCCAGGTGGACCGACTGGATGGATGATTTTCATCACTTCGTGAGGGGATCCGCGACGGTGACTCCCCCAACATAAGAGACATGTTCCTCAACCTCGTAGGGG